>NC_142285.1:37074582-37427915 GCF_965620075.1 Prunus avium | reverse complement strand
TAATTTGATGTTGCTCGAGAATTGTCGTTTCCAAGTGATGACATCATTGCTTTTTTAAGTCGAAGGACATCATTGCTTTTTTAAGAGAGAAAGAAGAAAGCAAAAGAATCCAATCTCTTTTTATTAGTTTGAAGTCAAATACGTACCCAGTCCAATTCATTCAGCCAATTAATATTGTAAAACAGAGGATACATCATCCATATTCAAAAACTAACATTACAAAAGAAGTTTCAAAATGTCAACTTGAAATGCTGCTTAAAGGAACACATTCTTCAAAATGTCAACTTGAAATACATCATTAAAGTTTTTTCTTCTTCTATTTTGAAATAAAGCGATGTGATTAAGTCATCAACAATGATACCATCAGGAGCCCTCATACCACGTCAAACCCTCAAAAGAGGATAAAGCAGACTATTCCAGAAAGCTTATTATATGCGGTTGTCTTTATCTTAAAAAAATACACACATTCTAGTCAACGAGGTGGTCTTAGATGATGCAGACTAGTGATCTTAGATATGCGGTTGTTACTTTTCCAAAAAAACGATTTGCGGTTAATGCAGACTTTTCAAAAATAAACATATTCTAGTCAGCGAGGTCTAGATCTAACCGAATATAAAATAGCTTGATTTGTAGACTAATGATATTGATTAGATTTAGAGAAACAATAGGATCACTTTCCATTCCCAAACTGAAAATATGTTTTGTGACCTAAACCAAATTTCCCATAGAGGAAATCAATTTTGGCCAACTTGAGTGTAGTGACGTATTAATTAATTTTTGCACTAAATCGTTGGTGAATATTTTTAGGGTAAACTGATGAAATACCCTTGAACTTGTAGCATATTATTATTATTATTATTATTATTATTATTTTATAAAGAAAATTAACTATATGAATTAACTTTTTCAGCCAAGTTTCCCTTACCATTCATTTTCCTCATATTTCATCTAATTTGTCGTTAAAAGATACCAATTTGAGGGTAAACAAAATGGGAAATCTAAAAAGATACCAATATAAAGTGGGACCTTAAAAATAATTAAAAAGTGAAATATAAAACATAAAACGCAAAAGATAAAATAAACCCAATCCACACTCACCAGTCCAACAACCTTCTCTCTCTCTCTTCCCTTCCTCCACCCCCAAATCATTCTGCCTGTAATGACATCGTTGTAGGAAAGGAAGAGTCGGCCGATAATTAAGCAACAGTCCTTTCAAATAGGGTTTTTAACTGTAGATGTCCTTAAACTCTGTTAATTTGTCCTTCAAAATGAGGGGTAAAAACGTCCTTTCGAGTCCCAAGAGTCTCCTTCCTTCGCTTCATAATCCCTCAATAAGAGAAATCCCCAAAATGAAGAAATCATAAGGGTGCTGAGTATCCCAAATTGCACCCTAAGGAAAAATGTCGGAGAGTTCGACAGATTCAAATTGCAGTCATCGTTACTGCGAGTGTGGGTCAGAAATCAAACGTCGGACTTCACGGATGGATCTGAATCCTGGAAGAAGATTTGAGGCATGTTGCAATAATTGGGTAAGTTTTTGTATTTGTAGAAGATTGGTTAAAGTAAAAAATGATTTTTTTGGATTTGAAATTGGTGTTTGGTTTTGTTTCAATTGCAGAACACTAAAAGGGGGTTGCATTTTTTTTGAATGGATGGAGAATGAAACATGCCCACGAGGAAAGGAAATCTTGCATGGGTTACTTAGAAGACTAAGACGAATTGAGAGCAACGGCGGAGAACTTCAGATTGATGGAAGAAGAAAGGAATAAATTAGAGCAAAAACTGAGAGAAGTGGAAGAAGAAATCAAGATTTTGGAAAAACAAATTCTAGGAATGGGTAAACAAGTTGTTGTACTAGAAGGGGAAATTTTGAGTTATCGACAAAGACAAAGATGGTTGTGGGTTGTTGTTCTGTTGTGTTTTATGTTTGTAATATTGGTCATCAATATGGATGAATTGGTAGTGTGGAAATGGGCAGGAAATAGGTATAATATTATATATCCTCTTCAAAATCTTTTCATGGCATGGGCATAGTGTAGAAATGGGCAGGAATTGGTAGTGTGGGCAGGATATGGGAAGGAATTGCTAGTGTAGAAATCTGGGCAAAAACCTAGGCTAAACCTGGGTTTAAGGTTATTTTGTGCTGAATTGGCAATGTATAAAACCTTTTGCTATATAAGGTGATTTTGTGCTGAATTGGCATTGTATAAAACTTTTTCCTATATAAGGTTTTGATAGCAATATATCCTCTTCAAAAGCTTTTGAGCAGTGTAGAAATGGGCAATGTATAATACCAAATAAACATGGCAAAAGTAATACTTAAACATGTAAATAACATTTACCAAATAGTTAATCCAACATCCTTCACCAAAATACAATCCAAAATATACATGAACATTAAATAATCCAACATTAAAAGACCTTTCAAAATAACATTACCAAATAGCATACTTCACAATCTATTATTCTCCATCCAAAATACACATCCACATGGTACTTAAAAGGCGAAAATAGGCCTTCATCCAAAATAGGTCTTCATCCAATATGTTCATGTTTTTGAAGTTGTTCCTCCTATTTTGACACTGTGTTTGAATCTTCCAAACACTCTACGACTTGTGGTTTCTTGAGTAAGTGAAAAGGATGGTGGTTGCAAGGGCATTTGTTGTGAGGATGTCATTGGCAGATTGGCCCTTCCTTGCCTTATACCACTTACCACCTAAGATTAAAAACACAAACAACATATATTACTAAATAGGCAAACATAAAAAACCTGAGTTGGGCAAGCATAATAGGCAACTAACTGGTTGTGAAGATGAGGGCCTTGCAACTTGATTCCGTATGCCTCTTCCTCTGCCTCTGCCTCTTTCTCTGCCCCTAGGAACTTGAATTTGGGTTGGGGCAGTGTAAGTTTGAGTTGGGGAAGTATTAGTTTGGGCTGGGGCAGTATTAGTTTGGGCCGGGGCAGTATTATTTTGGGCTGGGGCAATATCATTTTGGCCTGCATTTCCATTTTGGGTTGCTTCAACTCCATTTTGGCATGCATTTCCATTTTTGGCTGCCTCAGCCTGCACAACATGCAAGCACAACTATAAAATGGAAGAACCATAGCATAACTAAACCCAAATAATTAAAAAATCATTGCATAACTAAACCCAAATAATAAAAAAAACCATTGCATAACTAAACCTAAAAAATTAAAAAAACCTATCTTCCACATTTTTGGCCTTCTTTTCCACATGCTCCACATCTAATCTTAATGAAGAGTCTTCTAAGTTTTGCTGGTGGAGCAGTGTAACCTGGAGGCAAAGGGTTTGGTGGGTTTGGGGCTGGTACTTGAACCTCACCAAGCTCCTTTGTCCTCACTCTCTTGGGTCTTCCTAGTTGTCGCCTATGAAATTGAGGTCTAAGTGGAGGCAAGCCATGCTTAACCCACTGATCCATAGAAGGGATGGGGTGAACTATTGGTTGATATGACATCATGCATGTTTCTGGCTTATAACACTCATCCACATATTGAATAGGGGTTTTCATCTCTGTGGAATATAGTTGAAATAGCATGTGCACAGGGTATGCCATATAAATCCCCTCTCCTACAACTACAAGTCATTGTTTTTAGATCTACAACAAACTCCCCACCATACATGTGACTCACTTGATACACTTATATCTTGGATGAAAGTGAGATCTAGTCCAATTTTTGGGTGGTTTCTGCACCAACCATTTCCAAGCTTCCAAGTCTTCTTGTTTCATCTTCTCTATTTATGCTTCCCACCATGGAATAGTAGTGGCTCTGGCAACTGCCCACAACATGTGTTTAAGAGTAAGACCAAGATGTGTTGCTCTGAAGTTGTTGTACAAGTGTCTGATGCACATTCTATGCTTTGCAGTTGGTAGTACATGTTCAATGGCAGGTATGAGGACATTTCGCTTGTCACTTATGAAAACTCAGGATAAACCATTTGTAATACCTAAATCTTCAATCAACAAAGACAGAAACCAAATCCATGAGTCATTGCTTTCAATCTCAACCATAGCATATGCAATTGGAAAAAACCCATTATTACCATCAACTCCTACAACAGTCAATATTTGCCCAGGATAAGGACCTTTTAAATGGCAAGCATCAACACCAACAACAAGCTTGCACCCTTCTAAAAACCCTTTTTTACAAGCAGCCAGACACACATGATTCCTTTGAAATATTGCTTCACCCCCAACCAGATCACACTTAATTTTCACTATACTACCCTTGTTGGTATTCTTCAACTACTTTGCATAGTCCCACAACCTTGCATATTGTTGTATGTAGTTTCCTTCAATTTGTGCTTTAGCCAATATCTTTGCCCTATACAATTGAGTTTTGGACACCCTCACATGATAGGACTGCAATACTTCTCCTTGAAATACTTTCAGATTCCAATATGTGTTTATCTTAATCTTGCTAGAAAATCTATCACAAATACATTTGGGATTAGCGAACTTTAGCTTGTCCACCCTCCCACGTGTATGTTCTAAGCTCAACTTCTTAATTGCAAATGTTTGCACATCTTGGTTCATCTATGAACCATAAACCACAAATGGACAATTTAATCCTCCTTTGCAAATTTCCTTTACTCTCCTCTTGTTATTTTTTCAAAGTACACCCACATTCCTTCAATGATGGAATATTCCTTCAGTGCCTCTTTAAGAACTTGTCTATTTTCAAATTGCATCCCAATATGAAACTCAGGATTCTTTAAGTCCACCTCCCTCCTATGCTACTTAAACCGAGGTAGTTTTTTTTCCTTCTCACCTTACTTGTCCCTTCATTATCCCCTTCCATATCATCCCCATCACCCTCACTTTGAGTATCAAAATCTGAGGTGTGCTCACCATCTGATGACACTTTTCCAGAAGCCTCAAAAGTAGGCCCCTCATTGTTACCATTCATAGTGCGCTATGCCCCTTCATGAACAGACACTTCAACTGTCTTAAACCCAAATTCTTCTTCACTGAACTCGTAATCACTATTAACAAATTCTACATCATCTTCTTCACTGTCTATAACCTCAGCTTCATCTTTATCTTGCACCTCAATTTCATCTTCCACCTGACTTTTGTCTTGCACCTCAGTTTCATCTTCCACCTGAACGTTGTCTTGCACCTCTGCATAATTGTCTGCACCATCCAAACTACGACACCTAAAAGATGCTTGACTTCAAACTCTATTAGAATTGCCCACTTCAGTATAGTACAACACACCAATCCTATTACATGGCATTTGGGCCAACATGTCAACCAGTTTAGCATTTGAGCTGATAAGTTCAAGCCCACCTGCACCATGCTTTCCACCCTTCCTATACCATATTTCCAAATTTGGTTTGGGGTTGGAAATGTCTACATTGTAACCAAGCCCTTTCTCTACCTTTGTTAAGTCCACCAATCACAGAAAATCATCTATAACATTATCCATGTAACAAACTTTTCCATTTTTATACTCCCCACTTTCCAACACACCCTCATGGTGAAGTTCCAAAGTAAACTTTTCATGGTTACCTACACAGTAAACAAGGGTCAAAATAATGTTAAAACACACAAACTTGTTTTGGATTAATAAAATCTGACAAAATCATGTTTTAATTCAATGTTGTGCACCAAAATCAAAATATATAGTACACAGTTCGGTGATTTTTTTATAATTGCTATGGAATAACTTTAGTTAAAGGTGTGAGGCATAGAAGACAAGAAGGGATAAAAAAAAACCCTAAATGTTGCAGTTAATGACAGTATAAAGCAAAGCCTGGAAGGAATCTTAAAAAGTTATGGACCACATAGACAAAAACAAAACCAACTCATATGCATTCAAACATGTAGAATCAGTTACTGTATTTAGGAGCAACACCACCCTAACGGAAATCAAACTCTTCCATCACCATCAGCCAAAAGGACAAAAAACCCAAATATCCCCAAAATGAAACCTTAACCCTTAATTGTACCCCCCAATCAACCCCAAATTTCGAAGCTTACACACAAAATTTCTCACTCACTCAACATTGGATCAGTCACTGCTGCAGCAAATTGAACTCCAATGTTTGACGAAAGGGTCGGTTCACAGGTATGGAAGATCGAAAAGCGCTTTCCCCCTCTCTCCAGCCCTAAATTGGATTATGTTTCGTTCAAAATGACGAAAACTCCAAGATACCCCTCACAACAAACGCACGTGCCATTCACACGGTCAAACTCGACGGATTCTATTACGGCATGACCCAATTGGAACTACTTGTCGAGTTAAAGGATGTAATTGCCTAAAAAAAAAAGTTCACGAACCCAATTGCAACTGAGGGCAAAGTTCATGGACGTCTACAGTTAAAAACCCTTCCAAATAATTTGCAAGAGTTGGCTGCTGATTGTTCGCATTGGAGGATTAAAGGCAGGAGAAATCAAATGGGCCCTTTTTTTTTTTTGGTTTTTTGAAGAAAACTAACATCTCTACACGTGCTCTCATACATACAAGACGTGCTCCACACAGTTTAGAGATTTCTCATGTAATTTTTTGCAATTATTCTCTTTGACGTTTGGTGGTTGGTTATTCTACATACCCATAAACATGATCTTATTTATTTATTTTTGTCAATAACCTAAGCATTTTTATGAAGAATAAAACTCAAAAGCATGAATTCAAATAAATAGAATTTTGTTCATAATTGAACCTGAAATCTGAATCCTGAGTTTAGGTATAAAAAAAAAAAAACTAACAGAAAAATAAAGACAAATAGGTATCCAATCCTCCTATATTATTTTTGTTTTTGGCTTGCCACAATCTGCTGGGACTTCAAACTTTCAGTAAGCATACTTCATAATGGACCATGCTTCTAAGTTGAACATTCGTACTAATTATTAAACAAAGAAAAACAAGTTTGTTTTTATTTTTCTGTTAGTCCCAGCAGATTGTGGCAAGCAAAAACAAAGATAATATAGGAGGATTGGATACCTATTTGTCTTTATTTTTCTGTTAGTTTTTTTTTTTTATACCTAAACTCAGGATTCATAGAGGTATTTTCAGGTTCAATTATGATCAAAATTCTATATATTTGAATTCATGATTTTAAGTCAAAAAATGCTTAGGTTATTGACCCAAAAAAAAAACATGATCAGGTTTACGGGTAGAATCCAACCACCAAACACCAAAGAAAACAATTGAAAAATATTACATGAAAAATCTCTAAATGGCGCAGAGCGCATGTCTTGCATGTAGAGATGCTAGTATATACTAAAGAATGATTAAATTTAATATACGCCCTTTTGTTTGTCAAATTATGTACTAGTATATGGAATTGTCACGGACAAGCATAGTGCAGTTGGAAAACTAATAGTGCTCTTATATTTCTTCTCAGTTCTAATGCTGAAGTGTTTACTCTAATACCTATGGGCTGTTCTACATCAGTTGGTATGCAGAGCCTTCTCTCGATTTCGCTTGTGTCTACTCTCTGCCATGGTACCCCAAACCGTGGCCTATCCACAGAATTTCATGAGTTCAAAGCCAAAGTTTCTGCCAATATCCATTGACACCCAACTCTCCCATCTGAGTGCTGACCAAAATTTCTGCCAATAATTTTTTTAACTTTTTCCTTATGTTCTATAAATAGCACTCACAAAACCTCAAGGACACATAGGAAAATCAATTTTTCGGAGATCTGAAAATGGGGAAGTATAACAATATGAGTTGGGTCTTGGCTTTTGTAGGGTTTATGCTCTTGGGTGGGATTTGCAAGGCTAATGGAGCTATCTATAATTATGATTTTGTTGTAAGTGCTTCCCTACGTTACACTAGTACCAGTTTGAGGGCCTCTTGCATGTTCATGGTCATCGTCGCTTGCTTTTCTTTAGGTTGTATGTATAGGTGCATGGTGTGGATACACACAGACACACACATATATATATGTATGCGCTTCCCTACATTACACTAATACCAGTTTGACAGGCCTCTGCATGTATCATCTTCGCTTGCGTTTCTTTGTAGGTTGTATATATACGTGCATGGTGTGGAGATACAAATGGATATATATATATATATATATATCGAATCGAATTTTCCTTTTTTTTTTGTGGAAAATTTGCTTACATCTTTTATGGGTATTTCACTATAATTGTGTCATTATTATTATTTTAATAAAAGTGATAGTCTAAACTATAGGCAAATAAGAGTTTCTCACAACACACTACTAAGACATCATGAGGTGTTGAACCTGAAATTACTGATCTACAAGTCAATGTGATTTTTCAGAGACTAAACCATGTTGACACTAGAATTGTGTTATTAAATGTTGGGTTTTGTTTGTGATATTTTGCAGCTGAGAGAAGAAAATTTTACAAAGCTTTGCACCACAAAGAGCATCTTAACAGTGAACGGGAGTTTTCCGGGGCCGACCATCACTGTTCGGAAAGGAGACACTGCTTTTGTGAATGTCCACAACCAAGGATTATATGGTCTCACCATTCATTGGTAAGTCCCATTATTAGCCTAGCTCTAGATCTGCGGTGTTCTTTTGACATAGATCAAGATTCTAGACTCGTTTTAATTGAGAAATTATAGAATTGGACTATAGTATGGTCATGCAATATAGTTTGTACACGTGTCATGTTTCTCTTTTAAAGTATCCATAAAAATCTACTTATGTCATAACACTTGTTCGTATTATCATTCTACACTATACGTGTTCTATAATGGAATATATCTTCTTTAAGCATTCTAAAATAATAGAATTTTAAATTTAGAGTGCATGCATGATGACAAAGTGAAAGGCTAATATTTTGCGCACCACCAAACTTTAAATATTGTTTAATATTTACAGGCATGGAGTGAAAAACCCGAGAAATCCATGGTCGGATGGACCCGAGAACATAACTCAATGCCCTATTCCTGCCGGAACAAACTTTACGCACGAAGTTATATTCTCCAGTGAAGAAGGAACATTATGGTGGCATGCTCACAGTGATTGGACACGTGCCACTGTTCATGGTGCCATCATTATTCTACCAGCTCTCAACACCAGTTATCCATTTGTAACGCCAGATGCACAAGAAACACTTATTCTAGGTACTTTTTATTTAGGGTAAATTGGTGAAATACTCTTTGAATTTGTAGCATACTTTTGATTTGTCCCGATTATTATTTATAGAAAAGTAAAGATATGAACTATGTTTTAGCTAATTTCCCCACATATATGAAAAGGAAATATTTACAATATTTACCAGGAGTGCAGACCATGCGATAACTACAAATATGAAAATAAAAATATTTCTTTGATTAGAGTTATTTTTGGTGTTACTTATAGAAGTTTGAAGTTTGCAGCAAAAATAAACACAAAATTGTTGCATCGTATAGTTGCACCATTGGGTCTTAATATTTAAATTCCTTTTTCATCTGGTTTAATGGCAGGATCCTGGTTCAAGGGAGATGTGAATGAAATAATTGAAGAGGCCCTTGCAACAGGTGGCGACCCCAACATTTCAGACGCCTTCACAATAAATGGAGAGCCCGGAGATCTGTATGATTGTTCCAATGGTAATTATAATAATCAAAGATCCAAACCTAATATGCTTTAATTTATCTATTTTAATCTAATCTCATTGATTATTTATTGTTATTATATATGGAAGTGAGAAATAGCAATGGAGTGTTTGTTAAACGGAGTTGACATAAGGGATGATGGTATCATTCCGCGTAAGGTGTCTATGAAATATAATACCATGTGTATAGTTTCTCTGACTTTTGTGGTGATTAGCTAGCAAAACTTAGTAATCAATTTCAAACTAGCTATTGGTTTATCGGTGATGTGTGTGAGAAACACCTTATTAATTATTTTACTGTTGCAGAGACAACATATCGTTGGTTAGTTGATTATGGCAAGACCTATCTTCTCCGCGTAATCAATGCCGTGATGAACGAAGAACATTTCTTCGCCATCGCCAACCACAACCTCACAGTGGTAGCTCAAGACGCTGCATACATAAAACCTATAACCACCTCATACGTCATGATAACTCCAGGCCAAACCATGGACATTTTGGTCACTGCTAACCAGTCTCCAAGCCACTATTACATAGCTTCTACTTCTTTTGTTGATGGGGACGTCGCATTCAACAACAGCACCACCACTGCTATTCTTCAATACAACGGCAACTACAGTGCCCCCTCAACCATCCCCTTACCGAATCTTCCCGATCACGACGACGACACAGCTGCTGCAAACTTCACTACGCAAGTGAGGGCCTTGGCAAGCGAAGAGCACCCCATTAGTGTCCCCGTAAACATCTCACATAGGCTCTTCATCACTGTTTCTATAAATGAAAGAATTTGTCCCAATTCTTCTTGTGATGGGCCAGATAACAACGCACTTGCTGCAAGCTTAAACAACATCAGTTTTGTGACTCCATCCATTGATATACTGCAAGCATATTATGGGTACGTATCGTAATTTGAATTGGTTGCTCAAGTAATTGGTTAATGTTGTAATTTTGTTAACCCACTAGCCTAACCACGTCTGCTTACTTGTTCATTTTTGCGACGTTGAACCTTGTTTAAAAAAAAGGTTCTAACTTAAATGACCTTATTACCTATGTACAGGGGAATTAATGGAGTTTACACACCTAATTTCCCAGACAAACCGCCTTATTTTTTCAACTTCACGGGACTCGTACAAAACAACACAATATATCCGAGCTTTGCGACGAAGGTGAAGATGATTAAATATGGTAAAGAAGTTGAGATAATCTTCCAAGGGACCAGCATGATTGCCGCTGAGAACCATCCAATGCATCTCCATGGTTTCAGCTTCTATTTGGTTGGAACTGGTTCTGGGAATTTCAACAGTACGACGTCACCTAAGACCTACAATTTGGTTGATCCACCAGAAGTAAACACCATTGGTGTACCGAAGAAAGGGTGGGCAGCCATCAGATTTGTAGCTGATAATCCTGGTAAGTTCTACTTCTACAGCTACCTGATTAATGTACATGTCACATGTCACATGTATGATGTATGTAATTAGGCAAATTAAATTAAGAACAACCATGGAGCTAGGGTAACTAATTAATTAAATGAATTATATTTGATGATTATTTTCAGGAGTATGGTATATGCACTGTCATTTGGAAAGGCATTCCAGCTGGGGAATGAACACTGTGCTCATTGTGAGGAATGGAAACACCACTGAAACCAGCATTCTCCCACCACCTGCGTATATGCCTCCTTGTTCCAAGTCTTAAATTTAGAAATGTAACCAGAGTATACATATTTATATCTTGAGACTTGATTGTATTTGTTAGAATAATTGTATCATCCAAGTTTCTGTTATAAAATAGACTGAATATGAGAGTGTGTGAAATATAGTATTCTCTGTGATATTGCAACTAGCAGTGTTATCATAATCTTTCTCACTGAATTCTAGATCTCTTTCTTTCCTTCTCGCTTTCTCTTCTTTTCCCTCCTTTCTTTCCATCTCTTCTTTCTCTCCTTCTTTTCCATATCTTCTTTCTCTCCTTTTCTCTCTCTTCTTCTTTCTCAATTTTGGTGTGTCTTTACAATGCATCCAGCGCCCCTTTATATAAGGAACTTAACATTCAATGCTCTACACGTGGATAAGGTAAAAAATGGATACACGTTAAAAATAAATTTTAGGACAAATTACGAAAGACCCCTAAACTATGGGGTCATTTTCAAGTTCATACTCATTTTAAGGGACATTTACAATTATATACTCACACTTGCAAAAAACCTACAATTACAGCTAAACTGTTAGTGAATCTGTTAAATGCTCACGTGTCAAAAGTGGGACCCATTTTTTAATGACATAGACTTCCATGTGGACAAAATACCCTATAAACAGTCTCCTTCTATTGAGGGATCCCTCAAATTATTTGAGAGACACCCTTTAGGGCCAACTATAAATTTTTTTTCAACAATCCGAACATCTATATTTTAAGTTTACATTCATAGATCATCTTTGCAAAAAATTATACAAATTGGAAACCATTTCGACATCTAATTGTGTCATACAAAATCAATAAATATGGTGCTTCAAAGAAGTATTAAAATTTTAATAATTTAATTGAGTCGTCAAATGATATCGAATTCAAGTGAGATTTTTTTTGTAGAGATGATCTTTGAATGAATATCTACAAAATAGACAGTTTGGATTAATGAAATACTATGCGAAGTGAGCCTTACAAGGATGTCCCTCAAATAAGGATCTCTCAACTAAAGCTCTCTGTATATATATATATAGTTTTTCTCTAACACGGATGTTCGCATTTTGTTAAATTACAGTTGTCCACTTTGCAACTTGTTTTTGGCAGACGAGGTGGATTTGATTCGTGCAATTCCAATTAGCAGTAGAAAGCCGTTGGATTCATTGATTAAAAATGGCAGTTTACAATACAAAGTGCTTAACATGTTGCAAGAGCCTTGAGAGCAACCAATGGTACTGCTTCTTCTTTTTCTGCATCTCCATATTCCCACATTTGGGATACTTTTTGCAGGGCGCACACCTCTGGCAAGGTGAAAGTGATTTGGCGGCATGTATGTTTTTACTTGTATATACATATATATTGGCAAATTTGTGGGCAACCGTAGTTTAACAAAATGCAAACGTCCGCATTAGAGAAAAACTCTCTCTCTCTCTCTCTATATATATATAGAGTTATTTACAGTAACACTCTTTTAGGTTTTCGGCATTTTCACAAACCCCTGAGAATTCAAAAATTACACAAACACCTCCTGAGGTTTCAATTTGTTTTCCCAAAAACCATTTTCGTTGATTGTTTGTCCAAAACTTGATAATTTCATTTTTAAAAACGTGTGCAAAGGACAAAATCAACCTCAATGAATGTGTTAGCAATCTAATCTTAAAGGCTAACTTTCTCATTATACGAAATTATATATATATATATAAAAATCATCATTCTTTGAATTAAAAATCAACGAACAAGGATTTTGTGAAAACAATTTAAAACTTCAGGGGATATTCGTATAATTTTCAAAATTCGGGGGGTCTTGTGAAAAAGTCGAAAACCTGAAAAGTATTAGTGTAAATAACTCTATATATGTATACATTTTTTTGGAGATAAGTCTAGAGAATATTTAATCGAGTTAGTGGCCTTTCTAATTAATTAGGGACAAAACTTGGAGGGCACCCCAATAAATTAAAGAAAAAAGAAAAAACTTGGAGGACACCCCATTCTCTGTTGGTAAATATCGTCTATTATTACCGCTCACTTGACTTAAACCGACCTTGAACCGCCAAAGCTTGAGAAATCGACCATGGCTGCTCGGATGTTGCAGAGGCGCATAGGCTCACTCTTCCCCAGCAATCAGCAGCAGCACGCCAAACTCTTCAAAGGTTAGCCCCCGCTCTCTATTGCCCACTCAAAAACCCAAGAAATCATGTTTGCGAAATTGGGGTTTCTTAGTTGATTTTGGTGGGGTTTTGTTTTCATCAACGAAAAATATGAAATTTGATTGCCATTACAAATCCAAAAATTGATCAGGCTAGAAAAAGCCTCCACCTTGCTATGTTTTGGTCTGTATGAAGAAAATTTATCATCTTTATGGGATCACCCTCTATTTACAATTGGGCTAATTGGCATAAGAGATTAACTTGAAGGGCATTAATTTAGGAACTCTGCAGTTTTCATGGTCATCCATTGGTGGTTCTTTCTCTAATTCCTCATAGGATGAGTGTTATTTTTGGATGCCGGGTTAGGATTAGGAGGAAAATTTCCTGAGGTGAATGTACTCCAAAATGTACTCCAACAATATCTGTAACATGGAACACTTGAAAATTTGGCTGAACAGTTTGAGAAATAGAGTTCACAAATTGCATTTAAGTATTAGATGGTTTATTCATTTTATGTTAATCTATTCATGGTTTTAGGATATTGGTGTTATTTGCTTGTTGACCTTCAAAAAACACAGACATGGGCACCCATAGTACGTGCAACTCATCAATTTAGATACAGAAGACTATGAGTATGTTGTGAGTTTTGTGACTGAACATTTGAAAAAAAATAAGAAAAAGTTGAAGTTCCTTTTGTTGATCTATTTCCATGACAGTCCTCCTTTGCCTCTCCCTTTGGGCTGAAGAACTTGTTGGGTATACAATTTTGATTAACTTTTGTTTTGCAAATTGTTGTTGGCAGAGCAATTTGTTCCTTCTGTGAGTTCTGTACTCGGGAAATATGGATTTGACAAAAGGGATTTTCAGACGCAAACAAATGCAACCAATCTGGTTAATGAGGGTTTGGCAGATCATGGAGATGGCAGTTTGAAGCCTAATTGTGACTCGAATAACTCTCCGTCCCTCTCAAATGCTATCAACAGTTCTGATGTCAAATTTTCTGCTGCTGCCAACTTGAAAACATCCCCAAGGCATGACCTTGCCATGCTTTTTACTTGCAAGGTCTGTGAAACAAGATCTATGAAGACGTGTAGTCGAGAATCATACGAGAGCGGTGTGGTGGTAGCGCGTTGTGGTGGGTGTGACAATCTCCACCTGATTGCTGATCATCTTGGGTACTTTGGAGCACCTGGAACCATCGAGGACTTTCTGGCTGCCCGCGGGGAGGAGGTGAAAAAAGGTTCTGCTGATACACTGAATCTGACTGTTGAAGATTTAGCTGGAAAGAAAGTTTGAAATGATTGAGCTTTAGCTATTATAATGCAGCATTCATGTAAACATTTTAAAGTTGTGTACAAAAGCTGAACCTTAGTTTGATTTGGCAATGTCAAGTTTCACTTAGAAAAGCCTTTTTCTGTGTTTGATGAAGATTAACAAGGTGATCTATGCTTAGTGCTTCCATTTTGGGTAGGGAATTTGTGAACGTAAGGGTACTTAGGCTTGAGAATTCATTGGGAGATATGTGATCTGGCCCAAACCCGATTGCCATTCGGGTGGTAAGTATGAAGCCAGCATTTAGTGTCTGCTCAAATATATAATACCGCAAACCCAAAAAAGTAAGGAAAAAAAAAAGAGGCAAAAGGGCGATTTCATCTAAATAATAGCAATGAAAAACAAGAATTTAATCAACTTAATTTGATGAATACTCCTAGAAAACGCGTTAACTTGTTGGTTGTTTGATTTAAATGGCAATTTCTGTTCAAATTTGAAAAAACAAAAATTGCTTCAATACTCCTGAAAACAACAAGTGAATATCACCCTAGTCATTTTAGTTGAATGGCTTGGAGATTAGTTTTTATTCCGAGGAGTTCGCAGCACAAGTGGTTATGAAACAGAATTGAGTTTTGCTTATCCCTTTTGCTAATATTGTTTGTGTTAGAATTAATTAATTTTTATTGTCTAAATTAAATTAAATCACTCTCAAAATATACATTATTTCCAAATATAAAAGTGGTTACGGATAACGGGTCAAGTACTTGAGCTCCATCTGGGTACCGAGTCTGAGCTTATATAAACGCCAACCGACCGAAGTAACACTCAAACTGAAATTCTCTCCCTTTCCAGAAACCATGGCGAGTACGTGTATTCCCTCCACTTTTTCACCTATTCTTCACAACTTGACTACCAGAAACTCCATGACCATGGTGGGTTTGCTCTCTTATGCCCCCAAAAGCCTCAGGCCTCTCTCTCTTACCGAAAGCTTCAGCTTCAGCTCACTTTCCACCGCCAGAAAACCACCGGGAAAATTGTTCCAATTCCAAGGTAGTGTCTTTCTTCAATATCGACTGTTATTTATCATGTGGGTCTGAATTTTTTGTAGATTAGATTATATTTTTTGAGTCATAATTGAAACTTGTCTGTGATTTTAGCTAGTTGCTTTGACATTTCGGATTTATTTTCTTTTCAATTGATGGTTTTAATGGGTATTGAACTCATGTGGTTCGAAGCAGTAGCAACATGGTTGTAATTTTATTGGTTATTATTTTAGAGCAACTGGTTTACCTTGGTAGAGAAGAAAATGTATTGGATAAATGACTGAAATTGAAGTGGGAATTAGTGAGAATAAGGAGATTTTTATTTTTTTTTTATTTTTTTGGCTATGAGGAAAATGGGTTTTTAGTAATATTTTTCTGTTGAATATGTGCCAACCTCCACTCGTACTGGAATGAGTGGAGGTTGGGGATGAAAGTTTCTGTTCAAAGCACTTGCACTTTGGTATATTATATGTACTGGAGTCTGTTTGTATCTTTGGCTCTAATTGAAGGAAACAGAGGAGATCATGGCTAAGAACTTGCTTTTCTTTAACCAATAAGTTGGAGTCAATCCACTGTGTAGTGTGTAAGAATTGTGAATGACGGAAACAAAATGTTTACTCTTGAAAAATATGTTTTAGGAAGAAGCCCCATTATCAATTTTTTCCCCCTTCTGTGAAATTTCTCTCTCTTGCTGTGAAACCATCCACTTCCTATACAGGTGAAAATTATACTGACGTTAAGTTTCTTGGACTATTAATAGGCACCTAATATACTGGTTGATCGGTAGTTCATGTTTGGTTTCTTCTATGTATAAAATTTTGCTTTGGTTCCTGACAATTATTGAAAATGAAAGAAGTTTGAATCTTTAGTTTTTGTTATATTGAGACCCAACAGATAATGTCTTCTCTCAACCAAGCCCTATGCTGCTGTTTAGAAATAATATCAGAAAATTGAGACTTCATTTCTCTCTCCCTCTTGTTTTCTCTAAAATGGGTAAGTTCTTGATGAGTTCACTTTAAATGTAATTGTTTGTATGAAAAGCCACATCTAATCATATGCTGGCTGTGATTTCCATCATGGAATTTATTTGTCTCTGTTTAGGCGTTAGGGCTTGTTTTATTCTAAGTGCCTCACAAGTTTAGAAGTATAATTTAGAAAGAGAAGTTTGTGATGTTATTATGGGATTTTTGACAGTGCAAAGTTGAGTGTGTCAGAATGAATCTTTTTCATTTATACTATGTCTTAATTTTGGTCAGTGAGATCAGTTGCCGCTCCGGCAGAAGCTGTTGCCGGGTTTGATGACATGGTTTCTGGGACTCAGAGAAAGTATTACTTGTTAGGCGGGAAGGGCGGTGTAGGAAAAACAAGTTGTGCTGCGTCACTTGCTGTAAAATTTGCTAATAATGGGCATCCCACTCTTGTGGTTTCCACTGATCCAGCACATTCCTTGAGTGATTCCTTTGCTCAGGTTTAAAACACTCTCAGTTATTAATGTTTTAAAGTATTCACATTTCCTGCAAAGTAGAACTGGTTGTAATAGGTATGCTTGTATGTGCACAAATATTTTATAATTGTATATGTTATCTTGTCCTAGGATTTGACTGGAGGGACACTTGTACCAGTTGATGGGCCCGAAGCTCCGCTTTTTGCTCTTGAGGTGTGGAGTTAGCTTTGTATATGAGTTTTCTTCATGTAATTCTCTGTTTGCGGTATTTGTTTTATGAGATGACCATTACAATGATTAATCGGTTGTTAGCGTTTCTTAGTATGGTTTTGTAATCTTATACATAGTGTACGTAGTTAAACTAATAACTTTACCACAGATAAACCCTGAGAAGGCAAGGGAAGAATTCCGTAATGTAAATCAGCAAAATGGTGGAACAGGAGTCAAAGATTTCATGGATGGTATGGGCCTTGGGATGCTTGCGGAACAGGTAAAAGCTTTTATTTGGAGATATTGGTATTGCAACTTGAGTTGTAGTTTTCATCTTTTGATCCTATTTTTATGTGATATGGATGTCCTTAAGCCATTAAAGGCCTAACTGATATGTTGCACACTTATATTCTCACATCATGATCTAATTAGTATAGCGTTTCCATGTATAAAAGGAGCATATGTACCAATATAGATTCACTTATGCTTTATGGCGATCCTTGCTTCTCTCTTTAACCTTTGTGTTTTATTATTATCATTATTTTTATGGTTGAAGTTAGGAGAGTTAAAACTGGGAGAATTACTAGACACACCTCCTCCTGGTTTGGATGAAGCTATTGCAATTTCCAAGGTATGCCTTTTTTGGCTTGCCAACATGCTCAAAATCTTTTTTGCTCTTCTATTAATGTTTAATCCTCTTTCCAGGTGATACAATTTCTTGAATCCCCGGAATATAGCATGTTTACTCGTATTGTTTTTGATACTGCACCCACGGTGAGAAAATATTGATTCTGATTTTGTCACCTCAAATTTTATTTTATTTTTTAAAATGTTGGAATTAGCTCACTATGATGAGATATTGTTAACAGGGTCACACATTGCGGCTTTTGTCCTTGCCAGACTTTTTGGATGCATCAATTGGCAAGATATTGAAGGTAATGATGGCAACTTAGAATGAATAACTATAGAAATGTGTGCATGTGTTTTTCTTTTTGGAATTAAATGCATCATATGACTTGAAATTTAAATTAGGAGATAATTTATGAGCAGTTGAAGTCTGCTGCACTCCTCTGAAGTTTTGATAGAATGACTGCTATACCCAAATGTTCTAGTTACTTGATTCTAGTTACCAACAACATAATATTGACTTTGTTTTTTGACTAATTGCTTGAGAAGTATTGTTGCTGGAAAAATGTATGCCATTTTTTTTCGTAGTTTATTTTCTTAGAAGTTTAAAGGAGTAAATGCTTGATGTAATTTATGGATAAAAGCTCTGATGACTGAAGTAAGCTAACTTTGTTGGTGTTGACGCTCATAATATCCAGGCAAAATAAAAAAAGAATTGGCAATTGGAAAGTGGAAGACATTTTCCCCTGGTTCTGGGATCACTTGATTGTAGCATATTGTATTTCCTCGTAAACATATGGCTAGTCTGCAACTGAAAAGACAAAAAATATATGGCTAATCTCAAATGAATTTTAGCATTCTTACCTGTGTAGACATGTTTGCTACTAATTGCTTGTTCTCTTAATTTGCAAATAGTTAACATTTTCTGTTATACAGCTTAAACAGAAGATATCTTCAGCCACATCAGCTATCAAATCTGTCTTTGGGCAAGAGCAACCTCAACTGGGCGCAGTAAGTCTGATACTTTGATCTGTTTTTATACTCTGCTTCCTAGACAAGTATGCTAACCTTTTAATTGTAAAACTTCAATGCAGGCTGACAAATTAGAGCAACTCAGAGAGAGGATGATTAAAGTGCGTGAGCTTTTCCGCGATACTGATTCCACAGAGTTTGTCATAGTAACAATACCCACGGTAAGATCTTTGAAAATGTGGTTTGATACTGGATGTTTGTGATTTTTTGCAAATGTTGTTTTCCTTTATGCTGTAATTTAATTTGTTATGAGTTCACTTTAATAGAGATCTATTTACTTGATTTATATTCTACAGTGTAGAATTTAATCTTGTAAAAAGATGGATCCCTGCATATTATATTTCCTCCTTTTTCCTTCCTAGTGAGCATCATTTGCTTGGAAGTTGGCTAAATATGTTCAATGTTGGATGAAAAATTTGCTTCTCATCGATTGTTCACACTTTTGTTTTTCTTGTTCTTCCCAAGGTGATGGCAGTCAGTGAGTCATCTAGGTTGCATGCCTCTTTGAAGAAGGAAAGTGTTCCTGTGAATAGACTTATTGTTAATCAGATTCTTCCCCCATCTGCCTCAGACTGCAAATTTTGTTCAATAAAAAGAAAGGTGTTAATCTACTCTCCTTTTAATTTCGGGTAGGAAATGCATTCACCCTCTGTCCTTTTGGCAGAATGTGCGTTTTTTGTGGCATCTAGTAAAATGATGATATTTTGATGAAACTAATAACCAGTTGAATGCAAGAACTGTCCAGACCGTGCAAAAAAATATATTGTGCTTCAAAGATAATGCTCTTCCATCTCATATGGATGGGGTGAGCACCACCCATGGGCATTACATGTGGGACCCACGCTTGTGTTCGATTTATTATGTTTCTTAATATTCTTACATGTTTGGTTGGCGGCAAGGAATTCTAATTAATTTTTCTTTCTAAATACCTCAGGATCAGTTACGTGCTCTTGATATGATCCGGAGTGATACAGAGCTTGCCAGCCTGACGTTGATCCAGGCACCACTAGTTGATATGGAGATCAGAGGTGTTCCCGCCCTTAGATTTCTAGGAGACATAATTTGGAAATGATCATCTATCTGCAGTCATATAATCAATGATAAAAGAAAGGACCCTTTTTTTCTTTAACTATTCATTCATTTGAGAAAATGGGTTGAATTTGTTGCCCCTGTATCCAGTAAAGTAATTTTCCCTGTAAAAACTGACTTCCCTTCCTTTCCCCCTCCCAACCCATCTTACTATAATGCAATAAACCAATTGATCGCAGGTATAGACATTGAGAACAACTCTGCATAGATTGCATTAAGATCAACAGTGTGTGTTGGGAAATTGGGTTAGACTTTGTTCATTGCCAAACCCTAAACCAAATCTCCTATAAGATACATCCTAGGCTATAACCCTGGCGCAAATGGGACACCGGTGGATGGCAGCCAAGAGTTGCCACCAATAAACTTGGCGACTGTAAAGGAATTGGCCTTGGACGCCTCAGTAATGACATGATAGCTGAGCCACTTGATCCGGTTTGAAATGGAGGCACCTGGGGCATTGTTCATGTGCTCAGCATAATACAGAGTGCTCAGAGCAGATTTCCCATTCCACTACAGCAAACCCTCTGACCTTATAACGTTACTCATTGATGACTTCATGAACACGGTACGTGCATATTTGCTCCAAGGTCATGCTCTCTACAATTAACACCAAGTTCATCTTCGTTTTATCAATCTTTACATATTCTTTGTAAACTTCTTTCTTCACAAATATCACAAACTGCTTCTGGCTATGGGTTGGTGCAGCCGCAATGGCATCCATTATTCGCTTGAATTTCCCACTCCCATCCTGTGAAACGGTGACGTCTGCTGTCTGGGAAAGAGCTGCTGCTGCACTTGGATCATACCAAGGAGCTCATCGATTGATTTTGTCACTTGTCTTAGGCTCTCTGCAACCTTTGAGAAACTTCCATGCATGTCGCTTCTCTGGCTTGAGAAGTATTCAGCCATGTTCTCATATGGGAAACGACATCAGCTGTGCCATGGATAAACAAATTTTCTTGTCAGTAATCCAACACTACAACAAGAAATTAAATAGACGACGAATGCCAGAAACACTGCCGTCTTAATGCCCCAGACGACAATTAGTAGTAAAACCGTTGTTTTGCAAGAAATATATATAAGTTTTACATAAACATCATGTGTCAATGTCACACGTATCATAGTGTGAGAAAGGGAACTTCAAATAATATAGCAAGATAAAACAATGGACAAAAAATCAAAGTAAATATGCATGTTGTCTTATGTACGTTATATGAACCTTTAAGATCATCAATTGTGGAAAGAGACCAATCCAAGACTTCAGCAGTTTCACCAAGCAAATCCTCACAATATGAAATGACCATATTAGTAGAATTTTCATAATCTTCACAAGCATGCATATGTGACATGGTAGAGGCCACATTTTGCACAAGTTCCTTGGCCTTCTCCAATGAGTTTTTGAATACAGGCAAAGAAACATTTATCAAGTGGGGGTCAACATTATCAGCATGGAGGTCAATGGACAGAGAAGATAAACAAATAATGAAAAAAATGAAATGGCAGAACAACTTCATGATGGACTCATAGCACCAGAAAATGTAAATGACGAGAGAAAAAAAAAAGGGCAACTTAGAGAGAAGGCAAAGAAATGTTACACTATGAACAAGAATGTCTTGTATGAGTGTGTATATATATATATATGTACGTAGAATACGATATACACTGCACCACTAGATTGGTTGTATGGGAGAATACGATTTATGAATCATGATATTTATCTTTGGATGACATTTATGGATTATATATAGTATGATATACAATGCACAATTTTCTTTTTTAATGATTTGTTACCTATACTTCGACTTGAAACACATCTCCTACCAAATGAACTAAAGCTAGGAAAGCATTTAGTTTCTTACTTTGCATCAAAAAATTGAGACGTCCCTTGAAATCCTGACCGAGTTCGAGCTCTAGCATTTAATTCTTACTTATGCCACAAAAATTCATACCCTTAAAATCAAAATTCAGTTTCGAGCTCTATATAAGAGATGAAATGAGCAGGAAATTCTGTGCGAACGAGATTTTTAGTATATATTTAAGGTTATATTTTGAAGACGGGATTGTAAAAAAGGGTTTTTAGTCTTTTAGGATTTTCAAGTTTTGGCTAGTTTTCAAAAATTTCCTTCCATATATTTCTCCCCACTCAAATCCACCAATCTTCTTATTCCCTCAACTGCAAGCTCAACTTGTTCAGTTTCTTGATACCCAAGGTACCATTAACATGGGCATTTTCCTTTTCACAAGTCTTATGTGTTTTCAACAACTGGCAGACCCAGAAATTTTTTAGCGAATGTGCAATATTGACTAAGTATGAAAAATGATTTTTCGGAATAATCATTTTCTCAAGATAATTTTTGGCGGCTTTTATTCCTTACACATCAAATAAGAAAACTTGATTTTATGGGATTTTAGTATGAAGTATTTATTGACTTAATGAGCCATCATTTTTAGCCTAAATCGTATTTTGCACTAAAACCGATTTTTCATATTTTGATTTGGTGGGAATTTGATTTTCTAGTATTTTTATTTGAATCCAAATGGGGGGTACTTCCCTATTTACATTGTAAACTTAAGTAAATTGAGTAATATAAAAATAAATGAAAGTAAAAGGACAAAGACATTTACTTAAATGTTGATAATGGAAATAAGGTAATCTGTCCATCAAAGGGGCAATTTGAAGCACTTACAATGGTTTTTCCGGCGAGGGGGGGTGCAGCTGCACCTCCTTGCGCCTTAATAGGTCCGCCACTGTTTTCAAGATAGATAAAAGAAATTGCGATGAGTTAAGCTCTAGTATATAAAAGAAAGGGGACTATATATATACACACATATATTTCATATTTTAGTCTTTTTTTATATACAAGCAATATATATATTCCATATCAATGCCATTGTACTTTGCATTGATATTAATTTTGGTTTTATCCAAAGTACATCCTTCGAAAAATAAAATAAAATAAAATAAAATATTTATAAAAATAAAAAAATAAAAAAAAACTAAACCCGCCTTGGCGCTAGGCGCCCGCCTAGTCTTTGTTTTATCAATCTTCACATATTCTTTGTAAACTCCTTTCTTCACAAATATCACAAACTGCTTCTGGCTATGGCTTGGTGCAGCCGCAATGGCATCCATTATTCTCTTGAATTTCCCACTCCCATCCTGTGAAACGGTGACGTCTGCTGTCTGGGAAAGAGCTGCTGCTGCTGCTGCACTCGGATCATACCAGGGAGCTCATCGATTGATTTTGTCACTTGTCTTAGGCTCTCTGCAACATTTGAGTCGATTTCATTTTGAAAAACTTCCACGCATGTCATTTCTCTAGCTTGAGAAGTATTCAGCCATGTTCCCGCCTAGGTCTTTTTTTTTTTTTTTTTTTTTTTCTTCCTGAGTTTAAAGAAAACCTACATCTATAACGTGATGATCAGAGCATAAACATGTACAAAAATCAATGCTGCGGATGAAACTCTTTCTTCGTTTGGGTGGTTGTTGCTGTATAGGCAAATGCTCTGCGATGTCATCATTTCCCGTAATTGTCTCACTTTTCCGTTCCTTGTAAAAGAATGGCGGCCCAGGCCAGACCTTCCATGCACAAGTCGTTAAGTATGATGTTTTTGTTCAAAATTCGTTGATTGGTATGGACTCTGCGTGTGGGTTTTTGAATAGTGCACGTACATTGTTTGATGAAATGTTGGGAAGGGATGTTGTTTCGTGGAACTCGATGATTAAGGGGATTTGCAAAAAGTGGGAATCTTGATGAGGCATTGAATGTGTTTGGAAAGATGAACAACAGAAACATTAGCACTTGGAATTCCATGATTACTGGGTCTGTTCAAGGTGGTCGGCCAAAGGAGGCCTTGGAACTTTTCCATGACATGCACATCACCAGTTGTGATACGGTTAGACCGGATAAGATCACAATTGCCAGTGTCCTTGCAGCTTGTTCTCATCTTGGTGCAATTGATCATGGAATATGGGTGAATGGGTACCTGAGGAGAAGTGGCCTGGAGAGTCATGTGGTCATTGGGACAGCTCTGGTTGACATGTATGGTAAGTGCGGATGTGTGGACAAAGCGTATGAGGTCTTTCAGCTCTGATTTTAGTGTTGGCTCTCCATGGATTTGGCAATGAGGATTTTGGTGTGTTTAGACAGATGGAAACAACTTGGGTGAAGCCGAACCATGTGACATTTTTTGGGCTATTGTCAGCTTGTGCTCATTCTGGTTTAGTAGAGAAAGGTCGCTCGTGTTTTGGTGTGATGAAGCGTAGGTTTACTTAATTGAACCGCAGCTCTATCACCATGCAAGCACGGTTGATATGCTTAGTCGTGCCGGGCTGATTGAAGAGGCAGAACGGTTTATAAGCAGCATGCCAATGAAGCCATATGCATTTGTTTACTCGGAGGCTGTCAAATACATGGAAAGGTCGAGTTAGGATAAAGGGTGGCGCAATATTTAATTGATTTGGAACCTCTGAACCTGAACTTGTGTGATATATATGCCAAAGCTAGTAGATTTGATGACGTAAAGAGAATCAAATCCTTAATGAAAGAAAGAGGGATCGAAAAGGAGGTCCCAGGCTGTAGCATGATTGAAATCGATGGGGTTGTTCTTGAATTCTCTGCAAGCATCCTCACGTACAAGAAAAGGTTGCAAAGGAAGTTAGAGAAGCAACAAATGTGAAAGACAAAATGCATTATCTGGTTGCTGCTTTTAACTGAGACAATCAGGCTCTATCCTGCAGTTCCATTGATACGTTAACACATCTTAAATCTAAAGCATGAAATGCAATTAATGTCCAAGCACAATTGCTATTTCAAGCTTATATAAGTAGCACTCCCTAGTTTTTTTCTGAGTTTGAATCGTTGATATTACTTTTTAACAAGTTTCAGTGATGTTGGCATAGAATGCGAAGATTTGCTTATCTGATGATACATGGCCAGATGAAAGGGGATATGGTGGGATAACACGCTTATGGCATGGCAAGGATGAAATTTCTATGGGGTTGATGATGCAAAAGAATTTCGGCCAGAGAGATGGCTTGACGAAAATGGCCTTTATACCTTTAAAATTTCAACCAAAATTCAGTTTCGAGCTCTATAAGAAAGAAGACATGAAAGTTGAGCAGCATATAAAGGGGATTCTCTACGAAAGAGATTTTGAGTATATATATACTTGAGGTTATATTCTGAAGATCGTAAAAAAGGGTTAGAAGTCTTTTAGGATGTTCAAATTTTGGCTAGTTTCCAAAAATTTCCCTTCAATATATTTCTCCCCACTCAAATCCAACCATCTTCTTATTCCCTGAACTGCAAGCTCAACTTGTTCAATTTCTTGAAACCCAAGGTACCTAAAGATAGATAGGTTGAACTGCAAGCTCAACTCGTTCAATTTCTTGAAACCAAGGGTACCTAAAGATAGATACGCTTTACCTGTGACCGTTTCAACTTTTCATTAAAAAGCTCACTACATGACCCCAAAACTTATAGCCCTACCAGTCGAATCTGAAAATCCACAAATTGAATGTTAGTACGGAATGGTAAAATAAGGAGACAAATTTTGCACTAGAAGGAAGAGGAGACAAATTTTTTTAAAAAATAAAAATAAAAATCATAAACATTAATTTCAGGATTGAAACATGGTGTTTGTTTAATGTGGGCATTTTTCCTTTTCACAATTCTCATGTGTTCTCAACATAGATAAAAGAAATTGCGATGTGTTAGGCTCTAGTTGGATTTAGGCCATTTCTTTAAGGTAAAATGCATCATTTTGCCATTGTATTTTGCCTTGATCTTAATTTTGGTTTATATATATATTTCATATTTTAGTTTTTTCAGTATAAGCGATAATTTAAACTACATAGGGGGTTACTCATATACACACACACACTATCAAGGTGGGGTTTCAAACCTGAGACTATTGATCTACAAGTGAAGACCCTTTTTCACTAGTATAAATGTAACACGATGAAAATAAAAAGAAAACGAAACGCACAATCATTTTTGTTCGTATTGGATTTTTGTATTTTAGACCCCGTTGACCATATTTTAGTAATTGTGTTAAGTAATTTTGGTCACTGCAGTAATTAATTAGATAAAATTTAAAATTTAGATTTAGGATACCAATCCGTTTGTTCACGGGAAAAAAGTTGTTGGGAGATTGAAAGAGCACCTTATGAGTTTCTAAAACTAAACTTCTGTTTTAATTTTCGTGTTTATTCGATAGATAAATTGAGTCGAAGTACTTTTAGCATTAGAACTTATTTGATTTCTTGAAAAATCAAATCTTATAGACATGATCAACCCTTGAGTAATACTCATGAGTTTAAACAAAGTTTTTTTTTGTCCGAAGCCAATTATAAAAAAAAATATTCAAAATGATCCTTAAATTGGTAACAAATCCAAGCACAACAACAAGAAAAATAAAATCACTATGACTAAAATTAAAATGTCGTTTAAAATTCATTGCTTTAAAGTAAAGTAAAAGACAATAAGCTTGGCCACTGTAAACTCATCAGCCAGACTGTCATTTTACCTATTTGCTTTGGCAATGTTGGGCAAGCAGATTCAACCCAACAATGTATAAATATTTATGTTACTTCTAAGGGTGACAGAAGCACTTCAAACGCTTCTTCTTCCACTTTGAAAACCCTAATTAAACTAAATCCCCTATCAGACACATCCTATAGATCTGCTTTAAATGGGACACCCGTGGATGGCAGCCATGACTTCCCACCAATAAACTTGTCCACTGCAAACGAATCGACCTTGGAAATCAAATGATAACCCGGCCACTTGACCCGGCCTGCAACCGAGGCACCCGGACCATAGTTCTTGTACTCAGCATAATACAAAGTATCAAGATTAGCTCTCCCACTCCATTCTAGCCAACCCTCTGGCCTTATAATATTACTCATAAAAGACTTGATGAACACGGTACGTGAATATTTGCCCCAAGGTCGACCCAAGTACGTCTTCGTAGAGTAAACATTACCCACCAAATCAGAATCTGCTTCAATTCTGCAGAACTGGAACGAGAACCCTGACGAGTCTTCTGAAAGTCGACCATTGGCGGTGATTGTGTCTTGTTGGCCTTTGATGGCTTTCCTGGCAATAATTCTAGAGTGTTGGAAAACGGCTGTGCCATAACCGAAGATGAAGTCGACGGTGCCGCTGATCGTGCATTCTCGGTAGAACTGTCGGCCCGACAACACCAGCAATGTGTCTTGGTATCCACTTATCTTGCACCGGTAGAAAACCGACCGGTCGCTGCGGGATGAAAGCGCAACTGCCTGCCCTTTGCTTGGTCCTGCGGTGTTCTCAAACCCTATGTTCATTGCAAGGAATCCTTCGGCCCTTACATCTACATAAGCAATCAATTCACAGAATTTTTAAATTCCAAATAAAATAAAATAATTGGTTGTATGGAGTGTCAATTAAATAGAACATTAGGGTTTGACACATTATGGTTTAGGATTCAAACATGTTATTTAAAAGGCTAAACTGTTGAGGCAATCCAATTTAATACTCTCCCTTCCTCTCCCGCTCCCTAGAGAATGACAAATAAAAAAGACTAAACTGTTGATTTCCGCCTAAACTTGTACTTAATTTTCAATTGATCCCTTATACCCTTGTTTTTAAAAAATGTGGTTCTCAATTTTTTGGTCAATTTCTCCCTATCATTAAATTTGCTCACATTCAATCCAATTTACTGTTAAAAATGGTCACATTCCTTGCATGTGACACTTAAATAATTAAAAAATAAAGAAAAAGAACAGAAAAAAAGAGTATGGCACAGCCCCAGCCCGTTCCACCAAGCCCAGCATCCCCTCTTTCTCCACCCCGCAAATCACTCCACTCAATGCACCCATATAGCCCATGGGTGTCTTGACAAGTTTAGAGGAGATCCTTATAATTGACATCCTTAATTTTCTATAAATAAAAAAAGGATTAGGGTTTAAATAAATAAAAAATTAGGTACTAATTTAAGGGGAAATCAACAGTTTATAGCCTTTATTTTTAAAAGAAAAAAAGAAAAAAAAGAAGAAGTAGTTTTGGTGTCTTACCAAATGTTGCTGAATCCATTGTTGCCCAACCACTAGCATTGCTTCTATCTCCAGATATGGTGGTAACACTCATGCCCTCTCCAATCAACACCAAGTTAGTCTTTGTTTTATCAATCTTCACATATTCTTTGTAAACTCCTTTCTTCACAAATATCACGAACTGCTTCTGGCTATGGCTCGGTGCAGCAGCAATGGCATCCATTATCCTCTTGAATTTCCCACTCCCATCCTGTGAAACGGTGACGTCTGCCGTCCGGGAAAGTGCAGGATCATAAGGATCAGGATCTGGACCTGGATCTGCAGTAGCATTATGACGATGAAGATGATGTTGCTCCTCCACTTGGATCATACCAAGGACCTCATCGATTGATTTTGTCACTTGTCTAAGGCTCTCTGCAACATTTGAGTCGATGCTATTTTGAAAAGCGTCAACGCATGTCGTTTCTCTGGATTGCGAAGTATTCAGCCATGTTCTCATATGGGAAACGACATCAGCTGTGCCATAGACACAATAATTTTCTTGTCATTTTAACCCAATAAATATCTATTAAAATAGTTAAACTATAAAAACTAAAATAAGTTTTACATAAACATCATATGTGTCAATGTCACACATCTATAAACTATGACTGTATCCCAATACACAAATCTAAGTAGATATGTACGTATATGAACCTTTAAGATCATCAATTGTGGAAAGGGACCAATCCAAGACGTCAGCAGTTTCATCAAGCAAATCCTCACAGTACGAAATGACCAAAACAGTAGAATTTCCATCAAGCAAATCTTCACCAGCATGCATATGTGACATGGTAGAGGCCACATTTTGCACAAGTTCCTTGGTCTTCTCCAATGAGTTTTTGAATGCAGGCAAAGGAACATTTATCAAGTGGGGGTCAACATTATCAGCGCGGGGGTCAATGGAAAGAGAAGAGAAACAAATGATGAAAAAAATGAAATGGGAGGATGACTTCATGAGTGGACTCGTGGCACCAGAAAATGTAAATGACGAGAGAAGAGAAGGCAAAGAACATGAGTATATATACAGTGCACACTATTTTGTGAGATTGGTTGTATTGGAGAATACGAATCATGGATCATGATATTTATCTTTGCACCATTTTTCTTTTTTAAAGATTTGTTTCCTAGTTTACAACTTCTTACTTTGCATCAAATCCACCCACTGCACTGAAGAGCAACTTGTTTCAATATTTCTTGAAACCCAATGCACCTAAAGATAGAAAGGCATTACCTGTTACCATTTCAACTTTTCATCACCAAGATCACTATTTGACCCCGAAACTTACAGCCCTACGAAATCCAATCCGAAAATCCACACAAAAAGGAAAAAACACAAATTGAAATAATTAGTACGGAGAGGTAAAATAAGGAGACAAATCATGCACTAACAAAAATCCTGGTGAGTATGGGATCCCTGTGGAAGGCAACAATAATCTTTGAAGAATATGATTTATGGATCATGATATTTATCTTTGGATGACATTTATGGATCATAATATGATATACAATGCACCTTTTTTATTTTTTAAAGATTTGGTACCTATTTACACCTGAAACATATATATCCTTTCAAATGAACCCAATGCCAGGAAAGCATCTTACTTATGCCACAAAATTTCAGACCCTTTAAATTTCAACCAAAATTCGGTTTCAAGCTCTATCAAAGAGATGGAATTTGAGCACTATATTAAGGTTATATTTTGAGAAAAAAAGAAGAAGAAAGGTTTAGAAGTCTTTTAGGATGTGCAAATTTTGGCTAGTTTTTCAAAAATTTCCCTTCAATATATTTCTCCCTCTCAACTCCACCCATCTTATTATTTCGTGAACTTCACTGAAGCTCAACTTGTTCAATTTCTTGAAATCCAATGTACCTGTGACTATTTGACCCTTTGAATTTTTCATTACCAAACTCACTATTTGAACCAAAACTTAGCCCTACTCCTAAGTCCAATATGAAAAGAGCATGGTTTGGCTCCTTAAAATTAAGGAGGAGTTACTCCTTAAAACAAATGGGGTTTTCACACTCATCAAATTCCATCAACATTAGCAAAGTTTCAACAAAAAAGAATATTAAAAAAATTTGACACCTGTTAAAACCACATTGATTGTAAAGAGGAGCTCCTCCTCAATTTTAAGGATCCATGTGAAAATCCACAAAAAGAAAAAAAAACACAAATTGAAATTTAAAGAAATAATCCTGAACCTCAATTTCAGGATTGAAACATGGTGTTTCTTAGTGTGGGCATTTTTCCTTTCACAATTCTCATGTTAATTTTGGTAGATACTATTTTTCCTATTTTGCTCACTGTAGTAATTAACTAGAAAAAAATGAAATTTTTAAATCCATTTGTTTTCGAGAGAAATGTTTGCTCGGAGATTGAGAGACTCCCTTATGTGGTTTTTATTTATTTTTATTTTTTTATACAAGCGATATTCTAGTTTAAACTAATTTAAACTATGAGAATGATGATTCAAACTTGAGTGCAAAGTAGGGAGCACATTCGCTCTAGTCAACTTGGGCAAAAGCCATGTCTGCTCCCTTATGCACTTTCTAAAACTATATTTCAATTTTAATATTGTCTTTATTTGATATGTGATATGATAGAGGTCGCGTTTTGTATAGCTTGCATGGTTTTCTCCAATGACTCTTTGAATACAGGCAGAGGAACTTTTATCAAATGATGGAATGGAAGCCAACATTATTAGCACGTGGGTTAATGGACATCGAACAAAAAGAAATTATGAAAAAGATGAAATGGCAAGAGGACGACGACGCACAACTGGAGTTTTCAATATACAGCTTGTAGAATAAATTCTCAGAGCAAACCAATGGAGTTCAACCCAGCCCAACGCTGGTCCTATATCAGTATATTTAACCATTTTATACCATAATTTCTATAATAAAGAAAAGGGAAAAGAGGTAATAAAAAGAAGCTTCTCTATTATCTTGCCTATGATTTTACCTATTTGCTTTGGCAATGTTTGGCCAGCAGATTCAACCTAACAATGTATAAATCTTTATGTTACTTCTTTGGGAACTTTGAGGGTGATATAAGCACTTCAAACGCTTCCACTTCGCAAGTCTTGAGAGCTGCAAAAGAACGGTGTGCTGATTGTTGATCTCTGATATCTCACTTCTTCTGAAAGGTCACCATGCAAAAGAATGCTACGGCTCGACTAACTATACCGATGAACGTTAGGATGATTATACAAAGATTCCAATCATGAAGATTATAGCCACTTTTCAAAAGCGACCCGCACCGCGTTATCAGCCATACTCCAGAATACCTGTAGAAAAAGGGAATAGTAGATAATCCAGATCAAAATAACAATTCAGAACAATCTACTAGTAGTTATTGTTATAGTTATTAAATTTTTAGCAGGAGAGGAGCCAACACTTCCATTTCAGTTCTCGGATTTACAAAGTTAGACTCTTTCATGAGCAGATTGCTAGATTAAGGGGTAGTAATGTTTTCACTTTCAGTAGGTAATAGTATTCTAATCACTTTTTCAGATATAGGGAAATTGGCGCAGTACCTTTCAGCATTTGCAATCACAAATGCTTCTAAAGCCCACCTAGGATAGCAAAATTTAGCTAAAATCTTTAGAAATTCACTATCTTGTGGCCGTGTTGCTATAAGAGTCATCACAACTGGAAGAAGGACTGACGACTGCAAAGAAGAGCAGTTTGTCAGTAAAATATCAATGGAATGTGAAAAACTAAATGAGCAGTTGACAATCTTTTAATTGAGCATTTCGATTACTTACCAGCTGGGCTGCACCTAGTTCAAAAAAGATTGCTAAAGCATAAGCTATACCAGTTACACAATACACAAGGCAGAGCAGAACAATGTAGTTATCAGCAAAGCCAGATCTTGGGTTGGTAAAGAAGTAGAACATGGACAGATACACTACAGGTTTGATCAGTGTATTAAAATGGTCAATTGTATCCTTGGCGAGAAAATAAGCCAAGCTGCTCATCCCAGAAGCGCTCTCTCTCCAATAGTGTAATCTATCCAGAGAAAATGACCTCAAAGCCGCAATTTTACACAGTAGAGCTGAAATCGCAACAAGACACATGGTAAGGAAGAAAAAACTTTACGCATATTCATAATGGAATGGAAGTAGAGTTGGCATTAACTATTATATTGATCCATCAAAGCCAAAATCGACATCAAAATATAATGTAGGTATGCATCTTTTAGGCAGTAGTATGTAGTTTTTTATATTAATCAGTAAGACAATATGAATTTCTCTTATAGGAAAAATACCAATAACTTTGAGCTTCTCATGTGTAGATAAAGAACGAAACTTAATAACTTGTGATTGATTGTACTTACAAACTGCAATGATAGTATAAGTGTAACCAACTGCACCAAAGGTCTGATCGCTCACGTTAGCAAGTGATCCTAAGCAGGCTCCAGCAAGTAATAAAATCAAATAATCGACTGCTTGTATACGAGCTTCCCGAAGTCTCTGCTTACCAACTCTGACATGACATCAATATAGAGAATATCAAACTCTTTGCAATAAAAGAAAAATTGTAATAAAGAAATTAAACGAAGATTTCAAAAAACCAATTATCTGAAGAAAAAAATTGTAATATTTGAATGCACCTGTACTATCTTGATTGTTTACCTGCCCAGGAAGTATCTGTATTGTTGAAATAAACCTGGAGTTCTCCGGTTTGATAAATCCTTGGACTTCAGGAAATTGAGCCGTATCTTATCACGATGCAGTTCCACAGTACCTTTCACATCTTGCCACAACTCTCCAGCAAAAGACTGTTCCGCCGTTCCAGCACCAGAAGGATTTGTTTCATGATTTAAATTTTCATCCGTTGAGAACAATTCAAGTCTAGTGGCACTCTGTCTCATATCAGGGGGTACTGAGTACCCATTATGAAGCATCCATCTGACGGGAAGCTCTTCATAACTAACTCCCGAGCTTCTTTCCGTTGCTACCATACCCTCCAAAATGTCAATCAAGTGGTCTGGAGGGTTGACACGGTCTGGGACTTTGATCCCAAGGCCTGCAAAGTAGTCTTCTACTTTCTTTGCTGATCCATGATAGACAGTAAAACCACCTTTTGCCAGGAGTACCAAATCATCAAACATCTTGAACAACGCATAGCTGAAGCAGAAATTTTTTGCATTAATGAAGTGCAGAGAATACTTATCCTATGAAAGAACACACTTGATCATATACGATGAGTTCTATATCTCTTTAACCAAGGGTATGCATTAAAGCTTCTTGGAACATTCAAGGATCCAACAATAAGTAGAAAGAGTAATTTTATACATGCCTCAACTTTACAGGGCATGTCAATTCATGCTGTAAAATAAATCCCAGTAGCTAGCTAGCACTAAAACTATTAAATTGGCTTTTGGTTTTTTGTACTCATATCATATGTGCATGCATATCATCATTGAGAAAGTAGGCCCACCAGCGTAACAAACATAAAATATTGCACAATCATAGGTAGTATTTTTATAAAAATGCTGAACATGTAAATTTTGAGTTTTTAGTAAGACCCAAAGGCCCATTCCACCGACCTTCTTTTGTTCCTATACATTATTCAAGCAAAAAATATCAAAGAATACAAGAACGCAATGCACATTGAAAGATAGTGAATTTTCAAAGCATAAAGACTTTGTTTGGAAATGTTACCTAGGCTGGTGAACCACCATGCAGATGTTTACCCCTTCAAGAGCTTCCCGTCTAAGTGCTCTAAGAAGCAGCTGAGAAGAGGCACTGTCTAAACCAGATGTGGGTTCATCCAGAATCAAAAGTGAAGGTTCCATAACCATTTCTAAGCCAACATTTACACGTTTCCTCTGGCCTCCAGAAATTCCTCGCTTCTCTACTGTTCCAACCAAAGAACCACGCACTTTCTGAAGCCCCAAGGACTCAATAACTCTTTCAACCACTAAAACTTTATCCGGTTCTCGTAAGTCCGCAGATAACCTTCAAAAATTCGAAGTTCACCATCAAAAAGTAGCAGCAGTCAATACAGTAAGATTGACATACAAAATTTTTGGACATACAAATACAATCTCCAAACAAATTACCCTCTTTTGGTTCCACTTTCTATACCTCTAGCTATATCAGAAAGGAAAAGGTTTCAACCAGGACTAATTAAAATTGGGAAACTTTTTTTAACATTGAAAGTACTAACTATTCAAAATAGTAGTTTAAACCATGCTCTTTTATGGGCTATTGGATTTGTTATTGTGAATCACAAACTGGCATTCAGAACATGATGCAGGAAACAAACATGTTTGCAGAAAATTTATACAACGCTACAAGGGTTGTGTGGGGTTCAAGAATTTTGCATCATCACTTCATTGTAAACATTTCAGTAGCATTTGACAATAAACTATCACAATAAATTTCTAAAATTGTAGCAAAGATGACTAACATGTGAATAGAATATTTTCTGTTGGAGTGCAATCTGTAAAGAGCTGTATGTGGCATACCTGCACTTTGCACTGAACCATAAATTCTCTTCCACAGTCAAGTTTCCATGCACAATATCATCTTGTGGCACAAAACCTATGATTTTCTTATATGAATGGATTGATATATTCTTTCCATTTATAAGAATTAAACCAGTCATATTGCATCCAATTGCTTTTCCGGCTAGGGCAGAAAGAAAAGTTGTTTTTCCAGCCCCTGATGGACCCATGACAGCAGTAATGCGGCCAGGCCTAATTTTACCAGTTACACACCTCAAAAGATGCTTGTTTTTTGCTTTCAAAGTAAGTGTTAGGTCTTTGAAAGAAATCTCAATCAGCGGCCTTTTCCTTATTTCATGATTAGTAGCCATTTTAACCACCCCTGAGAAGGTAAGGTCCTTGTACTCATGCTGCTGAGCCTTCTCTTTCTCAAGTTGAGCGTAAGCATACTTGAAAATTTGGCTATGAGTATTGATTTGTTTTCCTTTTGGCACATTTCCTACATTTGTATCCTCAGCTCCAATACTGAAACCTTCATAACAATCAGGATCCTCTTCAATTTTATGCATAATCTGCATGAGCTCACTAGGATCCTTTTTCTTTCCTTCTGATGGCACAGGTGAGGACAGAGAGACACCAGATGTACTTGGATGTGGTGGTATCGGAAGTCCATCATCTATGTCAGGTTTAGACTGATTCAAAATCTTAAGTTTCTCAGGATCTGGGGTGTCCTTTTTCCGAGAAAATGTACGTGATAAATGAGCTTGCAATCCACTTGCATGCTTCTTAGCAGCATCTTTTGCAGATTTCCATCTTTGTTGTGCTTTTGCTGTTTCCCTTGCACTTCTGGCTGCTGCTTCTCGGGATTTGGCCAGTCTCCTCCCCCTAGTGGTGAGAACTTGGTCAGAACAATTGTAAATAATAAGTAGCAGAGTACTCAGAGCTGCCTGCGTAAGAAATGAAGAGCATAAGTATGTTTCACAAAAATAAAATACGTATAAGATAGAAAGTCAGTAAGACAAAAAAACTGGAGTTTTGGAATATATCAGATAGGCACTTTCATTAGGATGAGCAGAGTGTGCTTTACATGAAAGATCAATCATGTGAGACTGTGAACCCTGTTGAGATCAAGTTTTTGTTTCTATAAAGTGGCCAACTTACAATAAGCATTATTCCATATGCATGCATATTTTGATTTGCAGTGCTTGGATTGCAGGAAGTCAATGCAAAGCAGCCTGTAACATAAAACAATGAATGGTCAGCTGCTTTATGCAGAGAGTACTGGATAAACTACAGTCCAAATTTCTGGTTAGAAGGAAAAGGGGCGCGATCGCTGACAAAAGTGCTGCAATTAGGAACATAATAAAATTTCATTTGAGAAATAGATTGAAATAAAACTTACGTTTCTCAGATGTAGAACCCATTCTGCAGTAGTGTCTGCAATTGGTTGAACAAATATTTAATAGGAAGAACATATAATATGAAGGAAGGAAGGACGAATTGCATGCGTCGTATATAATTCAAGAATATGATGAGCACACAATTAACTAAAAATTGAACAAGTGCGATAAGTGATGTAGGGATGAACTTAATACCCACTACTACAAGGAATTCTTTTCACGGTGGTTGGACAATATGATCCAGCTGAACAAAATACTTCACTACTACTGCCAACATCAGCCCATATATTTGCTCCTCCACAAGTATGGTTTGGTTGCCCTGGAGGTAGTTGGTAAATGTATCTGCAAAACCACATCAAAATATAGTTTTGACAAATTATAGGCTGTGTTGAACAGCATAAATAAAGTGATCATTAAAGCTAGAATCTGAACTTACGGTTCACACACACCAGTTGTTTTGTTCAGAGTTGCCATGGGACAATAAGAACCCGATGGGCAAGCTTCAAGAAATTGGAAGAAAGCAAAGAAATAATCAGAAGCATCCTATAATAAAGGAAAATACATTACATAGAAACAAAGTACCACTTAAATACTGGGAGATATTGATTAAAAGGCCTTAAAGTAACACAATACATCATCAACACCATACTTTGTCCTTTCCCAGAAGATTATTAAGAAAGAAAACACTAAAGGATTTAAATTACTTACGTATCATGCATGTGATGCCATGGGGACAGAAGAATCCCTCACAACATGGCTGGCAGGTCTGAGTCCTGGCAGGGATGTCCTGTGAATTTTCTAGGTCAATCTGCTGATTTGGGCCAACACTACAAGCCCATCCTGGCTCACACCCAGAAACCCATGAGGTTAAATTACAGTTCTTATTAGGTTTTAAGTAATTTGCACTCTTGGATTTTTCAAAGAAATTGTTGAAGTAGAACTTCATTTCTGCTGCTGTACACAAGCGCCGTGTAACGTCTCCTGTTGAACCATCAAAAGAACCAGGCAAAATAAATTAAATATTCATTTCGGCCACCGTTAAATCTTTCAGCCACTCTAAGCTAGATATAATGAAGCAAAACAAACATCTACATTTGATTGCCTAGACACAAACAAAAATATTTTGAATTTGTCCATTTCCTACATTACTTAAGAACCAGACATAGTAAGATTCACTCTTCCTTCTAATTACAAGTACTTATACCTTTAGTCTTTTGAATGCATGAAGATAGGAATTCCACATTGGATGAAAAATTAAAAGCCTGGTTCCAATCAGCTTCCCTGAAATACAAATTTTATATCAAACTCTAAGAATAGTCTAACTGAGCAATTGCAATAAGTAAAAGAATAAACATTATGCTTCAATTGGTTAAGTTGAGTTGACTTCTCACAACCCATTATTAAAATCCAATCACCCTCTTCTTCTTCTTTTTTTCATGCATTTTCTCAGCAACAAAACAGAGAGAGTAAAGTGAATAAAGCTTACGGGTCCTTTACGCAGAAGCTGGAACGATTGCTAATCTGTCGACTGAGAACTGCTGTGACATTGGATATGCGGCCATAGAGAATCTGTGTGATGAAAGGAAGAACAGCAGGGTTGTCAATTTGATCATTGTCACCAACATCTTGGCACTGAACCAATTGCCCCCAATGCACCAAGCTCAAAGCTAAGATGCCAAGTGAAGCAAATGTGCAAAAGTTGGTGCCTTTGAGGCTCTTGGAGCTCATTATGAAAAACAAATACCAAATTTCAAATGGGTTTTGGAAATTTAGTGGGAAAAAGTGAAAGAAAAAAAAAAAAAAAATTCTGGGTTTAACCCCTTTTTCTCTGCTCAATACATTGACCCAAAACAAAAAATGGAACTTGGTGTGAGATCTGAATGTGGGCTTGGAAACAAACTGAAGGGGGTTTCTGGTTAATGGGTGATAGAGAGAAAGAGAGAAACAGAGGCCATGTGTTTTGAGGTTGAGTTCAGAAGTCAAATGGAAGGGAGCTTGAGAGAAGCAAAGAACGTGGGTGAGAGAAGGAAGAAGAAGATGCAGTGGGGCCTGAGATGAAGTAAACAAAAGCACGTTCGAACTAGTTTGCTTGGAGCCGGCTTTCAGACATGTCTTGTCTTATTGTCTCTGTCTGAAACAATTCCGCAGGACAAAGGTTTGAGGGTTTTGTTAAATCTATGCGCCATTTGGGAGGCAAAAGCGTGTTTCACCAATAAAAATCATTATACAATAATTTAAAATAATTAATTGCATTAAGTTATTAAATATTAGTTTTATATAACTTAAAATTTTCTTTTTCTGATTTGCTCATCTAATTTAGAACTTCTGAATTACTAATGGAATTGCCAAAACATGGGGTTTACAGCTAATACACATAGCACGGAATTTTATGATAATGTAGTTTTGAGTTTTTATTAAAACTTAAATTCCTTAATTAAAATCCCTAAGCAATGATTTTTTTCAGGGTAATTTTATAAGGCCATGTTGCATGTTTCATGCATCTTTCATAAAAATGGAACCTACTTTTACATGTGTGTCATCATCCTTACTTGTGGTACAAATAATAGAATTTTACAAGAAAAAGACAGCCAATCACAGTTGTTTCTTTTGCCCTTCTGATATAATTTATGAAGAAAAAAAAATTATTGGAACAGGAAATCAATAAAAATAAAATTAGTACCTGTTAAGAATATATTTTCTAAGAAGAAATGTGAACTATGGGTTTTCCTTTTGGCACAGGCCTGTGTTAGTTGCGATGAGCCTAGCTTACTTTGTTGGCCTTTATATTAGGCCTTTGATCAAGTGTCAAGAAATAGGTACTCAAGCCCAGTCCATAATTATAATTGTTTTTTTTTAATAGAAATTTTTAAGTATAAATTAAAGGTTTATTTATGGATATGCTCATATGTTTTCAAAATAGTCTCAGATTACCACATGTTCTTTAAAATGTCTTAATATACCACCTATACTTTCAATAAGTGTCTCACATTAGCTATTCCGTCATATTTGAGAGAAGTTTTGTTAGCTGATGTGGCCCCCACTTCTTTTCAATCTCTTAACAAGGGAGATGAAGGGTTAGTTTGAGAAAATGGGAATTTGGGAGAACAAGGTTAGGTTGAGGGAATTTGATTTGAGGATTTCAGATTTGGGAGAAGAAGGAATAGTATCTGAAATTCCCTCAACCTAACATTCTTCTCCCAAATTCCCCATTTTCTTAACCTGACTAATACTTCCTCTTCCTTGTTAAGAGATTGAAAAGAAGTGAGGGCCACATCAGCTACGAAACTTCTCTCAAATCTGACAGAATAGCTAACGTGAGACACTTATTGAAAATATAGGTGGTATATTGAGACATTTCAAAGAACATGTGGTAATCTGAGACTATTTTGAAAGCACAAGGGGCATATCTATAAATAAAAATAGTTCATCACTATTGCCCAATAAAAAAGCGCCTATGCTTGCATACCAAAGATAGAATCGAAGTATCAGGTTCGAATCTCGGTGGCATTTTAGTTGTGTGTGTGTGAGAAACCCCTCTTCTCTGTAGTTTAGAGACAATCACTTGTACTAAAAAAAAATTCATCACTATCACTTAATTTTATTTATATTTATTTATAGTGATAAATGATAAGTCAGTTTGTCCCTCTCGTATTGGCTGGGAATCAAATTATACATTAATAACATGCGCACGAACGTGCAGATTATATATTTGCTTATGCAAAGAGATGAAGTAGAATATTCATTAATCTGGATTGGGTTATAGAAAATTGCAATGAAACTAAATTTTAAATATAATTGTCAGGAGGATCCTCTAGTGTATCAGAGCGGCCCACCCAATGACACATAAGTACAGCCTTAAACGAGGCCAAACTCTCCCTTCTTCCTCTGGGTTCGATTCACGTAAAAGACAATTTTGAGACAACCCAATATATACTCCACCTACCTAGCAAATGACAAAAAATAAAAAGTAATTTATTGTTCAAATAATTGACAGAAACATAAGCTTGATGAATGTGGCTTATTGTTAATTTGCTATCATTTTCAACCAAAACATAAGCCAAGTTTACACATTTTAAGATATTGGTTATGCTTTTAGACCCCCCAAAAAAAAAGGGTTCTGCTTCAGTCTTCAGATACATAATGAGCAGCTTAAACATGTTGATTTGCATTACAGATGCTTCCAACTTTCTGATTTGTCATTATTTTCTGTTTTTTGGTCAAATGATTTGTTACTGTTAAGAAAATTGAAAGCATGATAAATCCAAATATTATATATGTGGCTGGAATTAAATAATTGGCAGCATTTGGGCATGGTCATGCAGCTTCTACAAGTAGATTTATTCTTACCTCTGAACCTTGGGATGTTTTATGGGCTAAGCTACCCCACAGAATCAAGCAATTTTGGGGTGTGTGGTCTCCAACTTGCAACAACCTCTCTTTGTTAAAACAAGCATTTAAATATACAACACATATTATTATACACTGCAGATGATGACTGGTTCTTCTTCTTTTGCTGCTTTGCTAGCTTGATGACTCGTTCTTTGAGAAACCCATCTTAAAGTTTATACCTTTTCTTTTAAACAAAGCTATCCATCCATCTCTCAATCTTCTCACTCGGTATTCGCTTTCATACATAACTTTCTTCCCCTACAAATACAATTCAATCTCTTTTTAAAAAATATTTGGGTATCTTTTGCACTCTCCCTTTACCAATATTTGTCCGTCTTTTGCTCTCTCTCTCTCTCCCGCTCTCTCAATATTTTTTTTTGTTTTTTGTTTTATTTTTTTCCGTTGGGGTGCTTAGTTGGTGAGCTAGACCCCAGCTGCCTTGTATTGACTTGCCTTAGATCATGGAGTGCTCGTTGTTCCTTTGGATGCTCTTAAGCCTTTTTGCAGGATCCCAGGTCTGTCCTTAGAAGGACCAAAACTAACCGCATAGGGTGGCAAATTATTCCTGCAATGATATCTGTAGGGCTTGAACAACATATGTGAGAGGTGAGTTCTCTGTGTACTTGAATTCTGTTTTGGCAAGTGAATTGACCTTTTTTTTTTCCTTATGCATGCCAATGAATTTTACTGTTTATGAGAATTCATTTGACTGGAAATGAAATGAGATTCTGGGTCTTGATGATAGTTTCCCAAGAATTTGATTCTTAGATTTTTATCTTGGTTTGACTTTTTTCTTCTTTTGCCTTAATGTTTTGTCTCAAATAAAGGATTTGTTGTGCAAATTTGACCAGAGTCAGAACATGAATGCTTAAAGATAAGGTCTGAGGAAGTTTCTGGTATATGAGATGAAAATTTAGGCTGTGTTAGGTATTAATTTCATAATTAGACTGTTTGATTAGGTATTGTAAATATATAAAATTTTATGGGGAAATATTTGGGATATATAGGAAAAAGAGAAAGTTGTGAGAGTAACTGGTAGGTCAAAGTTTTCAAAGCCTTTTCTAACTTTATGGTGAAATTATTGAAACATTTAATTTAAGTTTAAGATATGACTGTTTTCTAATTGAATGTATGAAGAGCAAATTTTGGGTATAGTCCATTTGAATTTTCATAAACACCCGGGAGTTTTCTTCCTTTTTATATGTGAAATTCTTAAGATATGACAACAATTGTGTTTGTCTAATGCAGTGAGGCCATCAGCTTTCTGCAGGCAATGAAGTGCTTTTATTTCTACAACAAAGAGAAGAATGATGAAGCAAAGACTACGAAGTCTACTTCTACTCGTTCCACTTCCGCTTTCTTTTCACTTGATCGTGACCCGAGAAAATCTGGTTCCGAGTCTAATTCTCAGAATGCCACAGAATTTAGCACAGCATCCTCTGCCAAGTCATTTGCAGCATTGTCGCAGCGACAGAGTAATCTCCGAGAATTCACATGCTCAGAGTTAAAAGCAGCAACAAAGAATTTTAGTCTCTCCCTCATGCTTGGAGAGGGTGGGTTTGGTGGTGTGTATAGGGGTGTCATCCGGACCACAGAAGATCCACATAAAAAGATAGATGTTGCTGTTAAGCAACTGAGTAAAAGGGGATTTCAGGCAAGTCTTCTTCTTCTTCTGTATTGATACCAGGTCCAAACCTAGCATAGTCTACATACGCTAATTTAACAGTGAGAGTAAAAAATTATGATCTGGTAACAATATTACCGGCACATGATGCATTTTTTAACTTGTGACAGGAACTACTGCACTAGTTGACTTAAAAATAAGAAAGTTCTGATAAATAGCAAACTAATTGTTGTTAAGGAGAAACTAGCAAGGATTATTTATGTAAGGAAATTTACGCATTCTTGAAAATTGTCAAAACTCAAGCTTGCAAAAATTCATCACTATAATGTTAATCATGTCCTAGTTGTCATTTGTCATGTTATAAATCCCTAGTTCTGCTACTTATAGTAAGTCAACCCAAAGAAAACTTGTTATGACTTCCTATAAATCTACGAACAAGATAACGCGAAGTGTAAACAGCCAGTAGGATCATTTTTCTGAAAAATAACAAAAAGGAATTGCTGTCACATATTTTCTTTTTCCTCTTTTTTTTCCAGTTCTAATTCGCACTATGCAATGCATTTCTTTCGATGTTTGATTTTTTTGACTGTCTCTTGTCTAACAGGGCCACAAAGAGTGGGTGACTGAAGTGAATGTTTTAGGGGTTGTTGAACATGCAAATCTTGTCAAACTGTTAGGCTACTGTGCTGAGGATGATGAAAGAGGGATCCAGCGGCTCCTTGTATATGAATATATGCCCAACAGGAGTGTGCAGGATCACTTATCAAGCCGATTTCAGATAGCTCTTCCATGGGGTACAAGAATGAAAATCGCCCAGGATGCTGCTCGTGGCTTAGCATACCTCCATGAAGGGATGGAATTTCAGGTAATTTCTAATCCTTGCTGCAGTTATACTAAAGATTGGGGTGTCTCACATAGAGCATATACATTTTCTCTAGTAGGTTAGTATTTATTAAGTGGTATAGTTTTTGTCAACACCAGTTCATTTCCATACAGAAATGTAATGGCAAAGCCACAATTTCCTTGTAGGGATCAATTTGGTTTGTTATTTGCTATATGCAATATGATTTTCAAGTGAAAATTAACTACAGATTTTGGCTAGGAATGTTAAATTTTTGCTTCAGTTTTGCAACAAGATTAACAGGAGAATAATGCTATATTGTAATGTCTCTCTGATTGAAAGAAAGGACTATCTAAACTGTGATCGGGACACAAGGGAGCTGTATATCTTTTCAGGCTATAACCCTTCATTGGATGAGTTTCCAATCTGCTTCCACTGATTCTCTTATTTTGTTCTTTTTCAAATTACTCTGTGGCGCAGATTATCTTTAGGGATTTCAAGTCTTCAAACATACTTTTGGATGAACAATGGAATGCCAAGTTATCTGACTTCGGATTGGCTAGACTTGGGCCTTCAGATGGATTTAGCCACGTCTCTACTGCGGTATGTTTATATATATATATACCTTGGAATCTTTTCTCAAATATTAATTAGGCATGTCAAGAAGGTGAAACAGACGGCTCAATTATGCATGCAAAGTTGATTCAGCAATCACAAATTATGTAACAGTTGCAAATAGACTGTACATATCCTGCAAAAGTTTGACATTGTCATGAACTTATACATTAAAGGTCTCTCTGGTTTCTTTCTAACTTTTCAAGTTACTTTCCAATTGATCATCTTTCTACAGGTTGTTGGAACAGTAGGGTATGCAGCTCCTGAATACATTCAAACCGGACATCTCACATCTAAAAGTGATGTATGGAGCTATGGAGTTTTCCTTTATGAACTCATCACAGGCAGACGACCTGTGGACAGAAACCGACCCAAGAATGAGCAAAAACTCTTGGAATGGGTGAGGCCACACCTCTCTTCAGATCCAAAGAAGTTCCAGTTGATTTTGGATCCAAGGCTTGAAGGGAAGTATTCCCTCAAGGCTGCCCAAAAACTAGCAGCTGTGGCCAGCCGGTGCTTGGTGCGACAGCCTAGATCACGCCCGAAAATGAGCGAAGTCGTGGAAATGTTGAACCGAATTATGGAGACAACGGATATGGGAAGCCCCGAACTCCCTCTGAAGGGTGTGGACTCCAAAGATGAATTTTACAGAGAGTCCAAAAGAGAGGTTTTAAGAAGGATGTTTGTGGATCCATTGATTGGAGAGAATGGTTGCTTAAATTGGCAAACATGGAGACCAAAGCTTGTGAATACATGTTGAAACATGTTGGGGAGCACAATGGGAATTGGCATAATTGGTTTGATCATGCAATGGCTCATCTAACAATGATGCTTCATTTTTTTTCTTTTTCTTTTTTATAGGATCATGTAATGACAATCTGCTGTGTGTACTGTGGAAATAGAAGTGTAAAATCCTCATTGACTGATGCCTATAGATAACATTTTATATCAAAATTCCCAAATTAGGTTAATTACAGGTATTGGTGAACTAGACTGTCTCTATACAATTCTTGCTCAAACTTCCTTGACTGCTATAATTCGAAGGCCTTCGAGGGCTATGCCACGGTCATATTCTTAAAACTCTAGAGTAGTTTAGAATATTGCTTTGTAAAAATAAAATAAAAAACCGAGTTTTCAAAATTGCCCAATTTCCTTAATAGGAATTGTACAAGGTCCCTTTAATTTATGATATTGTTTATTTGAAAGAGCCAAGAGGAGGAGTGGAGTGGGTGAGGGGAAGCTCAAGTATCAGCCATTGGTGATCAAGAACAGTTCTCCTAGAGTTGGACATGAAAAGTTAAAATTTATTTATGAGTTACAAAAACACTTTTTAGGTGCTTCGTAAGGGAGAACTTCCAAGTGTTTATTTAGAGAGAACGTAAATTTGTAATAAAAATTTCAACATCCTTATACTAAAAGTAGTTCCAATAAAAGCACTTACGAGCATAACTTGTTTCAGAAACACTTTCAAATGAAGCAATTGCGTTTTGAGAATTTTTTATCAAATGACGGCAATTTTGAGTTAACATAAGGGTCTTCTACAGAAAATTACATTATTCTCTTTTTTGGTCGATAATTACACTGTTATCTTTAAATAAGATGTTTTCTTTTATATAAAATTTTTAATATTAAATATTGCTAGCTTTTGAATTTAAGGGTATACTGGAGAGTTTTGAATTTTTTTTTTTTTCAATTGTAGTATGATTTAAAGACAATTGGACTAATTTAAAATGGCCAATACAAATATAAAGAAAAAAGAAGAACATCAACTTTTTTTTTTGTTTTGACAAAGCAATATTCTAAACTATTCTATAATGTACGGAAGTGGGAATCGAACTCGAGTGCAAGGAGGCGGACACATACATCTTGGCCAACTGGCATATCCCACGTCTTCAAGATCAAATATTTTATAATTTGATTGAAGGAGCCACACTTACAACAATGAGAAATTTATTGCCTCTTATATTAATAATTTGGCTTTTAAAATTTAATTAGTAGTTATATTGATAATTTTACACGTGCTGATAATTTAAGTAAATTCATCACAATTAAAAATAACAATAATTCGTCTAATAATTGGTCCAACACGACTCTTTCTCTAGAATTTGAGACTTCAATCGGAGTCATGCTACAATTTATATTTTTAACTCTTTTTTATGGAACCAAAGAAGCTGACGCATCCATCTCTTTCCCAAATCGTTCCTCAGCAACACGAAACGTGGCACAATCACCAGGAAACCGGCAAACCCCGGTTACCAATGCCCGCGTGCCAAATCATCATGGCCCGGTTTCCGTATGTACAAAAGCGAGCCATATATAAAGGCCAACGGGATTTTCGATTTTCAAGAAAGCACGCTGAATCCAACGGCGGTTCTAATTTCAACGAACTTCTTATCTTCCTCCCTGTTATTCCTTTCCTTATTGGCAAGGTGGCGCGTGCCTTCGCAACCTCTTTTCAGTTTGTCTCCAACATTGTTTTGTCCCCAAAGACCATTCTTTTGATTTAAAGGTTCGTATAAATCACCATTGTTAGTTTAAATTAATTGTTTTTCATGTTAGTTTTCTGTATATGGGTATGTTGTAAATTCAAAGTTTGAACCTTTTCTGGATTTGATTTCAGTAGTTGAGAAGATTCAAAAGTTTGGACTTTAGGGTTTTGTGAGTTGTGAAATTTCAGTTTTCTTAACGTTATGTGCAGTATATTTGTTCCTTTTTTGCTTTCCTCTGTTGGGTTGATTTAAAGTTCAGATTTTTGAATTGATAATGGGGTTAGTGATTGAAATTTGAGATAGATTTTAAGGCAATTGATTATATGATTATGAACTTTAGATGTTATGATTGCAAATTTAGTTTCCAATGTATATGATTATACCCTTTACTCGTTTCTTTTAGTTATTGAAATTTATTGGGCTTGCTAGGTTGCTTCGGGAGAAGCTCGAGTGTTGTTAAATGTTACACAGGCTCATGACATCGTATAAGCTTGATCCTGACGTTGTTCGCTGGGGTCTCCATCTCTTGGATGATGTTTGTACTCTTTCGAATGATAGTTCGCACAGTACTGTTACTCGTTATGACCAGGATTTTAGTCAAGTAGAGTATGTTAGAGAAGGTTATATTGAGCCTTGCATTGTGGAGAATGATGAGATTATAGCTCAGACTTACCAAGAAGAGTTATCGAGACTTGCTTCTGCAGAAGCATCAGGAGTCTCTGGTTGTGAAGATGGGAATTTGGAGGCGTCAATTCTAGGACAGGATTGGCTTGGTCCTTCAAACAGACACAGTGGTTCTGGTATGGGATTCTGTAAACAGACATTCTCATTTAGTTCTATGATTTGAGGTTGTACACTTGTTCACCTTATTGTAATGAAATGCTGGAAATTTGTAGGGCTTCAAAATTTTCAGGATACAGTGAATGATTTTGACATAAAGATAAACACTGATGATTATAGAGATAAAGAAAATGAGGCAGATGATCCTAGGAGACATGGAAGCGAGGAAGCAAACGATCATAGTGAAGGAGAATGCTCTGTCAATAGGGAAGACTTCTTACATTCATTGGACATAACAGATGAATCTACTCTTGATGGTGAAGTGGGGAGAAGATTGAATCAGTTGGTTTCTGTTCCTGTAAGTCTAGCTTTATGGAGTCATGCTACTGGCATTTTACCATAGAAGATTACTTTTACTTGTGTATATCATCTTCTGGCCATCTATTGGAATATCCTTTTTCAGTGCTTTTGGTTATTTGGTCCAGCCACGCTGATTGTGTTTTGTATTGCGTTAAACTGGAGTCTCACTGTCATCATTTCTTTTTTTGCAGCATATTCCTAGAACGAATGAGAACATACCCTCAGCTGATGAAGAGATATCAGATCATCAAAGGCTGTTAGAAAGGTATTTATGTTATTGCCCCTGAGGGTTATGTACTTAATTTGTGCGAGTAATGAATCATCTCCCGGGATATATTGTCAAATTTTATTTTGTCTATTATTTTATTTCATAGATTTACTTGTTATTTTCTTAAGCTATCAAAATGGATTTAATTGAGGTATGTTGAACTATAGCATGATATTGATCTAGATCCTCTATATTGATGGATTCACTGCTGACTATGAAGTTGTACATTTCTGGTGATTTTTCTAAATTGATTTATATCATCTCAACCCTTTAAAAACACTATTAAAAAGTGCTCGTCATAACTTTGGAAGGCCTATACTGGCAATTAGATTATTGTGTTTGGCACGCAATCAGAGGTAACTTGAAATAAGCTTTAAAAATTAAAACACTGAAATTAGCAGTTGTTAAAATTAGAACACCAAATAGCAGTTGTGATACGTGATTCTTGGAGGGACGGAGTAGAGGAGCATATACATAGATTTAGGGGAGACAATAATTTGTAGTTCAGGAATGTTTGGACAGTAGTGCATGGTTTCCTTCTTCTGCTGTATTGACATCATGCCAAGCACATAACTTCAGTGTGTTTATATGCCACACCAGCAGTTGCGACATTGCTTTCAATTACATTTTTATTGTCATTTTCTTTCGTTCTCAAATTGGATGTTCAGTGTGTTTTGTTTCCTGTTGGTTTGATTTTAACTACAGGGACAGTTTCAGAAATGTTTCACTTCGGATGTCTGATATTTTCTTTTTTCTTTAATAGACTCCAGTTGTATGATTTGGTGGAGTGTAAGGTCCAGGGAGATGGTAACTGTCAGGTTGGTCTTATTTTGAACTTTACTTTTAAATTCTTGTACATGAAACTCTCAAAGTTATTGCATAACTACATGTTTTTCCTCATTGTTGTGACACAAATAGCATTGTTCTATCAGTTTCTTTTTCTTTAATGAGCAAAATTTTATTGGACTACATCAAAAGGTTTATTCACTATGAATAATCTGATGAGATTTAGAATGATGCATTACCTATGATTTGTGAATTGTCCCGTCTAGCCTTGCTGAGTGTTGCTTTCTAAATTGTAACTGCACCGCTGGAATTTATGTATTCTACATGTGATTTAGAGTGGAAACATATCTCACTATATATGTGTGTTTTGACTTACAGTCCTTTACTCAGTTAACTTGATAGTGTCTCACTAGCATCTTATTTCCCCAGTTTCGTGCTTTATCAGATCAACTATATCGTTCTCCTGAGTACCATGGTGTTGTAAGAGAACAAGTTAATCAACAGGTTGGTTGGCATTTCAGTAAGTGAATCTTTAGGAGTTGAATTTAAATTATTTTTGTGATGCTGTTGCAGATGATATCCAATATGCTTATTGTTTGTACTCATCTTTTGATCTCTCAGCTCAGGAGTCACCCAGAAATGTATGAGGCTTATGTTCCTATGGCTTATACTGATTATCTAAAGAAGATGAGCAAGTATTGTGCTAATCTCCTAATTTATTCATGTTTTCCTATCTTACATCTATTTCTTGCTTATTTACTTGTTCTTCTTGATGTGGTTGAACTAGGAGTGGTGAATGGGGTGATCATGTCACATTGCAGGCTGCAGCAGATTCGGTACGAGGCAGTATTTTTTTGCTAGGTTTTTTTAATTAAAAGCATATCTGTTGTCTAGTTGCTCAATTGGTGCATGGATTGAACTTTTTACATTAGTAACTTTCCTGATTGGGGAGGTGGGCTCTTCTAAGTTTATTCTAGAGGGAATTTCCATTCTCAATTTTGCTGCTTATTTCTTCCTGTATGATGAGATGTTACGCAAGTTCCAGTTCTTAGTATTCTATGTAAAAGTGCAACAAGATGGTAATGATTTTATGGGACCCAGTCAAATTTGCATATCTTGTGTCTGTAGGTCATACACTAGGCAATATGTTTGTTTGTTTATGTTGCATGAAATATTACTTCTTCTTTTTTCCCCTTTCATTTTTCTCACTTGTTCATGAAAAGTTGGGCCAAGTAGTCTATTGCTTTCACAAGGGTGTCGTTAGTTCATATAGAAACTTACTCATTTCAATTTGTCACTAAAAAATCTATTATTGTACTGCAGTATGGTGTCAAGGTATTTGTAATAACTTCCTTCAGGGATACATGTTACATTGAGATCCTTCCGCATGTTCAAAAGTCCAACAGAGGTAACAGTACTTACATCATTTTTCCCCCCGCTCCCAAATTTTCACCGTATTCGGTCATGTTTTACTTATAGTTTCACTTGTGCAGTTATTTGCTTGAGCTTTTGGGCTGAGGTGCACTACAATTCAATTTATCCTGAAGGAGGTAAATGAAAAGAAGCTTTCTCTTTTTACATACATCTACTGGGAAAACAAGAGGACAAATGACATGATATAACTGGCATTAACAATTGTTTCGTTTTCATCTTCAGAACTTCCTCCACCAAGCTTAAAGAAAAAGAAGAAATGGTGGAATTTTTGAAGCCAGGAATCGACATTTGCGACGAGTCTCACTTTTCTGTTGAGGAAGCTTCAGTTTCGACGTGTTCTATCTTTGGCTCTTAGGAGCAAGGGCTGTTGCATTGTGCTGGACACAACATGGCTTTTTATGGTTCCTTTGCTTGTCCCCGTTGCAGCATTTGCACTGAAACCTGATGCTTTTCTGCCTTACCTCCTTCGTACATATTACACATTCTTTGATTTAGATTTTATATATATATTATATTTACATACCTTCGATAATGTTTGAGGATTTGCCATTCCTTTTTGTACATAAATAATTACCTAATAATTTCAGCGTTTCTAATTTCTAGTTCTTATAAGCTTTCTGTACATTCATCTGTGCCCACCTTCGAATTATGTCGAGAAATGTCTTGTGTCTATTTTTTAATTTTTAAATAGTATCTGATTTGTTGAGGAATGCTAAATGCTGAAGCCTTATAACTAGGAAGGGTTCTTTGCTAAAGTTGGTGATTCTATTTGAATACCAGCTCCCCGCTTTTAATTCCAAAAGATCATAACATGGAAGAAGTAAGGAAGAAATTCTTCCTCCATACCATAAGAACTCGGGTGCAATATGTTCAAAGGAATATTGTCCATATTTCTCTTCACATGAGCAAGGAGATGGACCATCAGACCATCACGAGAAAAGAGAGACAGAGACTTTGTTTCATGAAACATATTGCATGCAAGTTTTTCTGGTTTGTTTTTGTGAAATGGAAGAAAATAAAGAAAAACCCATGATGGTGCTGATCTTTTTCAACGTTGAAATTTGAAGAAGAATAATAAAATGCATATGTATGAGATGAAGAGTTGGTGTAATGACATAAGCAATTTTAATATCAAACTATTACTCATCCACGGGTCCATAGCTCAGTAGTAGAGCATATGACCTGCATGTTTGATTGCAGATCATGAGGCCACTAATTCAAACTCGGTTGGGCCCTTCTTTATCAAATTATCCAATAATTTTTTTATTTTATCTTAACGGGTTAACTGGTGATTTGCCACCTGAACTTATACCTACATGCAATACGTTTCAAGAAACATAGTCATTGTCTCTCTTTTCAAGAACAAGTTTTTCTGGTTTGTTTTTGTGAAATGGAAGAAAAGAAAGAAAAACCAAGGATGGTGCAGATCTTTTTCACTTTTGAAATTTGAAGAAGAATTATAAATTGTGTATGTATGAGATGAAGAGTTGCTGTAATGAGATAAGTAATTTTAATATAAACTGTTACACATCCACAGGTCCATAACTCAGTGGAAGAGCACTTGAAATGCATGTTTGACTGCAAATCATGAGGTCACCGATTCGAACCCTGTTGGGCCCTTCTTTATTCAATTATCCAATAATCTTTTTATTTTATTTTAATGGGTTAACTGGTGATTTGCCCCACGAACTTGTACCTACATAAAATATGTTTCAGGCAACATAGTCTTTGTCTCTCTTTTCAAGTACAAGTTTTTCTGGTTTGTTTTTGTGAAATGGAAGAAAAGAAATAAAAACCAAGGATGGTATTGATCTTTTACACTTTTGAAATTTGAAGAAGAATTATAAAATGCGTATGTATGAGATGAAGAGTTGGTGTAATGAGATAAGTAATTTTAATATAAAACTATTACTCATCCACGGGTCCATAGCTCAGTGGAAGAGCACTTGAAAAGCATGTTTGATTGCAGATCATGAGGTCACCGGTTCGAACCCGGTTGGGCCCTTCTTTATTCAATTATCCAATAATTTTTTTATTTTATTTTAATGGGTTAACCGGTGAGTTGCCCCATTATCTTGTACCTACATGCAAAATGTTTCATGAAACATAGTCTTTGTCTCTCTTTTCATGTACAAGTTTTTCTTGTTTGTTTTTGTGAAATGGAAGATAACAAAGAAAAACCAGGGATGGTGTTTATCTTTTTCACTTTTGAAATTTGAAGAAGAATTATAAAATGCGTATCTATGAGATGAAGAGTTGGAGTAATGAGATAAGTAATTTTAATATAAAACTATTACTCATCCACGGGTCCATAGCCCAGTGGAAGAGCACTTGAAAAGCATGTTTGATTGTAGATCATGAGGTCACCAGTTCGAACCTGGGTGGGCCCTTCTTTAATCAATTATCCAATAATTTTTTTCTTTTATTTTAATGGGTTAACTGGTGAGTTGCCCCATTATCTTCTACCTACATGCAATATGTTTCATGAAACATAGTCTTTGTCTCTCTTTTCAAGTACAAGTTTTTCTAGTTTATTTTTGTGAAATGGAAGAAACGAAAGAAAAACCAGGGATGGTGTTGATCTTTTTCACTTTTGAAATTTGAAGAAGAATTATAAAATGCGTATGTATGAGATGAAGAGTTGGTGTAATGAGATAAGTAATTTTAATATAAAACTATTACTCATCCACGGGTCCATAGCTCAGTGGAAGAGCACTTGAAAAACATGTTTGATTGCAGATCATGAGGTCACCGGTTGGGCCCTTCTTTTTTCAATTATCCAATAATTGTTTTATTTTATTTTAATGGGTTAACTGGTGATTTGCCCCACGAACTTGTACCAACATGTAATATGTTTCAAGAAACACAGTCTTTTTCTCTCTTTTCAAGTACAAGTTTTTCTGGTTTGTTTTTGTGAAATGGAAGAAAATAAAGAAAAACCAGTGATGGTGCTGATCTTTTCACTTTTGAAATTCGAAGAAGAATTATAAAACGCGTATGTATGAGATGAAGAGTTGGTGTAATGAGATAAGTAATTTTAATATAAAACTATTACTCATCCACGGGTCCATAGCTCAGTGGAAGAGCACTTGAAAAGCATGTTTGATTGCAGATCATGAGGTCATCGGTTCGAACCCGGTTGGGCCCTTCTTTATTCAATTATCCAATAATTTTTTTATTTTATTTTAATGAGTTAACAGGTGATTTGCCCCATGAACTTGTACCTACATAAAATATGTTTCAGGCAACATAGTCTTTGTCTCTCTTTTCAAGTAGAAGTTTTTCTGGTTTGTTTTTGTGAAATGGAAGAAAAGAAATAAAAACCAAGGATGGTGTTGATCTTTTTCACTTTTGAAATTTGAAGAAGAATTATAAAATGCGTATGTATGAGATGAAGAGTTGGTGTAATGAGATAAGTAATTTTAATATAAAACTATTACTCATCCACGGGTCCATAGCTCAGTGGAAGAGCACTTGAAAAGCATGTTTGATTGCAGATCATGAGGTCATCGGTTCGAACCCGGTTGGGCCCTTCTTTATTCAATTATCCAATAATTTTTTTATTTTATTTTAACGAGTTAACAGGTGATTGGCCCCATGAACTTGTACCTACATATAATATGTTTCATGCAACATAGTCTTTGTCTCTCTTTTCAAGTACAAGTTTTTCTTGTTTGTTTTTGTGAAATGGAAGAAAAGAAATAAAAACCAAGGATGGTGTTGATCTTTTTCACTTTTGAAATTTGAAGAAGAATTATAAAATGCGTATGTATGAGATGAAGAGTTGGTGTAATGAGATAAGTAATTTTAATATAAAACTATTACTCATCCACGGGTCCATAGCTCAGTGGAAGAGCACTTGAAAAGCATGTTTGATTGCAGATCATGAGGTCATCGGTTCGAACCCGGTTGGGCCCTTCTTTATTCAGTTATCCAATAATTTTTTTATTTTAGTTTAATGTGTTAACTGGTGATTTGCCCCACGCACTTGTACCTACATGTAATATGTTTCATGAAACGTAGTCTTTGTCTCTCTTTTCAAGTACAAGTTTTTCTTGTTTGTTTTTGTTAAATAAAAGAAAAGAAAGAAAAACCAGTGATGGTGCTGATCTTTTTCACTTTTGAAATTTGAAGAAGAATTATAAAATGCGTATGTATGAGATGAAGAGTTGGTGTAATGAGATAAGTAATTTTAATATAAAACTATTACTCATCCACGGGTCCATAGCTCAGTGGAAGAGCACTTGAAAAGCATGTTTGATTGCAGATCATGAGGTCATCGGTTCGAACCCGGTTGGGCCCTTCTTTATTCAGTTATCCAATAATTTTTTTATTTTATTTTAATGGGTTAACTGGTGATTTGCCTCATGAACTTGTACCTACATATAACATGTTTCATGAAACATAGTCTTTGTTTCTCTTTTCAAGTACAAGTTTTTCTAGTTTGTTTTTGTGAAATGTAAGATAAGAAAGAAAAACCAGTGATGGTGCTGATCTTTCTCACTTTTGAAATTTGAAGAAGAATTATAAAATGCGTATGTATGAGATGAAGAGTTGGTGTAATGAGATAAGTAATTTTAATATAAAACTATTACTCATCCATGGGTCCATAGCTTAGTGGAAGAGCACTTGAAAAGCATGTTTGATTGCAGATAATGAGGTCACCGGTTCAAACCTGGTTGGGCGCTTCTTTATTCAATTATCCAATAATTTTTTTATTTTATTTTAACAGGTTAATTGGTGAGTTGCCCCATTATCTTGTACCTACATGCAATATGTTTCAGGAAACAGAGTCTTTGTCTCTCTTTACAAGTACAAGTTTTTATGGTTTTGTTTTTGTGAAATGGAAGAAAAGAAAGAAAAACCAGGGATGATGTTGATCTTTTTCACTTTTGAAATTTGAAGAAGAATTATAAAACGCGTATGTATGAGATGAAGAGTTGGTGTATTGAGATAAGTAATTTTAATATAAAACTGTTACTCATCCACGGGACCATAGCTCAGTGGAAGAGCACTTGAAAAGCATGTTTGATTGCAGATCATGAGGTCACCGGTTCGAACCCGGTTGGGCCCTTCTTTATTCAATTATCCAATAATTTTTTTATTTTATTTTAATGGGTTAACCGGTGAGTTGCCCCATTATCTTGTACCTACATGCAAAATGTTTCATGAAACATAGTCTTTGTCTCTCTTTTCATGTACCAGTTTTTCTTGTTTGTTTTTGTGACATGGAAGATAACAAAGAAAAACCAGGGATGATGTTTATCTTTTTCACTTTTAAAATTTGAAGAAGAATTATAAAATGCGTATGTATGAGATGAAGAGTTGGTGTAATGAGATAAGTAATTTTAATATAAAACTATTGCTCATCCACGGGTCCATAGCTCAGTGGAAGAGCACTTGAAAAGCATGTTTGATTGCAGATCATGAGGTCACCGGTTCGAACCCGGTTGGGCCCTTCTTTATTCAATTATCTAATAATTTTTTTATTTTATTTTAATGGGTTAACTGGTGAGTTGCCCCATTATCTTGTACCTACATGCAATATGTTTCAGGAAACATAGTCTCTGTCTCTCTTTTCATGTACAAGTTTTTCTTGTTTGTTTTTGTGAAATGGAAGATAATAAAGAAAAACCAGTGATGGTGCTGATCTTTCTCACTTTTGAAATTTGAAGAAGAATTATAAAACGCGTATGTATGAGATGAAGAGTTGGTGTAATGAGATAAGTAATTTTAATATAAAACTATTACTCATCCAAGGGTCCATAGCTCAGTGGCAGAGCACTTGAAAAGCATGTTTGATTGCAGATCATGAGGTCATCGGTTCGAACCCGATTGGGCCCTTCTTTATTCAATTATCCAATAATTTTTTTATTTTTTTTTAATGGGTTAACTGGTGATTTGCCTCATGAACTTGTACCTACATATAATATGTTTCGTGAAACATAGTCTTTGTCTCTCTTTTCAAGTACAAGTTTTTCTAGTTTGTTTTTGTGAAATGTAAGATAAGAAAGAAAAATCAGTGACGGTGTTGATCTTTCTCACTTTTGAAATTTGAAGAATAATTATAAAATGCGTATGTATGAGATGAAGAGTTGGTGTAATGAGATAAGTAATTTTAATATAAAATTATTACTCATCTACGGGTCCATAGCTCAGTGGAAGAGCACTTGAAAAGCATGTTTGATTGCAGATCATGAGGTCACCGGTTCGAACCCGGTTGGGCCCTTCTTTATTCAATTATCCAATAATTTTTTTATGTTATTTTAACGGGTTAATTGGTGAGTTGCCCCATTATCTCTTACCTACTTGCAATATGTTTCTTGAAACATAGTCTTTGTCTCTCTTTACAAGTACAAGTTTTTCTGGTTTGTTTTTGTGAAATGGAAGAAAAGAAAGAAAAACCAGGGATGTTGTTGATCTTTTTCACTTTTGAAATTTGAAGAAGAATTATAAACGCGTATGTATGAGATGAAGAGTTGGTGTAATGAGATAAGTAATTTTAATATAAAACTATTACTCATCCACGGGTCCATAGCTCAGTGGAAGAGCACTTGAAAAGCATGTTTGATTGCAGATCATGAGGTCACCGGTTCGAACCCGGTTGGGCCCTTCTTTATTCAATTATCCAATAATCTTTTATTTTATTTTAATGGGTTAACTGATGATTCCACGAACTTGTACCAACATGTAATATGTTTCATGAAACATAGTCTTTTTCTCTCTTTTCAAGTACAAGTTTTTCTTGTTTGTTTTTGTGAAATGGAAGAAAATAAAGAAAACCCAGTGATGGTGCTGATCTTTTCACTTTTGAAATTCGAAGAAGAATTATAAAACGCGTATGTATGAGATGAAGAGTTGGTGTAATGAGATAAGTAATTGTAATATAAAACCATTACTCATCCACGGGTCCATAGCTCAGTGGAAGGGCACTTGAAAAGCATGTTTGATTGCAGATCATGAGGTCACCGGTTCGAACCCGGTTGGGCCCTTCTTTATTCAATTATCCAATAATTTTTTTATTTTATTTTAACGGGTTAATTGGTGAGTTGCCCCATTATCTTGTACCTACTTGCAATATGTTTCTTGAAACATAGTCTTTGTCTCTCTTTACAAGTACAAGTTTTTCTGGTTTGTTTTTGTGAAATGGAAGAAAAGAAAGAAAAACCAGGGATGTTGTTGATCTTTTTCACTTTTGAAATTTGAAGTAGAATTATAAACGCGTATGTATGAGATGAAGAGTTGGTGTAATGAGATAAGTAATGTTAATATAAAACTATTACTCATCCACGGGTCCATAGCTCAGTGGAAGAGCACTTGAAAAGCATGTTTGATTGCAGATCATGAGGTCACCGGTTCGAACCCGGTTGGGCCCTTCTTTATTCAATTATCCAATAATCTTTTATTTTATTTTAATGGGTTAACTGATGATTTGCCCCACGAACTTGTACCGACATGTAATATGTTTCATGAAACGTAGTCTTTTTCTCTCTTTTCAAGTACAAGTTTTTCTTGTTTGTTTTTGTGAAATGGAAGAAAATAAAGAAAAACCAGTGATGGTGCTGATCTTTTCACTTTTGAAATTCGAAGAAGAATTATAAAACGCGTATGTATGAGATGAAGAGTTGGTGTAATGAGATAAGTAATTTTAATATAAAACTATTACTCATCCACGGGTCCATAGCTCAGTGGAAGAGCACTTGAAAAGCATGTTTGATTGCAGATCATGAGGTCATCGGTTCGAACCCGGTGGGGCCCTTCTTTATTCAATTATCCAATAATATTTTTAATTTTTTTTAATGAGTTAACAGGTGATTTGCCCCATGAACTTGTACCTACATATAATATGTTTCATGCAACATAGTCTTTGTCTCTCTTTTCAAGTACAAGTTTTTCTGGTTTGTTTTTGTGAAATGGAAGAAAAGAAAGAAAAACCAGGGATGGTGTTGATCTTTTTCACTTTTGAAATTTGAAAAAGAATTATAAAATGCGTATGTATGAGATGAAGAGTTGGTGTAATGAGATAAGTAATTTTAATATAAAACTATTACTTATCCACGGGTCCATAGCTCAGTGGAAGAGCACTTGAAAAGCATGTTTGATTGCAGATCATGAGGTCACCGGTTCAAACCCGGTTGGGCCCTTCTTTATTCAATTATCCAATAATTTTTTTTATTTTATTTTAATGGGTTAATTGGTGAGTTGCCCCATTATCTTGTACCTACATGCAATATGTTTCATGGAACATAGTCTTTGTCTCTCTTTTCAAGTACAAGTTTTTCTGGTTTGTTTTTGTGAAATGGAAGAAAAGAAAGAAAAACCAGTGATGGTGTTGATCTTTTTCGCTTCTGAAATTTGAAGAAGAATTATAAAATGCGTATGTATGAGATGAAGAGTTGGTGTAATGAGATAAGTAATTTTAATATAAAACTATTACTCATCCACGGGTCCATAGCTCAGTGGAAGAGCACCTGAAAGGCATGTTTGATTGCAGATCATGAGGTCACCGATTCGAACCTAGTTGGGCCCTTCTTTATTTAATTATCCAATAATTTTTTTATTTTGGTTTAATGGGTTAACTGGTGATTTGCCCCATGAACTTCTACCTATATGTAATATGTTTCATGAAACGTAGTCTTTGTCTCTCTTTTCAAGTAGAAGTTTTTCTGGTTTGTTTTTGTGAAATGGAAGAAACGAAAGAAAAACCAGTGATGGTGCGATATTTTTTACTTTTGAAATTTGAAGAAGAATTATAAAATGCGTATGTATGAGATGAAGAGTTGGTGTTATGAGATAAGTAATTTTAATATAAAACTATTACTCATCCACGGGTCCATAGCTCAGTGGAAGAGCACTTGAAAAGCATGTTTGATTGTAGATCATGAGGTCATCGGTTCGAACCCGGTTAGGCCCTTTTCTATTCAATTATCCAATAATTTTTTTATTTTATTTTAATGGGTTAACTGGTGATTTGCCACATGAACTTGTACCTGCATGTAAAATGTTTCATGAAACGTAGTCTTTGTCTCTCTTTTCAAGTACAAGTTTTCTGCTTTGTTTTTGTGAAATGGAAGAAAAGAAAGAAAAACTAGTGATGGTGCTGATCTTTTTCACTTTTGAAATTTGTAGAAGAATTATAAAATGAGTATGTATGAGATGAAGAGTTGGTGTAATGAGATAAGTAATTTTAATATAAAACTATTACTCATCCACGGGTCCATAGCTCAGTGGAAGAGCACTTGAAAAGCATGTTTGATTGCAAATCGTGAGGTCATCGGTTCGAACCCGGTTAGGCCCTTCTTTATTCAACTATCCAATAATTTTTTTATTTTATTTTAATGGTTTAACTGGTGATTTGCCTCATGAACTTGTACCAACATGTAGTATGTTTCATGAAACATAGTCTTTGTCTCTCTTTTCAAGTACAGGTTTTTCTGGTTTGTTTTTGTGAAATGGAAGAAAAGAATGAAAAACTAGGGATGGTGCTGATCTTTTTCACTTTTGAAATTTGAAGAAGAATTATAAAATGCGTATGTATGAGATGAAGAGTTGGTGTAATGAGATAAGTAATTTTAATATAAAACTATTACTCATCCACGGGTCCATAGCTCAGTGGAAGAGCACTTGAAAGGCATGTTTGATTGTAGATCATGAGGTCACCAGTTCGAACCCGGTTGTGCCATTTTTTATTCATTTATTCAATAATTTTTTTAATTTTATTTTAATGGGTTAACTGGTTATTTGCCCCTTGAACTTATACCTAGCTTTCGATTAACCCCCTATTCTTTTTTGGTATTATAGAAAATTTAGGATATGAACTTTTTTTTCATCGTTTTCTCCCGTACCATTTTAATCCTCAACATTTTATCCAATTTGCCGTTAAATATGGGGGCATATTCGTCATTTCATATGTTAAAAATTATAATTATAGAAATAAAATTTAGAAAAAATTAAAAATTGAAATAATGATGATAAATTCACCCTCTGTCTGGCAGCCACTAACATTACCACCCTACATCACGATCCTCAACCCTCTATCTTTTATCCCCCCATGTGCCCACCCCCTCCTTCTTCTCCCCCCCACTCTCTGTCTTTTCACGTCTCTCTCTCGAGTAAGGTGAGGTTAATGATGAAGATCTTGAAATGTTTTGGGTGGCTATTTAGGGTTTTGAACGTGAATAATTTTTTTTGGGTAGCTGTTTGGGTTTTCTGGGAGGCGAGGTTGTGGATGTCGAAGAAAGAGGGAGACAGAAGGAGGAGGGGGCGGGTGAAGGGTGGGCGGTGCTGATATCTGTAAAGAGAGAGAAGGGGGAAGAGAGAAGAGAGAGAGAGGGAGACACACTTTGTAGAGAACAAAAGGAAGAAAAACAAAAAAGAAGATCAAAACCCTAAAGCCTAAGGGAATGGGGTGACAAGAGAGAGAGAGAGAGAGAGAGAGAGAGAGAGAAAGGAGGCGGGAGGAGGTGCGTCAGGGGTGGGGTTGGTTGGCCTCGGGAGAAGCATTGGGCAGAGGAGGAGGGGGAGAAAAAAACTAGAGGGGAGAGGGAAGGAAAAAAAAAGGGGGAGATAAGGTTTTTATTTTGTGTTATCTTTTTCTTCTTTTTTTCCAATTTTTTTTAAATAATTTAACAGAAAATTAGATGAAATGTTGAGGATGTAGACGGCAGGGGAAATTGGCTAAAATAAAATGTTCATATTTTTAATTTTCTAAAAAAAAAAAAAAGGGGTAAATCAAAAATTAGGTACAAATTTAGGGGCAAATCACTAATTAACCCTATTTTATTTTTTTTGGGGTAAAAAAGGGTCTTTCATTAAGACACGGTATTGTTCGTGCCATTGCTGCAATTTTTATTCTCATCAGGTAAAACGCAAACCCTCCCTAACCCTTCAAAAACTCTACAAATTTGTAGATTTTCCTAAAACCCATACAGGGTAGAAGGTACCTACTAAAACCCTATACATGTTATTCAACAAACCCACCTGCAAAACCCTAAAAAACCTCATCTTCCCCTCTGAACAAACAATCTTTTCCTTCCTGCGCCATCCCCATAACCCTCCTCACACATACACCCAGAAATTCAACTATGTCGATGTCTACATGAAATGGAAGAAAGACTCGTACTATGATTCAATCGAGCAAATTCACAAGTCCATAGTGCTTAAACCCATCATCTCTCTCAAGAACTGCATTTCCCAGGACCCCAATGGTTGCATCCCAATCTCTGATGTGTCCAAAAGGGGCATACAATTGGAGGTCCCCATGAAGGTTGCAAGGTTCTTGAGGCTCTACCCATCAATCTTTGAAGAGTTTACTGGTCCACAATACAATCTTCCCTGGTTTAGGTTGACCCCAGAAGCTGATGAGATTGATAGGGAGGAGAAAAGGGTTTATGAGGATTGCAGGGAGGACTTGAGGGATAGGTTGAAAAAGTTTATCCTGATGAGTAAAGAAAAGGTTTTGCCTTTGAAAATAATACAAGGAATGCAGTGGTATTTGGGTTTGCCTGACGATTTCTTGCAGCACCCGGATAAGAATCTGGATGAGTCTTTTAGGTTTGTGGAGATGGAAGATGGGTTAAAGGGATTGGCTGTGGAGAGTGGTGAAAAGGTCTTGTCTACGGTGCAAAGGAATGCAATGAAAAAAGGGGTGTATGTTGGAGACCCAATGGAGGCAATTGAGTTTCCTCTTTTCCCATCTAAGGGTCTGAGGTTGAGGAGGAAGATTGTGGACTGGTTAAAGGAGTTTCAGAAGCTTCCCTATGTTTCACCTTATGAGGATTTTTCGCGTTTGGAACCGGATAGTGACATATCTGAAAAACGAGTTGTGGGGCTTCTTCATGAGTTGCTTAGTCTCTTTGTTGAGCATTCGGCGGAGAGGAAGAAGCTTCTGTGTCTTAAGAAGCACATGGGGCTGCCACAGAAGGTGCACAAAGCATTTGAGAGGCATCCCAGTATGTTTTATTTGTCTTTGAGGAACAAGACTTGTACGGCCATCCTTAAAGAGGCTTACTGTGATGAATCTGCTATTGAGAGGCATCCACTTTTGAGGGTAAGGAATAAGTACATTAATTTGATGAGGGAATCGGCGACGATCTTGAAAACTAGGAGAGTGAATAGCCGGTTCGCTGATCGTTGGGATTCAGGTTCTGAGAATGAAGATGGAAAGGAGGTGGCAGAGTGTACTTAGTAGATGATTTTCAGTACATAGCCCAATGGAAGACTGGTAAGAAGTTGCTTCTAGACTAAAATTAGGAGAGCTGATGCTGAAGAGAGTCTTCTGATGGAGTTACTAAGAACAGGCTTAGTTACAAAGAACATTCAGTAAAACATCTTTTGCCTGAAGAGTTCAAAACAACAAATGAGAAAGCTTAAATCGACAAAGACCCACGCAGTGCAATCACTACCCGGAAATGAAAAAGTGGAGAACAAGCTTGGCATGGCTTGATGCCGATAATAGAACTGAAACCAGGAGGTGCTTTTGTTGTTCCAGGCTCGAATGATTTATTCGCTTTGTAAAGCCCTTTTTTATGCTTTTTCAAAACGCTTTTAAAGCCCTTGGGAAAGTGACAAGGTGACAACCCTTTGTGTCTAATTTGCCATTTGGCTGTGAATAAGATCTTTTTTAACACGAGAATGAAAAAAGGGGTGAATTAAATGTTATTTTGATTCCTCCTGGAGAAAGTTGCAGTATATTTACAAGATGTAGTTCTCAAAGTCGAAGACCCCACCATACATAACCCTATTTACCCTCTCTTTCAAAATGCAGTTAACCATTTACACTTAATACTGTAATATAGACAATGAACCTTTTACACGTACTTCTCCACAGGCTAGAATTACCCTCCTCCTCCATGTGGAGTCTTCATGATCAGATTAGAATTGGTGAGCCAAAAATATATACGAGGAGGCGGATAGACAAAAATTCCATATCGCAGGGGCCTCTGGATTTCATGCTTATTTACAACTATAGTCTCTCTGTATATTATACGATCAAATGAACTTGCTAAGGTCACTGTCCATGTTAGCTGTACAAAAGGTGCATACTTATTGGTGGTGGCAACAGGAAAAATGCCGTGCTTGCTCCGAATTGGATGCCTCAAGAAGAATGCGAGGCTGACATCCCTATGCGCCTTTCTGCATTTGATAGATCAAAGATCTGTTAGCGGTCCTTGTGCTTTGTGTATATGTAAAAAGATAACGTCCATAATTTCTGTAGGAAAAGCCTCACCTCCAGTTGTGATGAGTTTCTCAACACGAGAAACGATATGTTTGCCGTAGGTATACTTCTTCAGGGCAGTCAAATGAACCTTAATGCGAGAAAGAATCAACTCAAGACTCTGATCATCACAAGTCTCAAGAACCTTTTGCACAACATAGTTTCCATATGGATCTTTCATCATGGCCTGCGTATTTGCATTTTTGAAATTTGGTTACACAACAGGCACTAATAAATTCATGACCTACACACACACACACACATACACACACATACATTCTAAGAGTATGAAACATAAGGCTCAGGTTGCAGGACTTAGGTTAGGCAGGTCAACGTGATATATATTGATTTGAATATTAATCGTGTTGAACAGGTTGACACAATTTTTACACAAACATGCAAGCACGGTTGTAACCAATCGTTTTTTAGTTGTGTTACCATTTTGCGCAAAAAATTGCCACCACTAATATAGACTAGATTCAGAACCTATATTATCTTCTGTAGAAAAACTGTATAAGGTTTAAGAAAACTAGGAATGGAACAGACCTGTAAGGGCTCATTTTCATCAGTGGAACCCAGCATCTCATTCACCAAAAACTGGCGCTCCTCAGGACTCCCAAATGTTAAGCATTTCTCCACAACATTAGAAGCAAACTTCTGCTGACTCATCTTTACAATTTGTCCTGCAAGCTTGTGGATAATTTCTGACCGTTCATGTGGTTTACCATGTTCAAGGACGTGCTACCAAACAAGAATAGTCATATCAGATACACACAGTTGATGATGAGTACATGAGCATTCACATCAGGTACACATAGCTGATGTTACATATCACAAATCGTGTAGGCTTTCAAAGAGACATAACACTAACATTGTTCACAAAGGGAGAACACATCATAAATAGCATCGGCTTTCAAGCATGTAGTCTATAAAATATCAAGTACCTTGGCATCCAGTTTTGTGCCAATGCGCAGAATAATCCCAAACAAGATGATGTGAGAGACATATCATAAATAATATTATTTAAGGCATAGAAATACGAATATATATATCAGGTACCTCAGCGTCCAGTTCTGTACAAATGCTCATAATAATAATCCCAAACAAGATCAAATCTGGTCAGCATGAGCATAATATTTTCTAACCAATTAAGTTGTTATCTAGTTAGGACAATATGTCCGCTCATGAAGCAAAATCCAATTTTCTTTTCCTTTTTTTTAAAAAGCATTTCCATCTGACACGATGCACATTTTCTGGGATTTAACTCATTTAACAAAATAATAATAAACAATCTGCAGCTATTTATGGAAAAAATAACTAAAGATAATCCTTGTAGCTCAAACATATACATAACAGTTTCTAAAGAGTATAAAAATACCTGAATGACATAATTTCCATACTGATCTTGTGCCAAAATGCATACAGATTCCATGATTTCATCCATGATAATTTGTTGTGTATTTGAATCATCGCAATGTTCCAGAACCCTCTGTAGGCATCAAAAGAGATTTGCACTAGTAAACATAACAATTCCCTACAAAAGGAAAGAACATGCCAACAACTAACCTGTATGACACGGCAACCATAAGGATGGGTGGAAAGTGTGACAACTTGCCCATAGAAGGATGTAATGATAAACTGAATTTGGTCTTGAGGGACACATTCTATACACTTCTGAATGACATGATTCCCATTCTGATCACGGACACATTTCATGACTGAACCATCAAGCTCTGCCACCATTTGAGTCCGCTGATCAACGTCAACCACTTCCAAGGCCTATGGTAAAATTTAGAGCATTACAACTTATTTTCCCAGAATGCTTCATCTCATACCAAGCTTAAACAATTCTTAAACAATATGATTGGCTCTTTGTTTTCTTCCATCCACCAAAGTGTCTTTTCCATATCATAGGAGAGAGCATAAAAGCACATAGTCATCAGTCAAAATGAGGGTCATACAAGACACAAGCATGCTTAACATGTGGGAGGGCATCTTTCTTGAATTTTTCCAAAACGTTTTTTCATCTTTCCAACTTTATCTTTCTCTTGTCCAATGAGATAAACATCTCATGAAACAAAATAGTCAAATACATTATAGCACATCATTTGCAAAACGAAGAGCTTAAGTGGCAAGAATAACAACAAATGCTATGCTAGAAAGAGTTTCACAAAGCAAAAACCGGACAAACTGATTTCATATCAATGCTAATGCAAATTTTGAGGAAACATCTAGAAAGACATTACTAAAAGGATAGAAATAGGAAGAAGATCAAAATTTGAGGATTGGAAAATCACCTTCTGAATCACCCTGCAACCATACATTTGAAGACTGAGAGGCAAAACATGGCCAGTGAGTTGGCTGCTTAATTCATTTCTTTGGCTTTCTGTACCATGCTCAAAAAACTGCAAATTCACACAATTAAATTAATAGTTTTGAACTGTAAGGATTGCATTTTTTAGTATTGGAATACAAAGCTTATACCTTCTGTATGACATAATTTCCGAATACATCAGTCATCAAGGTACGAGCATGAAGAATAATCTCCGGAAATATCTTCATCGTTTCTTCCGCAGTGGCAGTTTCAAGTTTCTGCTGAATAAAGCGACTTCCATACTGATCGGTACTGTATTTTGAGGAGAAGATGGAGCAGTCAGAATTGCAGCCAAAACAATCTAAGAAGAATATGCACAAAAGAAAGTATTATAAGTACCTGAACTCAACTACATGATCAACAATGTCTGCAAGTTCAAAAGACTTATTCTTATTGTTCTTGAACTCATCTAATAATGATGATGCATGTCGTCCTTCTAGGTCATTTCCAATCTCTGATTGCCAGGAGCTAACTGACCCTCCCATTGGACTTCTCAACATTGAATTAAAGCGTTCAATCTTCTCATTCTGAAACATTGGACTAACAGATCCAACAGAAGGATGAACAGAATTTGCCATTGGATTTCCTGGATATGTCATGCCGAGCCCATATGATGGATTCCCATAATACCCATGGTTAAATCCACCAGATTTACCTGAAAGTGAGAACTCGTACTGTTGCTTCCGTTGAGCAAGCAATGCCTCAAAATATGCTTTCTGAAGCCCCTCTAAGTCTCCATGCAAAGTGCCAAAGTGATTTTTACTGGGAGGATAACCACTTGGACTAGTAACATTACGTGTTGCATAGTCAGCTCTTTGCAAAAACTGAATATAAGATCGGTCCATAACTGAAGAATGAAGACCAGACCCTACTTTGTTTCCCAGTCTGTTCGGACTATGCCCATCACCACTACCAGTCAATGCTGCTGCACTCCAAAAAAATGAGGGGAGAGGGGGGAGAGAGAACTGTCAATGCTAACTAACTTATTCAAACAAAATACTGAGGGTTCTTTTTTTATATAAAAAAAAAATTGCAGAAGAAATTTGAGAAACATAATTACCTGCATCAAGATGATTATTAATTGTCATATTCAACTTTGGATTCACAGGATAGGCCCCAGAATGGCCATGAAACTCCATGCCTGGAGTATTTGCATCTTGGTAATGAACATTAGATCCTTCCAAAGTTCCAAAGCCTGAAGAACTCCCTTTTGAGTAAAGACTGGCAGAAGAAGTTCTTCTGCCAAAATTAGCTTGCCCATCAGATGTATTACGGTTTGTCATGATCCCATTTTGTTTTGCTAAATGAGGATAATTCGAAGCAAGAGAAAAACTTTCAGCATTTGACTTCTCTATCAGTTGCTGCTGCAGCCTCTGATTATGACCATTTGGCATGTTGAACAGAAAATCACGCTGTTTATCAAGATCCAAATGAAGCTGAGACTGAATACGGCTATCTTCATCTACAGATCTACCTTTTGACAGGCTTAAGCCAGATAATTTGGCTGCAATATCCAGATCATTCATGCCAGAAGAATTATCCTTTGGCATATCTGGACCTGCAACATTCTTCTTCTCAACAGGAAATACTCTACTCCCCACAGGAGGAAGACCAGCACTGGGAGACCTCCCAAATAGTTGTTGTTCAGGGGTTCTGCTTCTTGACAGAGAAGGACCCACAGCAGATGCAAAGGAATGAGAAGCCGCTGTACCATGGCTCTGAACTCCCACCAGGCCACGTGAAGCTGCTCCATTATGCAAGCCCTCTGCAGACTCCACTCCATTACATAACCCCACTGGCCGGGCATCAGCCATGCCTGTGGAATCCATGATATCACTAAAAGCAATACGACTTGATGGCCTTGTCAAGGAAGCAGGTGGATCAAGTCCTTCCTACAGCACATGCCAGTTATCAATGAAACAGGGCACTAATATATGAAACAAGAACAAAACAACAAAGCACTTCATCACAGTAGTTGTGCATGGCAAGCCAAACCACATCGTTTGAATTTATTTGGCAAAGAGAAAATACAAGCATATTAATTTAAAGAATCCGGATGATGAAAATTTCTGCATAAGAACCAGGAAGAACTAATAAACATCTGCACTTTCTTGATATCTAGAAAGGAAGAGGAAAAAGAAAAAAGAAATGAGAACTTTGCACAACGTGATGCATTTGTTATGTCATGTGCACACAATATAAAAGCTAGCACTTCCAACAGAAGTCAGTTCAGATAGTTGCAACAGTGATTCTAAAGAGTAGGATCATGCTCTTGGCTACATCCTTGCTCTTTATCCCCATACGGGTGTCCCAGGACTTATGGAAATGTGTGATCACGTGTAGTATGCAATAAATATCAAATCTAAAATGAAAGTATGCATAAACTGTATGCAAGCTTCAAACTGACATCTAGTCCTCCCCACAAGAGCAATACTAATTAAAGGGGGACAGTGATCAACAACATGAAGAAGCCCAAGTATACAAATTGTGAGAAATAAATAAATACCAATATTAGCTGTTAAAGGGCATCCAAACAAAATCCAGAAAGAAAACCATACAATCGAAGTCTATCCAAGAACTACATAAATGCTACAGAGTGAAGTCTTGACTATACTGCTGATTACCTGTAAAATGTCAGCAAAACTCTTCCTCCTTGCACCAAGCCCACTTGTCGACAAACCAATTAAACCATCTGAGCCTCTATCAAGCCACTCAGATGAAGTCTGTTTAGGGAGATTGCTTCCATTGCCATTCCTCAACTCCATCAAATCATTCTCTGCCTTTTGTACGGAAAGCCCCAGCTGCGTTGAAAACAGCGACAAACTATCACCGTCATCTACCAATTTCTTCTTCCGCCAGTCCCCAATGCCCTCAAAAGAAGACCCACCGACCTGAAACCTTTGAGCAACACGCCAATCCTCTCTTGACAACAATGGTGGAGGCAATCTTGGGTTAATATTATCATGTGAATAGTAGTACGAAAGATAAGCAGGATGCGATCGAATCTCATCCTCAGACAAAACCCCATTGTTATTACTAATCCTACTAGTGACATCCCTAAAATCAGAGTTCCCAAAGAGACTACCCACAGCAGTTAGCGATCCCTCAACAGTTGGCGGGGCACTGCCACTCCTATATATATTCAGATCCCTTTCCCGATGAATGGCATGCTGATTTCGCTGCTCTCTTAAAATCAGTTCAAGCTCACTCTGTAAAGCATCTTCTAAATTCCCATTGGGTCTTTGCAGATTATTATCTTGGGTTGATAGCATATCTATGTTACTCCCAGTAGCCATCTCCAAACCTCTAAATAATCATCAAAAACAAAAACACAAATTAACAGTATATAAACACAGAAAGAATCTAAATTTAAACTCTCAAAAACATAGAAGCAATTTGAATTCTAAAAAATTCAGCTACTTTCAGCTTCAATAATCAAAAAAATCGTTAAGATGGGAACATAAACGGCTAACTTTTGAATTAGAAGGCCCAAAATGCAACAAAAAAACATAATTGTATAATTCCATCCCATTACGACATCCCCTCCCAGCCATTTTTTGTTTCCCAAAGCAAAAATTGAGCATTCCTAAACTAAAAAATTGAAACCAATAATTACATACCGCTTAGCGTGAGGAGAAATCCTCACATCGATCAATACGAACAAAGCCCGAACAGATCCTCGGCTAACTGCGTCAAATAATGAAACATATAAAAATCAGCAAACCCATGCATATGATCAATAACAAATAACAACATGAATTGTCGAAAATTCGTTTCTCATTGTAATTTTCATGAATTGTATTGAAATCGCTAATGAAACATGGCAGGGATCAAACTTCGTCGCAGAGGAGGAGGGAGGGACTTACGTCGCGAAATTGATCGCAAAGGAGCTCCAATTCTTATATGTATAGACAAAAGTTATATACCTTTTATATGTATGAATGTATGAGATGCTAAAGGTTTTTGTGTGATCGAAAATCTAGGTAAACGAATTTTGGAACAATTCCAAGGGGTTAGAGAGAAACTTTACAGAGAGAAAGAGAAAGAAGGAAAAAAGAGAGAGAGAGAGAGAGAGAGAGAGAGAGAGAGAAGCCAAGGTTGGAGATGAGATCGTGTGGGCCTGATATCCTTCGAAACGGCCGGTTTTTAATTTTTAGAGAGAGAGAGAGAGAGAGAGAGTTTTGGTGGGGACGAGGCGGGAAGAGAGGAAACGTGGACCGTCGGATTTAAGGAATGGACGGTGATGGGCGGTGCAGGGGAGGGGGTACGTGCATGGGCGTTGTGACAAATTCCTTTATTTATTGGCTTCACTTTTAGTAGTGTTTTCATTCGTACAGCCATTCCTTATTTGGTTTCTTTGTGATTTATTTTGTCCCACCTTTATATTTTTCTTTTCTAGGCAATGTCACTTTATGTTTTTTTAATTTTTTTTATTTATAAATACAAGTAAATGTTCTAATGTTATTCAGGCGATGGCTCACACTCTTTTGCAATCGTAATGTTATTTGCACTCTCACAAAAAAAACATTGATCATTGTTAATGCATTCCCCAAAAGTTTGCTTGTTATTAATGTGGAAAATGAGATGTTTTATGCATCTATTGACAAGTCTACAGTTTTGAGAGATTTTTTATTTCTATTTTTATACAAAAGATATTGGAGAGGGGGAAATCGAACTTATGACATTGAATGCATAGGTAAATATTGTTAACCACTTGAACTACAAGCCTCTTGCATCGTTTTTGAGAAAATTGAGCTTGCCTAACAGCAAATGTGTACAAAATTGTGTTTCCTTGAGGACCTTGAATTTTTTTTAAATTTTCCTAGCCTGCTAAACTGGGTGCAACAATTGAAGTGTTGTGAACCCGAAATTTATTAAATGGTCAGGCCAATATAAGGTTTTTGTTTTGGTGATAAGCTAAATGGTCAAAGTTTTTCTTCATTAGATATGGACTTAGCCAAGTTGGATAGAGCGAATATGCTCCATATTCTGCATCCGAGTTCGAATCCCCTTCCCGTAGTTTAGATTAGTTTAAAATAGATTATCAAACAAAAGTTTTTCTGCTTAGGGTTTTATTATTAAATAAGATAAGAAATTTGGCATCCTCTAGGGGTCCCAGCCCACCCAAGCTCACATGATGGTGAACCAAACAAAGCCAAAAAGTTGGAGCTAATTATGGAGACTTTTTCAGCTCTGCTCGACTGTCCAGAGTTTGAACCATTTAGATGCCTGCGCTGCGCAATTAACCAAACAAACGAAAATGTAGAAGAAAGTTTGCTTCAGTTTGAAGTTCTTCTTGTGTTGTGAGTTTGTGACTTCTCGTAGTTGCGTGCTGCTGCTGCCCTGTCTGCAGCAACATCAGCTTCTCTAATGCTTTAACTGCGGCTCTGCGGTTGTTACTGTTTTTTAGGCTTAGTTTGGTATTGCTGTGCTTTTTAAAAAAACTGCTTCTGCTGTGCTGCGAGAATAAACAGCTGTGAAGTGAAGCAGCTAGGTGTTTGGTAATTCGTATTTGTAAAAGTGCTGTGAGTAAAAAAAACAGTGTCATAGCGTTTGGTAAACTTTTTTTTAGAAGTGCTGTGAGTGTATAATGACCAAAAAGGGCATAATACAAAAGTGTTATTTATTTATTTATTTATGTTTTAAAACACAAGGAAGTTCAATACACTTACAATTTTTTTTTAAAGAATCTTAATTATAATTTACACTTTTCCCACACAAAAACAAAAACAAATTATTAAAAATAATAAATAAATAAAAATTAAAAACTCAAAACCAGCCGACACCTTTCTTTTTGCCTTTTTCTCATTTTTATTTGTTTCTTCCTCTTCACTTCCTTTCTTTATTCTTCTTCCCTTCCTGTTTTCTTTTCTTCCTCTTTTCCTCTTCCTTCCCAGGCCCCCCCCCTCTCGCCCTTTTTTCCTTTCCTCTTCTCCTCCTTTCTCTTTTCTTCTTCCTTCCAAGACTTCTTCCCTTCCCATGTTTTTTTTTTAATTCTTCCTCTTTTCTTCTACCTTCCCAGGCCTCTTTTCTTCCTCTCTGGTTCTTTCTTCCCAGCCTCCCCCGCCACTCCATCGCCATCTATCTTCACTCTTTTTTTCCCCTTTCTTTCTTCCTCTTCCTCTTCTTCTTCTCTCCCTCCCCATCCGCCACTGCCAGGCCCCCTCCCCCCCCCCCCCCCTTTTTTTTTTCCTCTGTTTCTTCCTTTCTTCTTCCTTTCCAGGCTCCATTCCCCTTTTTTTTCTTCTTTCTCCCTCCTCTGCTTTCTCTTTTCTTCTTCCTTCACGGGCCCCAATTTTTTTTTCCTCTGTTTCTTCCTTTCTTCTTCCTTTCCAGGCTCCATTCCCCTTTTTTTAGCTTTGAGGGATTGAGGAAGGGAAAAAGTTGCAGAGAGAGGATGAGGTGAGCAAGTTGCAGAGAGAAAACAAAACAACTACAAAAAATCCAAGAGGAACAACTACTGGGAGGCTCGAACCGGGATAACGAGGATAAAAGTCTGTAATTGTTTGAAACAAATAAGGGCAATATGGGTAATATGAAAATTTCATTAAACCTTCCGCATGCTTCTCCTCGCAGCAGTTTTCAGAAGCAGCTCCCCACCTGCTTCTGTTTTTCAGCTTTGAATGACAGCAACTTATTAAATAAGCAGCTTATTTTTGTTTTACCAAACACCCAAATCTTCAAAACTTTTTTTTAAAGCTGCTTATTTTTTAAGTTAAGCAACCCCAAACCAGCCCTTAATGTCTTCATATCATTAGTTTTGCTACCTATTTGAAACTATGGCCACAAACTTTGCGTTGCATTTGCTGCACACGTATGGGAATTGGGATGCACTGATCTACTACCACACTCTCCATTGCCCTGAAACCGCCATCATCGGCATCACATCACAGAACCCACCATGGCCAAATGCACCCACATCACAGTTCGTGTATGGATTGGGGCCCTGATGAAAACCATTCATCCTGATTAAAATACCAAGAGGTAACCATTGGCTCAAGCTATTCATTCAGAAAATCATAGGAAAAGACCGTCGGCTCAAGCTTGTCCTTGGTCATGACTTACAACTCTAGATACTCACCTATCGTTTTGCACTTGGCCATCAGCCTCATAAGTTCTGCCAAACAAAGTGTAGAGATTTGTGTAAAGATTTTCTGGTTTAGAATTCTTTCTTATGTATTTCATTACTTACAATCAACACATATATATACAAGTTCCTAAGCCCACCAAGTTAGGCAACCAACCTAGTTAGGCAACCAACCTAGTCAAGCCCCCCAAATATTGTAGGTGCCAAACATAGTAGGTGCCAAACATTAATTGACTACATAATTAACACATGTTAATTGACTACATCATTAACACTCCCCCTCAAGTTGGTGCAAAGATGTCACGCATGCCCAACTTGTCAATAGATTCATTGAAAACTCTACTTGACACTGCCTTTGTCAGAATATCAGCCAGTTGATTTTCTGAGTTTACGAACGGAAACTTAATCATCTTTTTTTCCAGTTTTTCTTTGATGAAGTGTCGATCGACTTCCACATGTTTAGTACGGTCGTGTTGTACTGGATTATGTGCTATCTCGATGGCAGCTTTATTGTCACAATATAGGTTTGTGGCATTCACTTGTTTAATGCCAAGATTCTTTAGTAATCTCCGCAACCAAAGCAATTCACATACTCCTTGAGCCATTCCTCTAAACTCAGCTTCAGCACTGGATCTAGCTACAACTCTTTGTTTCTTACTCCTCCAAGTAACTAAGTTGCCACCCACAAATGTAAAATATCCAGAAGTTGAACGTCTATCCGTGATACACCCTGCCCAATCAGCATCAGTGTATCCTTCAAGATCCATGTGTGTATGTTTGGAGAACATCAATCCTTTTCCAGGGGCAGTCTTCAAGTATCGCATTATCCGTATTACTCCATTCATGTGAGCTTCACTTGGTTGATGCATGAATTGGCTTACCATACTCACAGCATAAGCTATGTCAGGGCGTGTGTGGGATAGATAAATCAATCGCCCAACTAACCTTTGATACCTTTCTTTATCAGTAGGAGCTTGATCTGGATACATTCCCAATTTGTGATTCTGTTCAATAGGTGTGTCAGCTGGCTTGCAATCTAGCATTCCTGTTTCTGTCAACAAATCTAACACATACTTTCTTTGGGATAGAAATATGCCATGTTTAGATCTAGCAACCTCAATGCCAAGAAAATATTGTAACTCACCCAGTTCCTTCATCTCAAATTCACTTCCAAGGAGCTTCTGTAGATTATGCATCTCTTCATTGTCATTACCGGTAACCACCATATCATCTACATAGATGATCAGGGCCGTAAGCTTTCCACCACGATGCTTTAAGAATAATGTGTGATCTGAGCTACTCGGAGTGTACCCAAATCGCTTCATGGAATCAGTAAATCTCCCAAACCAGGCTCGGGGTGATTGCTTTAGCCCATACAGAGATTTTCTTAGCTTGCATACGGTATTAGGACCGGATGTCATAGGAATCCCTGGTGGTGGATCCATATATACTTCTTCTTGTAAGTCCCCATGAAGAAATGCATTCTTTACATCATATTGCAGTAGTGGCCAGTCAAGATTTGCAGCCAAGGATATGAGAACACGTACAGTATTGATTTTGGCAACTGGTGCAAACGTCTCCTGGTAGTCAATTCCATATGTTTGTGTATATCCCTTGGCCACTAATCGAGCTTTGTATCGGTCTATGGATCCATCAGCTTTGTATTTAACAGTGTATATCCACCGACATCCAACTGGTTTCTTCCCATGTGGTAAAGGAACCATTTCCCATGTAGAATTCTTTTTCAAAGCTTCCATTTCAATTGTCATTGCTTTAATCCATCTAGAATCTGTCACAGCATCCTGCCACTTACTTGGAACACATACAGTAGATAATTGATTGACAAATGATGCATATGACTTTGACAATCTATGAGTGGACACATGGTTATTGATGGGGTATTTAGATTTAGCATTAAGGTCAGGGCAATATTGAGGTTTAGGTTTTCCCCTAGTGGATCTAGGTGGAAGTATATATGGTGCAACATTAGGTGGCTCAGTGATTACCTCAAGTACTTCTTCATCACTAGACGAATGATGCTGTGGCAGGGCAAGAGGGGTTGTATTTTGTAGTTGATCATCTGGGGCATCTGGATCACCTTCTGGTTCCATAGTCTCAAGGTCTTCACTGAGGTCAGAACTGAGAAGATCAAGATCTTCAGGATTTTCAACTCTGTGAAAACGCGACTGGTCGCTGGATTCTTCGTGACTGGTCGCCTCAGGCACTTCTCCATTTTTTTCAGTATATTTTTCGATCGTCTCTTCAAATGATGAGTCCTTCTCTTCACTCCCCCTCTCCCCCTGAAGAGAAGGGGTCTTGGAAACCACAAAGTAGGCCAAATCTTCATGAAAAGTGGCATCCATAGTGACAAAGAGCTTTTGAGTAGGAGGATGGTAACACTTGTATCCTTTTTGATTCAAGCCATATCCAACAAACACACATCGGAGGGCACACGGATCCAGCTTACTCCGTTGATGAGAAGGAACATGAGCATAAACAACACAACCGAACACACGAGGAGGCAACTTAAGGATGGTAGGAAGAGAGATGTGATGAGCCAAGGTATCTAGTGGAGTTCGGAAATCCAGAACACTACTAGGCACTCGATTAATCACATAGACTGCAGAGAGAAGAGCATGACCCCATAAGTGGTGAGGAACTGATTTATCAAGCATGTAGGCACGGGCAACTTCAAGTAATTGGCGATTCTTCCGTTCGGCGACACCATTTTGTTGTGGAGTGAAGGGTGTGGAGGTTTGATGGATGATGCCTTGGTCCTTGAAGAATTGAGCCAAGGCACCATTTACATACTCCCCACCATTGTCGGACCGGAACACTTTGATGGATGCTTGGAACTGAGTGGTGATCATAGCATGGAATTCCCGGATTGTGGTAGTAACATCACTTTTATGGGCGAGCAAGTACACCCATGTCATGCGGGTGCAGTCATCTATAAATGTAACAAACCATCTTTTGCCATTAGAAGAGATTTTAGCAGGACCCCAAACATCAGAGTGAACCAACTCAAAAGGAAATTCTGTTTTATTATCACTTGTGGGAAATACGGCACGATGGCTTTTGGCCAATACACACGTTTCACACTGAAATTTTTGATCAACTAGACCTCGAAATAAAGATGGAAACAACCGGCGAAGATAAGCAAAAGATGGATGTCCTAAGCGACGATGCCAGAGCCAAATCTGTTGGTGAGCATGTGAGTTTGGAACATGAGTATGAGCGGCACGTGGTGGTGGCGGTGGTGAGACTGTCAAAGAATACAACCCCCCTCTCCGTTTACCATGCCCAATCGTCTCGTGAGTCAAAAGATCCTGAAATGTACAATGAGAAGGATAAAAGGTGGCATAACAATTATGTGAATCAAGTAATTTTCCAACTGATAATAAATTGCAATTAATAGACGGAACTAAGAGTGTATGGGGTAAAACTAGAGAAGGGGAAAGTGATATGGTCCCTTCTCCAGCAACATTAGAAGGGACCCCATTGGCACTAGTAATGTAAGGATGGCGGGACTGAGTAGACAGTTTAGAAAAAAGGTTATAGTCAAAAGTCATATGATCAGTGGCACCAGTATCAATTATCCATGTAGTGGGATGCGTACCTGAGTTGGGGTTGGAGTTAGAGAGCAAGGCAGGAGACGGGGATGCATCAGTAGTCATGACACAAGCAGCTTTGGATGTCATATTGCGGGTCTTGTGTGTATCCCACCACTCAGGATAACCATGAAGTTTAAAGCATTTTTCAACAAGGTGATCACCACCACAATGGGTACATTTTCGAGTTCCTTTTGCATCATCAGGTTTAAGGCCACGAGGGGGCAGCCCAGAGGATGCACGGTGGGGTGCCCGATAGGGCTTGACTGCCATGGCACTGCTACTTCCAAGCATGGAGGATTGGCGACTATCTTCCTCCATCACAAGTGCATAAGCTTCAAGGACAGGTGGTATTGGGTTCATAGCAAGGATCCGGCTACGGACTGAATCATATTGAGGATCGAGTCCTCCCAAGAAATCGTACACTCGATCGGCATCGAGTGCTTGTTGGTGAAGCGCCACACCATCAGGATTGGTGTGCTTACAAGGACGAAGGACGTCGATTTCCTGCCAAATTAGATGCAATTTTTCATAGAAAACACTCACAGGCTCACCATTCTGAGAGGTGGTGACTGACTGACGGCGGAGCTGGTACAACTTAGAGCTATTCTGAGTAACAGTATAGGTTTTCTGAGCTGCTTCCCACACCTTACAAGCTGTTGGGCAGTGATCAAATAAGGCACGAACATTCTTGGTCATGGAGTTGAGGAGCCATGACTGCACCAAACAATTGTCTTCATCCCAAGTGTCATAGCTGGGGTCATCAATGGCAGGGGCAGATTTTTTACCATTAATGAAACCAGCCATACGCCGACTTGTTATGGCCAAACGAACACTACGAGACCATGCAGAGTAGTTGGACCCATCCAACTTATCTGGAGTGATTTGAGGAGGGTAGTCGTGAGAGGAGCGGACTGGTGGAGTAGAGGAGTTAGCCTTGGAGGAGTCGGAGGCGTCACCCATGAGATAAGTCGGGATAAGTATATGCAGCGGAAGGATAAAACAACCAAGGGAACTCAACACAAGTTTTGTGTTGGAACAATATAGGAGCAAAGAAGTAAAGGCAAGATTAAGTAGAGGCAAGGTAAGGCAAGAATAAGGTAAGAACAAGGTAGAACAAGGTAAGAACAAGGTAGAACAAGGCAAGAACAAGGTAAGAACAAGGTTATGCAGAGGCAACCAAAATCGATTGCTCTGATACCATGCCAAACAAAGTGTAGAGATTTGTGTAAAGATTTTCTGGTTTAGAATTCTTTCTTATGTATTTCATTACTTACAATCAACACATATATATACAAGTTCCTAAGCCCACCAAGTTAGGCAACCAACCTAGTCAAGCCCCCCAAATATTGTAGGTGCCAAACATAGTAGGTGCCAAACATTAATTGACTACATAATTAACACATGTTAATTGACTACATCATTAACAAGTTCTGCATCACAATTGTTGAAAAAATTTGGAGGTTGAATTTAGTGGAGGCAATAGTTCTGAAGATTTTCTATTGGGAGTTTAGAGTGTTCGGCTCTGTAAATGACCAATGTAATTTTGAGGACAGAAAAATTCAATGCAATTATTCTACTGGAATCTACTCTAAAAATGAGTAGATGTATTCTTTGTTATTGCTTGTTTTTTCTGCATATGGCTGGCCAAGAAAAAATATATGGGTTTCTGCTCTCAACTTGTGTTTTATGTTCTATACTCTTAAAGTAGGAAAAAGTGTGCGGTACTAGTTTTTCAAGTAAGAATCTAGCAAGTCTGCAGATCATCTTCTGTCAAAATAGCAGTCCCCCGCGATTTTCTTGCTGGTTGATTTACAACGTGATGCTGAAAGAAGGTGACAAATATCCTCCAGATCAAATATAACATGAGCATTGTGTTTCGTAGTGCTGATGCAAAAGGAGACTATCCAAGCAAAAGCTGGGTTCCAACACACACACAAGGAGGGGAAAAGTCATGGTTATGCAGCTAATAGGGGATTTGTATTTGGCTAAGCCAGGGATACCTCTTACTGAAAACAAAAGAACCAGTTGTCAATTTATTCTCTACCCTAAATCTGGTATATTTATATATTTATGAAGGAAAAAAAATTTACAACTTTGATTTTTCGTTTTAATGAATCTGTGAATGATAAGATTGTCCATGTTACCAAACCTCACGTGTCATCCTCATTTTCAATCATCTCACGAACTTCATTAACGACTAAATATGCTTTGTGACCACCGATCACCTCAGCTTGTTTCTTGCCGTCTTTCCACAGCTGTAACATAATCATCCTGATTACTACAGAGAAGAAAATAGAAAGGGGGAGGAAAAACATCCCAAGTTCCTCAAAGAGGATTTACCTGTATAGTTGGCATCTTCTGCACAGATATGAAAGCCCACCGTGTAAATAGCACAAAAAAACACAACTGTCAGTGAACATCTTCTCACATATATGGCTGAAGCAAGGCAAAAATAATACAATTGACAAGTTTTCGAATTCCCATGGTTGTATGATCACAGAAATACAGAATTTGGAAGCCCATCATGTGATGCACGGAAAAAAAAATGGCTTTAAAATGCAGAGCACAAGATACATTGGATTATAGTAAAAACTTAATCATATAAAGTTGACCTAGATAGCATTGGTGGAGCTAACAAAGTTCAAAACTCATATAGCTTTGCAAGTCACCCCACCAGCTCCCTCCCTCCCTCTCACTTGCATGCGCAGTGCAAACAACATTAACTTCAAATTTTGTCCACAACTACCAAACTAACTCAAAAGTCAAAACCACAAACTTATGAAGACTGCATATCACTTAACTGATCAGTTACTAAGATTTCCATAGCTAATGGCGAAAAAGCCATGTCCATATCCCACAGAAGATTTTGAATATTTGGCTTTTACTCATTACCGTGAAGCTATACACTTTACAATTGACGTTCAGCCCAAACTTACATGACCCTACTTCCATTCAAATACAAGCCATACTAACATATTCTTCCAAGTGAGATGAAAAACTTACAGTGACCTCAGCACGAGCAACAAGCTTGTGTGGAACTGAATTGACATCAACGGAACAGAACCGTAATCTACATGAAATTAATTAAGATTTAGATTTATTCTCCACTGCAGAGTTACAATCCAGCAAGAACAATAACATACTATTGAATTATCTAAGCACATAGAATGCATATGTACACAGGTATGTAATTCTTTACATCAATGCATGACAAGTTTCACTTTGCTTTAAAATACTTATCTATATATACAAATGAGAGATTTAATGTGTTTCAATTTGTTCTGCCTTTTTTTACACATTTATTTTTCTATTATAATTTTAATGCCACTTTTGCAGACTGCATATGGAAATCTCACTGTTATATTATCATAAGTTGAGCACCAGGAATGATGCTTCTACAAGGGCAGGGATATCAGAAGGGCAAGCATTTTAGTAGAGTTTGAAGCTTTATTCTAATATCTCCATGAATGGCTCATCAGAATTTTAATAGAGTTTGACAATTGGCAAAATAAAAGAATGCAGATTTAAGTTGATTCAAAACCTTTTCATTAATGCGCGCATGGATGGAACTCAGTAAAATAGAACTTAAATAGAGGGACATATCAATATACTGAAGTTTCAATGTGAAAATGATTTATAATTTATACTACTGTATAGAGCGTGAACTAGTGCCCAACTAACCTTGGATAGTACTCAGCTGCCAGCTTCTCCAATTTTGGTTTCAAATATATACATTTTCTGCACCAGCTTGCCATCCTACAGAGACATTTCAATTGAAGTTTCATTTCAAAGAAGGAAAATCTACCAATTTCTTAATGCCAAATCAGAAAATTTCTGAACTATAAAGAATCTTTTAACAATGGAAGAAGTGAAGTGCTGCTTGCAAGATTTAATCACAACCCAACCACAAGTTCCCAATAAAGTTTTAAGCATGGAAACGCAAGTCAAAGCCTCCACCTTTTTCTCTCCCTACATTTCTCAGCAACCAAACAAACCCAAATGAAAAGAACCCACCAAACAAAAACCCAAAAACCTCACCAAATCAAAATCCCATCACAAACCAGAAACGTACCAAACGACAACGACCGATTCCTCCAGCTGCTGCGCTTGGGCAATGACCCGGTCGAACTGGGTCTCGCCTGAAATCGGCACGAGCTCCACCGAGATCGGCGTATCATCGAGCTCTTGCAACGACCCTTCTTGGCTCAGAGCATTTACGGCCCTAATTGGATGTCGAATTTCATCAAATTTACGGGAAAAGACCAAAGGATTTGAAGAAGGCGGGTCGCGAGTTGGCCCTCTGAGCCTGAAGCTCAAGATTGAAATTTTCAGTTTGGGTGAAGTTGGAGGGTCACGTGACGGGTCACTTGAGGCCCTGGTTCCCAGGTGCCTGAGAGCAGGGTGGGTAGGTACCACGGACATGTCGAACAGAGAAAGAGAGAGCAACTGTCGACTTGGGACAATTTAGGACCGTTGACGGAGGATTTGAGGTGACGGCGGAAGGGAGTGTTTGACCGCACGGCAAATAGAGGCGCCTGACGGCGTTAGTGGCTGGACGGTAGCGGGACCCACATGGCCTGACCAAACCAACGGAATAAAAGTCACCCGGACTGTTCGATCCAGCAGGTACGGTCAGATTTGCTGAAGTGACGTTGGACTGAAGTTCGTTAAGAACCAATGTAACAGCCGCCATTTTTTTTTTGTTCTCTTTTTGCTTTTTTGTTTTTGTTCTCTTTTTGCTTTTTTGTTTTTGGTGTCTGATGGAGGCCCAAACACACACAATCAGCCCAGTTAAAGATAGCCCCTTGTTTTTTTTTTGCCCAAGGCCCAAATGATTGGTTTTTATTATTATTAATATTTTCAATTTTAGTTTTTTTATAAATCGTATAGCCGACTGGCTGTACTGTTTTTCACATTGAAACGCTAGGAGGTTTTTTTGTGTTCTATAAATAGTATAGCCGGGCGGCTATACTCGCGATTTGTTTTTTTTCAAAATGAGTATAGCCGGTCGGCTGTACTGTTTTAGACATGTGGCGCCGAATCTCTAAGCGGGCGCTAGGCGTGTCCTTTTTTTAAGTTTTTGTTTTACAAATAGTATTGCCGCTCGGTTTTACTAGGGTTGCTTTTTTTTAGTTTTTGTATAAATAGTATAGCCGTGCGGCGATACTTTGCTTGATCATGGCGCCAAATCGCTAGGTGGGTTTTTTTTTGTTTTATAAATAGTATAGCCGCATGGCAATACTCGGGATTTTAAAAAATGAGTATAGCCGCGCAGCTTTACTGAGTCGCTTTATTTATTTATTTATTATTTAATTTATATAGTTATTTTATAAATAGTATAGTCGTGCGTCTATACGTTTTTTGACAAGTGGCGCCATATCTCTAGGCAGGTCTTTTTTATATATAAATAGTATAGCCGCGCAACTTGCTTTTTTAAAAATTTTATATACAAGAAATATTGAGGAGGGAAATTTGAACTTAAGACTCCAGGTGCATAAGTAACTGCTTCTAACTACAATTCTCTTGCCGAAATGATAAGTTAATATGATTTTTGGTACTCTGTGCTTGTGACAAAATCTAAGCCATTGATGAATGTAGGTTCCATACAAAACAAACATACATCAACGGCTGACACAATCAGCCCATATTTCATCACCCGCCCACACGCAACCAACGCTAACCCTCCTCTATTTAGAAATACCAACAATGAATACTACTACCTTTTCTTTTATCAAAAGTGTCAGTAAAAAAAAATATATATATATATTTAGCCTTCTTGGATGAGCAACAATTGCATATGTTATGTTTAAAAAGTTTATAACCAAAATGCAGTTCTTTGCCTGGCTTGTGACTAAAGGTAAAATTCTTTCCAAAGAGCAAGCAAAAAGAATGCTAACGGATGATCCTTCCTGAAGTATATGTGGCCGGCGAGAAGAATAACTTACTCTTTCTATAATGTAAATTGGTGAGAATATTTTGTTTTTCCTTTTATTTGTTTGTTTATTTATTTATTAATTACTTACCCTTTGTATAATGCTATTGTAATTGGAATTTCTAACCCTTTTAGGTTTACCACTTTGTACATCTTTTTTTTTTTTTTGTTCTGTGTAATTACTTACTCTTTGTATAATCCTGTTGTAATTCGGATTTGTAACCCTCTTATGTTTACCACTTTATACATCTTTATAAAATACCTATCAATGTATCAGAGAATTATCTCATATACTTTGTTCTACTCTTTTCTTCTTTAGTCGTCTTCAGCACAACGAACACGAAGCTTCGCCAGCTCCATTACTATGGATACCATACAAGATATCACACAAGGGATGCACGAATTGAATTTTGAAGCAACAGCGGCACACCCTTTTCCCGAGGAAATCATACAAGAGATCCTCATTAGGCTACCCGTTAAATCTCTGATCAAATGCACCTCAGTGTGCAAGACATGGAGGTCCATGATCATAAACCAGACCCTTATTCGCGCCCATCTCAGTCCACAGAATGACATTGACAGTCACCTCCTCCTAGTCCACAGATATTCTGTTTCTTCTACGGAGGAGACCATCTTCTTCAGAAACATGGCCTTGTCCAAGGTAGAGTACGAGGTAATAGAGGTTGTTACTGTGCATTATGATAACCAGGCTTTTGACGAGTACAACTCCAAGATAGAATTTCCAGTTGCTGTCCAGGAAAAAACGTGCGACTCATGTAATCGTGTGGCCGGCATTTGTGACGGGCTAGTCTGCCTAGTGGATGATGCGGATGATATTTTCGGTTACAATTACAACTTGTTCATATGGAACCCATCCATTAGAAAGTTCGTGACCCTTCCCGAGCCTGGTGTTAAATTAAATACGCATGGCGAGTACAGGGCTTCGATTGGATTTGGTTTTGATGCGACGACCAATGACTATAAGGTTGTACGAGTTGTCACTTTATCGTTCATACGTGGGTTACAAACTCTAGCCGAGGTTTATTCCCTAGCCACGGGCACATGGAGCAGTCTTGGTGTTGTTTCTCCTAGAACATGTCTAATGCTTGAAAAAGCTGCAAACAATGTTTTTGTTAATGGGGTTCTTCATTGGTCTGTAATCTGCTATAAGACAAATGATTATCATCATCCTTATGATTCTATATTGGCATTTGACCTGGGCAAGGAGGTGTTCCATGAGATATTTATGCCCGAGGGTATCGAATGGAATTGCGGGGTGTCATCGCGTTTGTCTATTTCAGGTGACAGAAAATCTATTGCTTTGTTCAAGGTGGATAACAGGAATGGAGATTGTATTCTTGATATATGGGTGATGAAAGAGTATGGCAGAACGGAGTCATGGACGAAATTGATGACTCTCGGTCGACAAGGTCCAGAAAGACTTTTACCCAGGGATCCCTTATGTTTTAGGAAGAGTGGGGAACTTGTGTTGCTTCTCACTCACACTGACGACAAATCAAGGAATGAACTAGTATCACTAAACCTTGCGAGCAAACAGGTTAAAAATTTGGGGATTGATGGATATCGATGCTGCGACGTTGGTTTTTATAAAGAGAGCCTCCTCTTACTTGACAAGACCGATGCAGAGTCTTACTAATAGAAATATGGAAGCGTCTTTCTTTACAACTTCTTCATATGAAACCCAGCCATTAGAAAGTTAGTGACCCTTCCCAAGCCTAGTGTTAGATTGAAAACGCACCGCGAATACGATGCTTCGATTGGATTCGGTTTTGATGCTAGGACCAATGACTATAAGGTTGTGCGAGTTGTCTCATTACCGGAAGAACCTGGGACACCAACTCTAGCTGAGGTTTATTCCCTAGCCACCGGCACATGGAGCAGTCTTGGTCGTGTTTCTCCTTCATGTCTAGTGACTGCAAGAGCTACATCCAATGTTTTCCTTAATGGGGTTCTTCATTGGCCAGTAGACTGTAGGACAAATAGTGGTGATCTTTGCTCTTTTATATTGGCATTTGACCTGGGCAAGGAGGTGTTCAGTAAGATATTTATGCCCAAGGTTATCCAACGGAATTTCGGGTTCGGATTGCGTTTGTCTATTTCAGGGGACAGAAAATCTATTGCTTTGTTCGCTGTGTGAACCCGGCGCAGGTGTGATGAAGATTGTTTTCTTGACATATGGGTGATGAAAGAGTATGGCAGAAAGGAGTCATGGACCAGATTGATCACTCTCGGTCCACAAGGTCCAGAAAGATTTTTACCCACGGGGCCCATATGTTTTAGGAAGAGTGGGGAAGTTCTGTTGCTCGTCACTAGTGGCACTGACAAATCAAGGAAGGAACTAGCATCACTGGACCTTGTGAGCAAACAGTTGAAAAAACTTGGGATTTCTGGATATCAATCTAGCGATGGTGATTTTTATAAAGAGAGCCTCCTCTTACTTGACAAGACCGATGCAGAGTCTTACTAATAGAAATATGGAAGCATCTAGTTAGTAATTGTCTTTTTTATATTAAAAAAAATGTAATATTACTGCAAATAATAATGGAAACAAGACAGGATTTATTGCAGGATACAACAAATTCAAAGATGGCTCAAAATTGGAAATGAACACCAAGAGATTATATATACTCTCTAAGGATCCACAATACATTAATAATCATGTTCTCTCTCACTGTTCCAAGAAAATGTCCCAAAAACTTCAGTGAATCAAGCTCTGAATAATGTTCGAAACCGCCGAATACGTTCCAAAGGAAGACGACACAACACCTACTATAATGATTATAATACAAAGCGTTGCCTGGCAATCACAGAAAAAAAAAACAGCAGATTAAAATGTTAACGAGTTGGTTTGGAATTCACATTCTTTGATCAACATTGAAATTATATGAAAGCATTTTTCTATGTAACAATGTGATTGTGTTTCTTGTTCGCCTATTTTTCTAAACCAATGTTAACAAGCGTATGAAACAGACATACCTGAAGCCGAGTTACTCGCCCTCTCAGGATACTCAGATAACAAGCACAAGGAAGTATCAAGGTCTGCAAATATTATATTTTGTTAATATAGAAGTATAACTTAACTCATAGAATGATATTTGAAATTTGAAAATATATTTCTTGTAATCAAATACAAAGGAAAACTTACTACAAGCATTGTGAATAAAGATCCGATGAACGACATCACCAGACCTGCGATAAGTTAAAATTGAAGTTGTAACAGTATGGTAATGGTGAATGTAGCATGCCAAGTGAGGTGCTGCTGTTCCTGTCTATCTAATGTATGTTCTCTTTTTCTCTGTGGCACATGTGGTTACCAAGAGACAAAAGGTATAGGAATTCCATGGCAACAAAACGGAAATGATAAATAAAGAAAGTTCAAGGGAGACTTACCAAAGAAGGGGATGCAGAGACCGACTACCAGGGTAGAGACAACCAGTGCCGTTCTAATTAAGATTGAGTATATATGGGACTTGTTTGATGGAACCAGCTCCTCCAGACTCATTGCGACGGGAGATATAGTTAATGCATATGTGGTTCTAATTAAGGAGAAACATATCTAGTCATTTCCGATTTTTATCTTTTGCGTGTGTGTGTGCATTGACGTTGAGCAACATAGGCACAAAAGAAACAAAAATGATTCTTCAAGTTCATTATGCTTTAGAGAGTTGAGTTACTGTTTCTTTCTGATGTTTGTCCAAGGCACAAAATACCTTCTAGACTGCATGAATTGTGCATGGGTGTGTGTGTTTGTGTGATGCGTGTGTGCTGGTATATCAGATGGCATTCATTATCTGCATAATTTGCAAGAAAGGATATTTGGTAAATGGGTTGACTACCTGCAAAAGAACAAATACCCGATAATAGTATTAGCCACCAGTTTTAATTCTAAGTATAGAAGGAAAGGTTCACAACATGGAGAAAGAACATAAAGTTAATGTTTGAGGTGCCTAAGGTAAAACAATAGGCATAAAATGGACCTGCTGAAGAGAACTATAGGCAGCCTAAGGCCATCCCTAGATTTTTTGTTCCTTCTATAATCTATTGATTTAAGCCTAAATCAAATGGTGCTAAAAAGTTGGATAAACCATCCCTACAGGATACATCAATGAACTAGCCAACTAGCCAAATGGTAAAATCTCTCGACAGCCTAAAACCTGAAATCAAATCCCAGTTTTCTTTACCTCCAATGGACAAGGGAAACAACAAATCTATATCTATCAACAACTGCCTGGACCAGCTTGATAATTGCATGGTTTTCCGAAGGCGGAGGGGATAAAGAGTTGATTTTCTGGTTGATAGTTGTGCAAAACACATCAGGAAAATAGCATGATTCCCCGCTTGATAATTGTGCAAATAATAAAGTCAAAAACATCAACAGAACATCCATAATAAAAAAAATTCATGAGCATACCGTAGTCCACAGAGCAATCTTGGAGGCAACCAAATCGTGAGGCATGTTGAGAGTGAACTGTGACGCTGTTGATTCCCCAAACATTGTGTACCCCATGACAGCAACTCCACCGTACAAAATAGTGCAAATCACAAAGCTACACGGAAAAAACAATTAAGTAAATAAATGAAGTATAACAAGTTGCATTCGCTCACAAATAATTGCAGTTCCTGTATGACGTAAAGGGAATTTTGAAATTTCACACAAAAAGGTAGACAGCAGTACGAGTGTGAAAAAACTAAGGCTAGATTCTGATGAAATAAATTATTAAATTAAATAGAAATATAGTTGAGCATCTTTAGTTTACCATGTTAAGAGGATTGCAGGGTATTGGTTTGGTTTTGCCAGTGAAGTATAAATGTTTGGGAAAACAGCATGTCCTGAGTAGCAGTAGCCATAGAGACCCATTGCAACAGGAAGAGTTGAAAGGTTCAGTGGTGTTCCTTTGTTCTCAAAGCCAACTCCATCAACTAGACCAACCCAAAACAAGCAAAGGACCACCACGATCGATGCAATAACTCCACCAGCTGGAAGTAAAACAAGTAAAATGTAAAAATTTGTCAAGAGAACAGCATGCATTTGGTTAACAGTCTTACTGCAGTCCAAGAGATTACAGAAGGTTCAAGAGAGGAAAAAGACTGGTAAAGCAAATTCACTATCTAAATGTGATTGTCAGCCACCAAAGCTTCAACTATTTTTGGCCCCAAATAGAACTTCAATTTCGAATAACAGACTCTTTTTCTTGGTTCATAGACAACAAACTTGAACCTTCGACGCCGCCGGTCTGGCCAACTAGTCTAGATATTCCTATTCATAATCAAAATATTGCTTGACAAAGCAAATTCATTTCACAGAATGTTTAGATGTATAGAACGCATAGATTATATTCAAATTGCCAAACTCACCTGAGATGTAGCTAAGAACACTGAGGTCTCGAAGCCATACGGTAGGAAGAACAGCAAGGGAGGTCAAAATCGCAAATAAAATGTGAGAATCTAGCATGTATCCGCCCAAACTTAGGTGCGCATTTGGAAATAGTGAAGACAAGTTATCACTCTCCAAAATTATATATTCTATGCAGCAAGCCTGCAAATAGAGGAAAACTTAAAATAGGTGATTTATGTGCTTTAAAATTATTAAGCAAAAATACTCAAAATGTCAAGTAAGGTTAAAGATCAACATGATCTAAGCTATAAGTTTTTCTAACTATAAAACGAAACGCTGTTGCAGGTGTATGGCAATTGCAGCAAAAATTATGGGATGTTCTTCCTGTCAGGTCTCCTAATTTGAGATCATGCAATTCCATGCTGCATAAGTCTTCTGGCAAAGGCTGTGATATTAATGGCTCTAACAGAGGTGCATGATCAATCCTTACAAGTGCAAGCATTTAAATGATGAGTATTACTGATGCATTGCCTCAGAGCAGCATGACAATGTTGATGATGGATATATGATACAAAACAACCCCTTCATTTGGATAAGTGCGTCATTGGCTAAACAACCATTTAAGCTTGGTTCTACTAACAAAAGAAAATCCATAATTTTGTCCAGCAATAGCCAGTTTGGTCATTATCTGCATACCAATTTCTAATTGGCAAAGTCTAAAGTTCCCTAAAAAGCGAAGAACCTCCTTCGGATATGGATTTCAAGGCAACCTTGAGTGCAATTTAAATTAGATGCTGCACTCAAGAGATCAGAAAAATACATCAGTGTGTCTCATGTGATGTCCTAACAGTCATTCATGCTGAAAATGATTAGTGTTGGCATGATTTAAGGAACTCCAATCATCTCATGCATTGAAAAATGCTCATCATCCTAAAGAGAAGCAGAAAAAAGTTTAAAGAAAATACCAAAAGAACCCATCAAGCTTTTTCTTTTCAGGAACATTGGAAGAAAAATAATTTTCAAGGAAACTGGGATTTTTAGATCAAATGAGAACTGAACAATCAGCCAACCAGGTACAGCTTGTTGTATTCAAATGGGAAATTGTGGTAAATGAGCACCAAGACAAGAACCACATGGTCACTTCAAGAACAAGTGACCAATAAGATCCAAAAATGAGGACCCATGTTATAGGCTCAACTCAATCAATCAGATCCAGATGTGGGACCCAAGAATATAAGGGTGGGCCCACTGGAGCCCGACTTCCTTTGTTTTTTTTTCATCCCACCCATCCATGTGTTCCATTTCAAACCATAGATATAGGTGAAGCACAAATAAAGTAAAATACTCACTCAGTGAAGCCAGCTGGTACTTACATATAATTCCACGTACAGTATTATCTGCACCCACAAAAAAACAAATCACTACAACGACATAAAAAGCAGCCATTCAACTGAACTCTCTAATAGACGTTTTAACTTTATTTGTTGTTAAAACGGCAGAAATAGCAACACTGATGAAATTTTATACAACCACATCTCAAACATGACAAAAGAAGATGGGATTCATTTATACATATGAATCTCATCTCTATTAAAGATTAAAGATGTGGTACATGGTACGAATAGTATGACTCTGTATACAAACTACCTAAGGAGAATTTTAAGTAATATATAAATGTGGTAAGCTTACCGAGATGGCGATTCGTCCTCCCGTACCAAATGCAGCTTGGCCAATGTCCGGGTAAGTTTCAAGGCCAGGCTGACTATCCAAGCAGCGACGCAGGAGCAATCCAGTGTAGAAGGAAAGCACTGCAAATATAAGCAAAATCGAGAGCCCAACCCATCCTCCTTCTTTGATTGCATATGGTGTGGAAAGGATTCCAACCCCACAAAGAACATTGATTCCTGAATCACAGGAAATGGTGAGTGGACACTGATCAAGCTCGGAATTATGTTAGAAAAAATATAATTTGTTCATAGTCAAAGTTAAAAAAAAGGATCCAAATTGTAAATCTGCATTGAAAGCTACACAAGCCAAGCCAAACAAGTTAATTGGTACCAATACAGTTTTAGTACTTATTTAGTAGATCTTTTCATGTGCAGCATGTGCAATCGGGGGTAAGCCACCTCATCAACTCATGTGAAATAAACAGAGTCTTGCTTGTTTGAAAGCTCATAAATGAAGATAACAATAGGGTAAGGACAAAGCAATGTGGTGATCTACAGACAAATTCTATAATATTCAAAGATATGAAGAAATAACTAAAACATGGTCAGATTTTGAAATACTAAATTAAGATGCATCTGCAAACATGTCATGTATATGCATGTTAGCATCAGAACAAGCTCAAAATTGCAGTGTAGAAAGAGAATTTTGGTGGGTAAGTGGAGAATGTTTTGAACAGACAGCTTCTACTTTATCTTGAGACATGTGAAGGGCAACAAACTGATTTTAATTGAAAGGATAGAACCATCATATTGGACTATGTGGTCCCTGCAACTTTTTTGCTGACACATGATGAAGCTCTAACTGTCTGTAGTTGCAGGATTTGGGTTTCCTTTGCTTGGAATAATTTCATTGGATTTGCATTTAGAACACATAAAAAGTATCATCTCATTATGTATTGGACATCCTAGGGCACAGTAACTATTTATCATAATATGTATGAAATTACTAGGCAGATCAGAATCCAAATGTAGTTAACTCAGCTAATCATGACTACGGGTGTTCATGTCATAGACATAAGCACTCTTCGGAGTGCTTAACACCAGAAATTACTTGAATTTGATGCATTGTTAAAGAGATTTAATTGATGACTGAGAAATAATTCTAGACTTAAACAGTGCTACAGAGCACAATTCTTTCTGGCATAATCTGCAGATGAGGGTGAACGGATATGCATGAACAAATATGTGTGTACAAAACATAAATGACAGGAATAAATTAAATAGCATGTGCTTTGCCCATACTTACCATTAATCACAGCTTGTGTGAATGAGCTGTGGCGAGAAATAGGATGATGTTCATGAGAAACCCTGGATGGTTTATCATCTTTTCTAATAGAAGACCTCCTTGAATGAATAGGAGGAAGAAGAGAATGAGAACTACGTCTCTGTTGCTGTTGTTGCTGCTCATCCGCAACTATCGGTACCGAGGGTTTCGTCAAGAAAGGTAATGTTTCGGGAGTGTGCCTTCTTGTCAGTGATGAGGAAAGAAATGAACTTCCTAATCTTGACAATGAAGGAGTGCCCAGAAACCCAATACTAGGGGATGGTACACTACTATACAGATCAATGGATTGCCTGAAACAGTAAATTACAAACAGTAAGTACTAATTTGGAACTAAAATTGAAAAAAAATACATCACCAGAATAACAGAACAAATCAGTCAGTTTTTTTATCAGTTATTTCATTCATTTGACTGATCAAGTGTAAACTTCTCTAGAGACATTTGATGGAGCCGAAAAAGACAAGTAAAAAGATTAAAGAGCAAGTCATTGTAGCAGAAGTACAAGCCTAAAGCCACCCTATACTTCTGTGGAGACCTTTGATAGAGCCATTAGCCATATCAATCACTCCCTTTTTCCAGCAAGTTAAAAAGAAGGATTCAAAGAGCAACAAAGCAAAACTACTTTTTCATCCTACGTTACCGCCTAATGATCCCAAATTAAAGTTTTATTCTTTTGGCCTAAACAATCCAAAATGTTAAAAGCAGCCAAATATTGACGTTGACCCAACTGAAATTTTGGCCGACTTTACTTCAATATTGGAACTGATTTCTTTTACTTTGTATAGAATTTCTAGGAGATTATTTTAGTTGACTGTAAATCACCACTGCAATAGTAACACGTTTTGAGTTCTATTCTCAGTAAGTAAGATTTTATCACCAAATCCAACAAATTTTACCATTCATTTTCTCCAGCAGAAACCATGTTGTCACTACTCTCCCACAAAATTTTACATATCAAAGTAGTAAATTTTCCTTTACTACATATTTCTGCGGTAAAACTGCTAACTGGACAAGAAAGAATCATGGAAAATTATACAACCAGCTGAGAATTTCATGCAGCCTAACAGAGAAAGACAGAGGAAAAGAAGAGACCGGGGAAGAGAGGAGGAGAAGGGGGGAGAGACACAGAGAGAGAGAGAGAGAGAACCTGTAACTTTGAGGCCATTGGGTGTTGTAAGAACTGGGAATATTCTGCTGCTGATTTTCAGTAAAAGATTCAGAAGAATCAGAGTCGTTTCCTCCATCTTCTATGCTTTTGCTGAATTCCTTTTCCTCATCTTCTTCATCTTCACTCTCAATGTAAAAACTGCGATCCGAGACTGAGTTATTCATCTTCTTCTTCAAATCTTCCTCCGCTAATTACCTTCTGCAGAAACTCCCAAAACACCAAGAAACCAATGAAAATCTTGATCAGGCTAAAGGGTTTGCAAATTGCAATTGGCCCACTTGGGAAAACAGTGAAAAAATATGAATCGGATGAGAACAAAGTTAGGCTTGGGACACATTTTTCTTTTTTGTTTGATACTAAGAAGGTAGAGATAATAATAGTTTCTTTGTTTGGAATTAACAGAACGTCTGAATGTAGCCAAAAAATAAAAAAAAAATTATATTGCCAGCTAAATAAGCTTATATGACATGACAGTAACAGCCAGCAAAAATGTAAATCATAACAAAGAAGAGCAAAAAAAATAAAACATGAAAATTGCATACCATAGAGAGAAAACTAAAAATCGTTTAGTAAAAGAATACACTCAGATTGGTAGAGACATAATGGTACACGGATTTAGCAGAAATTCTAGCTGGCTGAAGTTTGAAGTTTTCAAAAGGACCCTCCCTGCATGTTACATGCTACACTCTGTTTGGTTTCCGAGAAAATAAAGGAAAAGACAAAGCTGACTTAAGGTCTGAAACCACTGAGTCATGCATTATCCTAAGCAAAACAATAAACCCAATTCAGCTAAGCCCGGATTCTGTAATAAAAATTTAAGAAAAACAAAGAACTAGCAAAGCGGATATCAGGATATGTGATCGGAGATTTTCTTTTGTTTTTCCTCGGTTTTCTCGGAAACCAAACAAGGGATGCGACATAGTATGTATAAAGTCTTCTGGTACAATTCAGAGGAGATCTCTAAAGGCGAGAAGTGTCATGCTATTACAGGAGCTTCAGAGCAACAAAAAAAAAACTAAAGAAGTAAGGAAAAGTAAACCTTTTTTGTTCTTTGGATTTTCCTTGCTTCTGTTTCCCGCGAATCGAAAAGGAGATTGATTTTTTCTGGGATTCAAGAATCTGTTGAAACCCGAGAGTGGTAGGCAGAAAATTTGAAAAAGACTCCGGCTTTTTCTTTTTCAGAAAAGCACCAGAAACAACGAGAAACAGAGGCAGAGGAAAACAGAGTGAGAGAAGATATTGCTGTACGTTTACCGTCTGCACAACTAATATATATATGGAGAGAGAGAGAGAGAGAGAGAGAGAGAGATGTCTGTCTCTCTCAGTCAGTATGGTATGGTTGTGGTTCTGTGAACGTGAACTTGCAAGTGTTTTGCTCTTTTTTCTTTTTTCTTTTTTTTATACATTTATTTTGGTTTGTAGAACTCCCTGGTTCGTGTCAGCTCCTATAATTGATTGCCTTTTGGAATTCAAGTGGGTCTGGGTTTCTTTCTTCTTAAAAAAATTTTGCGTGATTTTAGCTAATTATTTGAGTGGTTTTTAGCTAATTATTTGAGGGATTCCAGGTAATTATAAGTCGGTTAATAAGTGACCAAAGGGAAGCTGGTAATCTACTCCTGCGCTGGTGTTGTTGGAGTGCATTTGGGATTGCTTGGCACTGTAAAAGCGTTTTCAAATGACAGAATATATTTTCCTTTTAAGATTTAAAATAAATAAGTGAAAGTGTACATTTGAGTTATAATTGCACTTTTTCTAAGAAGGCTGTTTTTTTTTTGGGGGACCAGGAAAAACATTTAGGGCTTGTTTGGTATGCCTCCCTAACTTGGACTGGCTTGGATAAAAAATTATCCCATATTTGTTGTCATATGGTTCTAGTTTTAAATGGGATTAATAATCTGGGGCCCACCAAAAACACCTCCTTAACTGGGCTTAGTGAGACCCGTGTGTGAAGTGGGGACAAACTAATCCCCTCCTCATCGCTCGCGACTTCCTCCCTTCTCCACGCCTTCATGCTTCATCTCTTCCATCAGTTCTCACCCCACCACACACCTTGTCACAGCCATCACCTCCCACCTAAGCACACACCTCGTCACAGCCATGGCCTCCAACCCTCATCCATGTCAGCTGCGCGCTCTCTCTCTCTCTCTCTCTCTCTCTCTCTGCTACAAAACCCAAATGGAGGAAATAAATTAATTAATTCAAATCGCTTTTTCTTTTTATGAAATTAGGAGAAGAACCTCACAAAACAATAGCTAACCATCAAGCAATTCATCATCAAAAAACCCACCCAGGCAGAAGTTTCCTCAAAGAATCAAATTCCCAAATTTAGATTGTGGGGTTTGGGCATGTGGCTATTGAAGAGAGAGGAGGGTGAAGAGAGAAATAGTGAAATAGGAAATTGAGAGAGTATAAAATTTTGAATTAAGAAGCAGAGAGATAGATTGAGAAGAAGAGCAGAAGGAGAGAGGAGGGAGAAGAAGAAGTTGAAGAAGTCGCAGGTTGGAAGAAGATAAAACAACAGAGAAAGAAAGAAGAGAAGTTAAAAAAACAAAACAAATAAATCCACTTGCCTTTTTTTTTTTAATTAAAAATAAAAAAGTTAAAAAATTTAGTCCTAGTCCAATCGTGCACCAAACATAGTACAAGTCTTATCCAGCTTATGCCAAGCCAATCCAGTCCAAGACAGTCCCAATATTTAGTCTACCAAACGAGCCCTTATGGGACAAAAGGGTGGACCCAAGAAATTTTATAGGGGTGGACTAATTTTTTTTTAATGGGAGATCCATTATATTACCTTTTTTTTTTCTTTTTAAAAACAGATTTACATGGTTAATTGGCTATAGGCTTTAGGTTTTTTTTTTATATGCAAAGAAAATGAGTGGTAGCAACTATTCTTCAATTAACAATTTGTAAATGCTATGGGAGTACATATAGACATAGGGAGTGCAGTCATATAGATCTACAATTGTGCAATCATAAGCTGCAAGCATTCAACAAAACCAAGAGGCAACTAGGCTATATAAAAGCAGAGATCAAATAATGAATATATTAAATTAGAAAAATGACGAGTCATCAATAAAATCCTAGCAAATTGCATAAGAAAAAATCCCCAAAATTTAACACACAAACTCTAAATCATAAAAAGCTAACAATAACAATTGAAATTAGAAATTAAACAAAAAGTAATTACTAATATTAAAGAACGCATTGGATATCGGTTGATACAATTTTAAAGAGGAAGAGACCTACTTCTAAGCTCTCAAGTTCAAATATAAAGTTATAGCTTACATGGATGGGTAATAGAAAAACATGATGTTTGATGTGTGTGGGTGCCTTAAGAGATGAAATCTTATAGTTGTGATAGGCTAATTTCAACAAAGGGGAGTGGACTATTTTTAATTAACTTGGGTTTGACTTATAAAATTAACATTAATTTTTTTCATCTCCAAATTTAGCACTGGTGCCTAGATTCGTCCTTGATGGGACATTGGGACAGGCTGTTTTTCACCATTTCCAGCCACTTTTTGGGGTAGACCTAGGTATCAAACTTTTTTTTCCTCACTCTGATCTACATGTTGGTATGGTTGGTTTGTTGCATTTGATGAAGATTTTTAAACTTTCTCTTAGTCTAAATTACCGGAGATGAGGATTTTTACACACACACTACCACGGTATCATGGGTGTTTGAATCTAAGACCACTAATCTGCAAGTCAATGCCATTTTTCATTGGGCTAGATCTTGTTGGCATTTAAACCATTTCTCAAAAGGCATTTACTTCTAATTGAATATGTAGGAGCATATGGAATTTTAAGTTTACAAAAATGCTTCTTATGAAATATCCCCAGATTTTGAATAGTCTTTGTTTTCTTCCTAACTTAATTACATGTTTACATATGGCTATATGCCACATTTAAACCCAGAACCTCATTGGGAAAATAAACTTCCTAACCAATTAGGCTGAAGAGGGAGGAGAGGACTGATATATTCAGAATCTGTCTGCCCAGTTCCCTTTTTTTTATGTTTAAAAAAATTAGAAAATTAGAAAATATGTTCTATGTGTTTTCTTAAAAGAAATGATGTTCCTAAATAGTTTTTATTTAAGTAATAAGAATGAGATTGAGGATTATGTAATGTACCAGTTCAAAGTGGCAGTCCAAGTTTATCATATTATTGTTTACATATTGTGGCCTCATTTATTTATTTTGTTTAATAGAAAGGCATCAAGTCTTTTTTTTTTTTTTTCTGTAATAGCATCATTTTTTCAAAAAATTTTGTTTAATAAAAAATTTCTTTATATTTATTGACAATGTCGAATAAAATGATACATTACATCGGTACAAAGATGTGAGCAAGGACTGTATGGATTAGGTTTAGGGTTAAGTATATAACTCATCCACATGGATCTAGGTTTGCTTCTAGATGTGATTTGACACCAAATTAAATAATTAGGTTTTGAGGTGGCATGAACAATTTCCTTGGTGTAACAAATAGAATAGACCAGACAAGATCTACCCTTTAAGATGATGACAAAAATCCATGTTGCAATTTTATGGATATATTACAACTTGGTCGTCTAGTTGCATAGGCAGCCTATTCATGACAGTTACGTAACCCACAATTATGTGCCATGAGTCTCCCTAAACCTAATTACAACATAAATTTATTTTTATCCAAAAACAAAAAATCCCGATCGATCATAGAAAATGAAAGAAAAAAAAAGGAAAAGTTTCATGAAAAGTAAAATGAGCAATGGTGATGCTTTGGCAAATGTTGGACATAAGTATTTGCTCGGGTGCATATTTGGTTTACTAGTTTTCCTTTTAATGTCGTTTGTAAAATTAAGTTCGATAAACGTCTTTAGGGATCCATAGAGGATCCTCTTTGTAATTTTAGTTTTCGTCTTGGAAAAAAAAAGAGACATGACGAGAAAGAATGAAGAGGCATCTTGGTACATATCATATCATATTAACATGGTATGGATAAGATCTGTCTGTCCATGATAAATATTAACATCACTAAATCATGAAATATCTCAATCATGCATTATTGGAACTTTTCATTCTATTACGAAAATTAAATTTCCAGATATAATATTATAAGAAAGTTGACCAAGCCTGTTGGGTGCATCGCTGTCCATTGAGAGCGATTTTGGAGGGTTGGTTTTTTATTTTTTCACCATATTTTCTAATTTGTTTAGTGTCACTAATCAATAGTAATAATTCAATTGATAATGAATTCTCATTGTTTGTTGAGCATTAATTGCTAATATATTAATGACCAAATTTAGGCAAATGACTCACTAGTATAGTGGTTTAGAGTTCAAGTCCTAACATCCGTGTAATGTGTGTGAATTTAGTATATTATCGTCTCTCTTAATATGACTGTCCTTAAAAAAATAAACCAAATATAGAACCATATAGAAATATCTGAATTTGGTTGTTAGCCAATACAAAGTTTTTCATTTTCTTGCTAGAATGCGCTTGTATCTTTCGATTTTCATGCGTGAATTAAGGACGGTGTTATGCGGCTGTCTAATATATCATATTTCTTAATGCTAAAATAAATTATCTTTAGCCCAAAAAAAAGCCACATGTAACATGAGAGTCGTGTTGGGTGCCAATTATGCGTATTTCTTTATGTGTTTGTCCCTATCTGTGGTCAAGTAAATAAGATTATGATAATAATATAGATGTTTTCTGAGACTCAACTTCGATTTTGGTTGGATTGAGTAAGCTGGAGATTAGCTCGAATTCCTTCTGATCATGAGTTAGATATATATCCAGTCCGATCAAGTTAGCATAATATCTCTATATAATTTTTTTTCACCTTAAAGATGAAGGAATAAAACACCTCACTCGACACATGATCATTTAGTCTAATGACACTCAATTTATTTTATTGAAAGAAGTTTTAAGTTCAAATATCTCGCAGCATCTGTATGTATCAATCTCCCTCTAGCTGCTTCCCCTCAATATAATGCAACTGGCAGATGGGTAGCATAGTTATCAAACCACGTCAGGATGCACGATATTGACAGGCTTTATCATATATATATATATATATATATATATAATATAAAACTCCAAATTGCATATGCAGCTATTTTGTTTGTACAACATAAACCTATCGAACACCATGCATTATTTAGATTTACACTGTCACATCCCAACAACAACCATTTTTTTTATTCAAGTTTTTTAAACCATAGAATATGGTCTCTAGGTTTTGTCTATTTCTCTTAATTACCAATTCTGGAATTTGGGTTTGCTGTGAAGAGATCTGACTGGTTTATTGATCCAAGGCCAGCCAAAATAATCAAGAAAAACCTGTTTTTGGGAGCAAAATCAAGAAAAACCTTGCTGGTTGGATCATGCAATGTTCCCAATTCCCATCCAAGTTTTTGGATTTAATTTGGATGCAATCTAAAGACAGGATAGGAAAGTTCATGCAGCAGAAATCTTGGTCTTGCTGATTTGTATATGCCAAGAATATACCGTACCATGTTTCCAACAACCCAATGAGTCAGTGTTGTAATTAATATGGCCTGGTAGGGATTTTATAATTTTCTTTCTATGTATATGTATTTTTTTTATCTTCAGAGGAGGGAGAATCAAATCTAGAATATATTCTAACATTGAGCTTATGAATATTTTGGTTCCTTCTAAATTTTGTTGAGTTTATAAGATTGAGAAGTTCGGATTATTTTCTCACCCAAAATTGTGCAAACAAGTGATACATTATTATTCTTAAATAATACAAAATCCATGAATATTGTTTGGCTCTAGCAATCTTACTTACAAATCACAGTTTAACGCATATATATAAACAACTCACTAAAAATACCAAAAAATGAATAATAATAATTATACACTCGTCAAACTGTGATTTAAAAATAAAATTTAAAGTGTTAGACAAAAATTACTGTATATGGGCTTTGGGATGTGCACAAATGAGATTCATTTCTTCTTTCCAGCCCACCACTGATCTTCCTGGCACTTGCTGCCTTGACTCCTTTACTCATATGAATCAATCCCCAAAGACTCAGGAAATAAGAACTGCTGTCCTAAATCCGTATGCCACACAATATGGCACTTTGCTCCTAGCTTATTGGGACCCAAAAAGTCACTAGAATCTTCACCAATTGGCTTTGATCCATGATGTATGTTAATGCCAAGAAGCCTAACAAAGTTTTAATATTATTGTTAAGAAGATCACCAGAAACGTCATTCTGCACCATCCCAGCTTTGAGGATGTGCTGCACATTCAACTTCAACTTTCTTTTTTTAACGTTAAATTCTTCGTAAAGAGCATTTTAAGTGAGAAAAAGGTGGAACACACTTATCCAGGATTTGATTTGCAACAACATATTTTTTTCTCCACCAAAGCAGGCAGTCCACGTGTAAATCACAAGTATTTGTTTAATGAAAAATTAGTAAAGAGAAGATAAAAAACCAAGTGTTTGGTCTCTAAAGTATAAACACCAGAGATTTGGTACCAAATCAAAATCATAATAACAGACACCAGAAAGTGAAAGCACCAGCAATTATTTATATATATAAATATATATGGATAATGATATATTGGAAGTGATGATATATGGGTTTTATCAGGTTGTGCTTAATCAGAAAAGAAGAATTGGTTTCAATGGATGAGGGGCCATCCACACTGTTCTGCATCTGCATCATTGTGTGCTTTCATCTTCCAGCAAATTTGGAATTATCCATTTTGTTTCCATCTTAGTCACTTCAACAAGTTGCTAACACCTCAATTATTCTATTTCTCTTTTCTTCGCGTTCATGATTCCTAGTGCCTGCAATTTTCTCAATAGTCTCTCTCTCCCTACACATATGATCATTAATGTTACATCAAATCTTTTAGGTTTTATTTTCCTGTTCTATTCTTTGCCTTTATCACTTTTTAAATATCATCATTTACAATTGAGTTGAGTTGAAGTTTTAAAGCGAGGATTTAGCTAGAATTAGCTAGGCAAGCATGTGTGGAAGAAATTTTATCACGACCCGACTCCCCTAGTACGATATTGTCCGCTTTGGGCCCCCCTCTCTGCCCTCACGGTTTTGTTTCTGGGAGCTCACGAGCAACTTCCCAATGGGTCACCCATCCTGGGATTGCTCTAGCCTCCAACTCGCTTAACTTCGGAGTTCCTATGACTCCGAAGCCAGTGAGGTCCCAAAAGGCCTCATGCTGGGAAGAGAAGTGCCCACACATTTAAAGCACTTCACCTTTCCCTCCCCGAGCGATGTGGGATTGCTCACCATTCTTGTTTCCCCAGGACACGGGTCTTACAAATTTAATCGTTGATGAGTTGTGAGCGCCACATGCATCAACATATCAATGGCCAGGAATGACCCGTGCAACCGACCGTAGCATTAAGCAATCCTTATTTCTTGATAATAGAATTAAAACAAAACCAGCCGGCGTCACAAATATAGTTTTTTTCTTGTGGAGAGACAAATAGTATAAATAAACATTTTACTGGTCATTTAAGCGAAAATGGCACAATGTAAGCTCTTTATCCAGTATCCAGAGTGTAAACAAAAATGCTATTCTTACATGAAGTTACAAACACTGTTTCTATTCCAATATCCCTCAGTTTGGGGCTGGGTTTAATCAAGTGGGTTGCAGTGTCCTCTGGCGTAAAATATCTCAAACGTTTATCGTATAAAATATCTGATGTACACTTCATATATCTAACCTACTGTTGCCAAAAAAAGACTCTTGTTGATCTCTAGCATGCGAAAAAGGAAGCCCGTTCTACCCGCTTTCAACATATCCTATTGTGCAAGTCTTGGCACTTTCTTAGGCTCCTAATGAAGCTGATAACCTGCCCTGCGTTTATCAACAAGATATGTAGCTTCTTCCCCTCTGTTGCTTTTTAGCTAGCTTCTTTTCAGATTAGGAGATGACTATAGTGAACATGCTTCACATTCTCTGTGTGCTGATGAACAAGGACTTGGGCCACCAAATCTGAATTTGAGCAGAGGCAGAAGACTCATGAATTATCGCGCGGAGTAGGGAAGATAAGTCCATCTTTTAGATGGCTTACTGCTGTGGGCCATAACCATTTCAGCATGTTTGGACCCAAGACCTGATCAAAAAGGCAGATGACTTGCAATGTTAACCTTTTCAACATATATCAGACATAACTTATATATGAACATACAAGATACGCACACATAGTGGGAGAGAGGGGAAGAGAGAGAGAGAGAGACCGAAATAATGTTTTTGTAGAAACTAAGATTGTATGGATGCCTGTAGCTCTGCCCAGATTTCCTAGCCAACCATGATGCCCGAATTCCTTCATAATACTGGTAAAAGATCCATGTCAAGCTCTGTATCAATGATTCCCAAAAAATAAATAAAAAGTTCCGCTTTCAGTTATGATATGTCACACTTTACCTCTATAGTCGTCATATTATGGATGATGAGGTAGACATGCCAGCCCAAAAGAGTTCCAAGCATTACGCTCAAGGAAGCCATCATTAGTCCAGACATAACCTAAAAAACCATTAAGATGATTGGTGAGGCAACAAAGGGTTTTAAGTGGTTTAATTTGCAAAGAGAGCCAAGAACCAAATAGAGAGTTATGAATACATATATATATGAAACCCGTATTCAACAGCTGAAAAAGAGGAACATGCAGAAGAACCCATTTATGTGACTATTAGCAACCAGTTCTCCATATTTTTGCGCACTCCACCAATGCTTGACACCATTACAATATGAGCTATAAGACATACATTGTAGTAGACAGGATTATTTCTGCCTCTAACTCATTTAAGTGTCCATCAAAATAGAAGAGGCTTCACTAGATTCCTGATCTAACTTGAGTACTTAGGAAATTACTCCAAAACAAGAAAAACAGAATATATGATTATGTACTCACATCCTCAGCACAAAAGAGAGAAAAAAGAGAGCACTAACTCACATAAAAAACCTTGAGGCCACCACTTCCACTGTATTCCAAGTCCTTATGAGATGCACAATATATAATCATAACCTAAACATGTCAAAAGCTTCTGTCAGAATATGAGGATAATTATTGTCAAAGCATGTAAAAGGAAGAACCAGATAAACTTACTGTAGAATACAAGCATCCTAGTGTTGCATACAAGACAAGCATAAAAAAGGCCTTGTAGTTCCAATAACCAACACAGTTATTGATCCATAGACAGTGATGATCCTGCATCCAATTTTGGCACAAAAGCAATAAAAACTCTAATCCATGTACAGAAAAATCATGAATAAGATGATATGGTAATAAGAATGTAATGCAACCTACCATCCTTAAAACACACCTTCTGCAGACCCGGCAATGATGAGCCCTGGGAGGTTTGTATGTAGAACACTTGTCACAGCGCCTGGATGATATGCCCTGTCAGAAATCAAGAATCCAAAGTTTCAAAATTAGCTACAAGGAGAAGAAATCAGTATTACAAATGTGTGTCTACATACACAACAGGGTATCCTAACGCATAAAGTACTTGATATAATGAACACGTGTGATATGCTTTTAAACAGACTGTAAGATTTATACTATGAGGGAGACATTAATTAGCTGTAAATGCAACATTTTAATCCATAATTCTAGAAAAAATTTCATGCAATTATGGTCTTTGAGGAGCATGAAATGGGAGTTCCTGATCATGTTGACTCATCTTTATGACTTAAAACCTTAAACAAGCAGCATGTAAAACCTCAAGCAAAATCCTGACAGTTATCAGCGATTCCAATCATAGCATCAAAACAACATTCACCCTTCTCTCTCTTCCCCCCCTCCTCCCCTCTCTTTTCCCCCTTGAGAGCTTCAAATCATAATTATGCGGTATGCAGTGCATAGTCCCTAGCCATTACCAAAAATGAAACCCCCATTAGCTGTTGTCAAGATTTTCCTTCGCTTGTATCTTATGTCACCTATGTCCCATGTCCATGCTCCTAAGGTTGTAATTGTATAAACTTTCATCTCAGCAGTGACCTAATTGTTAACATTTTTTTATCACTCTCTGCTACACTAACAAATATCCACCTTTAATGAAATAGGTAACACAGTACTAACTCGCATATGAAAAGATCTCCTTCAACAAGCAATGCAATTTACTCAGTGGTCCAGTTCTCATATTTTCTCACGCACTAAGCATGTATGTTAATTAATTTGTTTATGCCATATCAGCCAGTAACAAATACATAACTCATAAATTCTCACTACCTTAAACCTTTTGGTGTAAATTCCATAAATCACACAAGAAACAGATCTAAGACACAATGGGGTGACAATAACTATTAACAGAAAGCATTAGAATTAAAAATTAGAAAACATTCTCATCAACCCATTAATGTGCCAGTCAAAACTTATATTCTAATCACCAGCCAAACAGAAAGCATTAGAATTAAAAATTCAATCTTTTTTTCTTTCGTTTAGCTCAATTTTCTCATCAACCAAACAGACCACGCCCAAATATATGCCTGTAAAAGCTTACATTTTTCTTGAGTTCTTGATCAGATGCCTCACTGTCTTCAATATCAGGGACATAGGAAGCTGGAACATAACCTGGGTCAATGAGAACACTAGAAAAGAAAGAGAAGAGGCAGAGAGAGGCCAAGGAAATGAAAATCAGAGCGTTCAAAGAACCAGCAGAGCTCTTCAACCCAACCCAATCTTCGATGAAGATGAAAAGCGTGACGTAACACACAACACCCATTAACAGAAACACCATGAAGATTGGAATTGAAAGGAATCTTTCGCACTTCATCGTAGGTTCTGAGGAATGGAAGAACAGGAAGTTTCCCAATTTTTTTTCTGGGAAGTCTATTTCCCGGGAATTCTAAATCCAAGAAAAAGGTCAGCGCTGTTTTTTATCTTTTTGGTTTCTCTTCTATTGTGTAGGCGTAACCAATAATTTAATCACACCCTGCTTTCATAATTTTTTTGTTGATTATGGTCTCATAAAGGCAAAAATACACAAGTAAAAATAAATAAGGACTTATTTATTTGAAGTAAATATATAAAGTGCTATAAAAATAAAAATATAAGTTTTACAGAATTTGGGCCGGCAAAGACAAAAAAAAAAAATATGTCAGAATTTGGGCCTAAATCAGTCTTAAACCCAAGTAACAAATGGATATCTTTAGACATCTATGAACCCATCTTCTTCAGTAACAACAATTGAAGAAACTTTACCTTTTGGCCCAACAAAAAGTAACTTTGTCTTTGGACATACCTTAACATAGCCCATGAAAACAATGGACAAATGGAGTGGAAAGCAGCGAAATTTTATAGTGAGGATGTCATATATGGACTCCTTATGTAGACCTTCATATTAGTCACATGATCATTTCATTAAATTTAAGTGAAATTATTATTCAGATGAATCATGTGGCTAATATGAAAGTCTACATCTATGGTCCATATATGGCACCCTCACTATAGAACGACTCGTGGAAAGCAACGAGAGAGGCTACAGCGAGGAATTTAAAATGAGGAGGCTATTTGAGAAGGTCAATCCCACCATCAAAACATTTTAAATGTTTAAGTCCCATGATTTCTTTACATTTGTGAATGATGAGATTAGCCTCCTTAAATAGCCTCCTCACTTTAAACTCCTCATTATAGCCTACTCAAGAAAGCAACATATCAAAGACCTTTCTCATTTCCCACTCATCTGTAATATCGCTTTATCTTTTTGTTTTGACAGATAATAATATCAATTTGTTTTGTCTGTGGTGCCTTAAAATCCATGAAGTTCTGATCTCAATTATTTAGTTTCAGAGTTTCCTATGAATCCTATCCTTAATTAAATGCAGGCATTAATTTTTTTCATCTTGTTGTGCAGTGGCCGGCCTAGGATAGTTTGCTTTTTGTGGGGAGGGGGGTGGAGAAAGAAATTTACTCAGGCTAGGTACGTCAGTAGTAGAAAGGAAACCCTAGCTAACCTGCAAGATTTTTGAGAAGTAGAGCGGTCCCCAAAGCTCCCACCCTCTGTCACTGATGTTTCAATCAAGGCCTACCATTTCTGCTGTCCTGATCGAATTTGATCTCGATCCTTAACTGGGGCTGAAGCTAGTCCGGCTAGTACATGTAATAATCTTCACTCACAACATAAAAGCGCAGACAAAAGGTTCTTGCATTATTGGCTAAAGAAATCTTACCGGGTTGAGAAAATCTTATATGCACTTAAACATTATTGTCTAGGAATATCGAACCCTAGCTGTTAACTATTGTACGACAGCAAATTGCTAGTCCTCTTGCGATATGTCATTTGTGGTGCCTATGTAATGTACTAATATAGCTCCCTACAATTTCTATTTCCTAGATATATACCCATCATTCTATAAATTTACGTGTAAAACCCAATTTCAAACTTAAATGACCAACAAGATATAAGAGGTCATAATATTCCTATGTTTTTACATCGTTGCCATCAAACTTCGTATTTTATTTATAACTAGCCTTTCTGCACGCGCTTCCGTGCCTGCGAGAGGCTTTTCTAAAAATAAATTAAATTTATTTTAGAATTAAAAAAGATAATGGGTAGTTGTGTTCCATAAAAATAGGATCCATTATCTGATTTTTCTTTTAATTTAAATTTTTTTTAATATGAAAAAGTGTGAATTTACCCTATTATCCTCATTTAATTAATAATTTTAATTTTTAATGTTTGCATTAACCAAGGGCATTTTTTGGTATTTTGAATGTTTCACCATTCTCTGCCTTTTGCTTTATATATATAGATTTATTCCAAACATTTCACTAACTGCCATAATTTTAATTAAAACTCCCGATTAATAGCATATCAATCACCCCATTTCTTTTGGTTGCCATTCCCTCTAACATATCGCCCCCTAAAATTGAAAAAAAAAATGTAAATTACATATCCAATAATGTACATATGAAAAATATAAATATATAGGTGTAAAAATATGGGTATATTATTTACCAAAAAATTTAAAAAAAAACTAGGTCAGTTGCTTTGTAATTGAAATTCCTTACATTTTTCATAAATTAAAAATAGGTGCACAATAATTTATAGAAAATAGGTACGTTGTATAATTGAAATTTATGCACATTTTTTCAATTGAAAATAGGTTCATTATACTAGGTAAATTATAGAAAGTAGGTACGTTGTATAATTGAAAATAGGTTCATTATCCTAGGTAAATTGTTTTACTAGGTACATTATTAGAGAAAAAAAAAATAGGTACATTATTAGAGAAAAAAAATAGGTACATTATTTGGAGAGAAAAAATAGGTTCTTTTAAAAAAAATTATTTTCATAAAACACACAATAAAAAGATGATCAAATTATTTTTCATAAAACAAGTAATAGGTGCTTTATTTAGAGAAAAAATAGGTTCATTTAAAAAAAATTGTTTTTCAAAAAACAAACAATAAATAGATTATCAAATTCTTTTTCAACATAATTAGAATGTACACTATTATCCATAAAACTATAATAAAGAGATTACTAGTCATATAATTCATAAAAGGAAAAAAACATTTTTTTATTATTAAATAAACTGAAACGTTAATCACCTATAGATTACTAATACATTAATGTTGAATTTAATATTTAATTTCAAATAAGTTTCTAAATTAATTCCTACATCCATTACAATGGTTTGGAGATCTTTCCAAATTCAACGTGTGTCATTAGTTACACACCCCCCCCCCCCCCCAAAAGCACATTAACTTATAAATATGAGTAGTTTTGGAATCCAAAAATTACAATAAATTAGATTTTAAGTTATATTAGATAACTTGCTTAGTTGGATCCTAGTCATTGGGTATTATTTGAAAAAATTGGGTATTTTAGAGCATCTCTAAGGGAGATGTCAATTACCAAACATCAAATTTAAATTTGATGGATGATGCGGCAATTTGACATCTTACACAACTTTACACTCCACCTAATATGTCAAATTAAATTATTATTTTATTACATTTTAGTGTTGATTTATTTTTAATTAAAAATAATAGAAAAGAAAAAATAATAAAATATTCATTTGACATCTTGCTTTTGGGGGATGTCAAAAATAACATTTCAATCTTCAGCCTTCATTCCACATCAACTTTGACACATTAGTTGGAGTGGTGTGAGATGTTATTTCTAGCTGTTAAATGTCTATGTGGCACTTTTGACATATCGGTTAGAGATGCTCTTAAATGGAAAAATAAAGGGAAGGGTTGTAGGTGATTTAAAATGAATTTTATGGGTCTAAGCTCAATGTAAGAGGTAAGAGGGTATAGAGATTAGGATTATATTTGAGTTTCATTAGACTTTTATATTCTATTAAAGCATCAAACTAATGCCAACAAGGTAGTGAGAAACCTCCATGATACCTTGATAGTGTCTATGTGAGAAACCCCCATTGCCTTTGTAATTTACATTATCACTTATATTTTAAAAAAACCATCAAACTAGTAAGTTAATTACTAATCGTTAGACACCATGCAATTGGCTATAATTAACCCTATTGTTTATGCCCTTAATTTCCTCTTCTTTTCCTGATTTTCAGAGGGCTTGGAACTTGGGCTAGCTTAATTAGCTAGTTGAATAGGGTTGGAACTTGGGAAGGTCAGCCTAGGACAATTGGGGCTAGGAGGGTCTTGTGAAATATCTGGTCTCATCCCAACTGAGTTTAGGCAAATCAGATTCAAGTTTTGGAAATTATAATTAACTAACCTACAAATTAAGACCATATATGTAAGTTTTAGATGAAGTATTATCCTATCACACATCATCAGCCAAAAATAATAATATAATATAATATATATCAGTTCCCTTCTATTGAGGGATTTCGCAAATAATTTTATTTGAGGGACACCTTTTAGGGTCCCCTACGATTTTTTTTTCAACGATCCAAACTATCTATTTTTTAAGTCTAAATTCATAGATCATCCTTGCAAAAAAACTAAACAAATCGAAACCGTTTTGACATCCAATTGTGCTCTAAAAAATCAATAAATACGGTGTTTTAAGAAAGTACTAAAAATTTCAATAATCCAATTGAGTGGTCAAATGATATCGGATTCAAGTGATTTTTTGTAGAGATGATCTTTAAATGAAAAATAAAAGGTTTGGATTAATAAAATACAATACGGAGTAGGCTCTACAAGGTTGTCCCTTAAATAAGCTTTTTTGAGGGATCCTTCAATGAAAGCTTTCTTTGTGTGTGTGTATATACATATGATTTTTTTTCTATGCCGACGTCCGGATGTTATTATCGTACGAATGCCATAAATATATGTAACCAGCTGTTCCATACTGGAAAAGTAGCATACATCGAACTAAGGCACAATCACTTGGCCTCGATCTTGAGCTAGCTTCATACCGGCCAAAACTCAAAAGCAAACATATATAGCAAGGGGCTTGAAGAGCCACGCAAATATGGTTGTATAACTTTTCTCTCTGGCAATTGTCATTACCCACAAACTACACTTGTGGTCTGCAAGAAAAACAGTACAAGTGCCAACGGCAACGGGTTTATCTGATCACACAAACTTGAATATCATTCAAAATGCCACGTCTACGATTAGGTTGGAATTGTGGGAAGTGGGAATACACCACACCATTGTCGGCCTCGAGCATCAATATATTGTACTATGCCCTCTAAAACACAACATGTATACATATATATATATATATATATATATGGGGACCATTGATATATGATCCATCTGAATCTTTAATTTGTATATGCGGACCCCAAAACCCAGCTAGCCTCTTCAGTGCTACTGTACAATGTTAGGGTGACAACTGTTGATCAATACAACGCATGGGACAAGACTTAGAACCAACGAAATGGTATAAATATGTGTACTAGTCCCATAGATGTGCCCAGAGGCCCTTGACGTTATCTTATATTTCACGCTCATGCTTATATTACCGGACTGTGAATCTAAATTATTAATTGATTTGATTCTTGTTGAAATGCATAGTTTACTATTATACGGGACAATATAAGCATTTGTACATATATCATAATAAAATTAGACAAATTAAGAAAAGCTTTGGAAGGACTAAGACAGTATCTTGATGGCTTACTTTCTATACAATATAATGGATGAAAATGGTTTTGCTGTGAATTCAAATAGCAATTGAAATAACTTTTATACAGGTCCACAGAACTATTCCTCTCTCGCATCATTATTGGCGGACGCAGCTTCATGCACATTTCTTAAACCGTTTCCCTCCAAAAAGTAGAGAAATCATATAGCTAGAGCTAGCTAGCATTTGGTCCACAAAGAGCCAGAACTTTTTGAAACAACATTAGTATTGTACCACAGAATTCAAATGTTTTCTGTTCATCTGCGGTTTGTTGATACCAATGTCTAAATATATATACTGCTATTTGTATTTTCCAGTACTATTATGATCTGCTTTGTTCATTTACGGTAGGTTCAAATTAATTTGCTACTTTGTCCGTCTTCTGACCATTATATAGGCAGTACTTCCTTTCCTCAGTGAACCTAGCTATATTTTTTTGATTAATTGTCAGAACGGCTATGGCAAAAATCAACCACTCATCACAATAGCTATAAATTTTTGGTATGACCATCTATTAATATTACTTCGTAACCGTTTTATAGTCCTACACCATGGTTCGTAGCCAGGTACTCTAATTTTCTGAGTTACAAGCCCACCTCTTCTCCACTTGATCTGTTACTGAGTACCCTGAAGAAAAAAAAAAGGAACTTTTCCTTCAATAATTTTACCAAGACCTTGGCTCAAGTGGTAAAGATCGCGTATGAGATGAGTCATGTATATACATTGATAATAATCAATCGGAAAACAAAAAAACAAAAAAAGTTTAAGAGACATAAAATTGCATGATCAATTGTAAGGATTTCCATTATTGGTAAAAAAGAATGGTGGTTGAAAATATTTGACTTGTATGATGAATTGGCTAGGGCACACATGCAAGCATATGGCCGTTACTAATGAACTAAAAGAAAGTTAAAGACAACTTACTTGCAATCTTGTCACAATAACTTAAACGTTGGATTCACCTTTTGGTATTATATATGCATAAGATTCCTTAAGTTGGCTTTGGTGCTCAGGATAGCTTTAATGATTGTGCTTTCCTAAACTTTAGCTTACAAGGTAGGTCGTCGTTATAATGGCATGATATACGAAAACAAATTAGTTCTGCTTTTCGGGCATGATAAGATTTAGTATCGATATATGATGTTGTCAAACTGTAAATCTAAATATACAGTAAAAGCAAATTAATTATGCTTTTTGGGTATATATAATATGTATATGTAATTTACGTGAACCACAATATATGAACCATACAAATAAGAATCAAAAAGGTCTCTGAAACCAAATCAAGAACTGTACAATGCCAAGATTGATTGGAACATTCAACTAATAACTGTATAAAAAGTGAGATGAATTGTACGACAAGTTTCTAGCCACATATTATTGTACAAGAATAGTTATCAATCAAGAAACAAGAGACTTTAATTTTTGACATGCATTATTTGCATACGCATCCCAGCAGTTTTTGCAGTTGGGTTGATCTGCTAGCTCTGACCTCATCATACTCATTACTATTATTTTCTTCCATCTCTCTCAATCTACAAACTTGTGGACCTTCAGATGTATGAATTATTCTTCTCCCTTCTTTTCACTTGACATAACAGGTCTTGTCACCAATGCCCCCACATGACATGGCTTAAGATTCTTCTTCATAAGTTTGCTACAATATTCCCCAGTTCAATTTCTACAGTAACTGTAGCCATATGCTTGGGTGCTCTCTTAGGTCTAAATATTCACCTCACTGCAGAAGAAAAATTAGCATATGTCTTCAAACTGTTAACTTTAGTTGTAGATATTCTAGAATATTCTCTGTAATTATTTGTAATTGAAAATCCTTATCTCATTAGGTTTGAGACTTTGGCATAATCATACAATTCATCAAAAGTTTCTCAAAGGTTTTTAGTCATGGTTTTTTACTAATTAGATACTTAAGAAAATGGCTCCCTCCAAACTAATACAGCTTGTTAATGGAAGTTAACCAAAAACCCTCCAAACTAATCAGGTTGATAGAAGCTTAATTAAGTTTAAGCACGCACCTCACTGCAATGAAGTTTAGAAATTATTAATATATTATATATATATATATACAGAAATTCTCTTATGCAGAAATCCGGATGTTATTATCGTGCGAATGCAGTGTATTTTGTACTACCCCTCTCTGTTTTCCTGCCTGTTTACAATAGGATCCGCACAATAATAACGTGCGGACATCCGGATAAGAGAATAACTATATATATATATATATATATATATATATATATATATATATATATATATATGCGCATGCATATCATCGGCCAGCTTTAACATGTAAACGAAAGAACTGCTGTCTATCCTTAAACTTAATTATATATCTCACATATTCACAAGTTAATTACTTTCCACTGCATAAGTACATGTAGCAAGTGCTTAATTCTCATCATAATTTGATGTTAATTATAATGTATTAACTGATCAACTAGGTCTCAGAAGAATTTCGGTGACTGATTCGGTGTGGGATTAAGAATGAAGAAGGTGATCTCAGAAGTGAAATAGGCCTAAAAACAATTCTAAATTAAGGTATTAACTCATGTCCATGATCAATCCAACATAACCACTATATTTCTAGAGAGAATGGAAGTCAAAACAACCGATTCCTTATACATTGGAGGAAAAGATAAAGGAGTACACATGCCTTTTCTCTTCTTTTTCCTTCTTCTATTTGGATGTAGTTGATAGTACACTTCTGCAACACTAATCGCTTAGCCTAAAATTTGATTGAACTATATATCAAGCCCAGAAATAGATGTTTAGAGTAAAGAAAAACCAGAATAATTGAAGCACAACTCATAGAACCAACCACATATATATTCTGGTTCAATTTCAAGTAGTAAAGAAACTCCAAATTTTTATAGATCCAGAAACTCACACCAAGAAATTATCCCTGAAATAGCAAGTGCAGTTCAATCACCCAGAAATTCTTCTTTCCATGACAAACAAAACCCTAAACTTCACTTACCCATTAGATCCCTACATTCAAAAACCCTAAACATAATAAAATCCAAAGGTAAGCATAACATATATATAAGAGTGCAGTCCCACTCTCCTTTCTTCTGCCCCTTTTGGTAACCTTTTCTTCTTTTTTCAAGACCAGTTCTTTGGTCCCAAGAAGAAAAACCCTCAATTGTTCAAATAAAGAAAAAATTAACCACCAAATTATGCATAATAAACAAGGATGATGAATATTAATAATCACAGCATAGTGGCTCATGATGATGGGAAAGAGTTCACCTTGTTGATCTGGAGATGCCGAAAAATCATTTATTCGCAGCTTTTCCGGGGTATAGTCGTCTATTGCTGATGCAGCATCATCAAGATTCTCAAACTTAGGAGACACAAATAAAATCAAAACATCATGATGTCACTGTGCCCTTGATCAGTTGTGAATCTTGGTGATGCTGCACCCGCAAACAATGACTGAATCAATTTGTTGTACTCTGTACAGTCTCATCTGTGGGCGATCGAGGAGAAAGAGAACCAAAGAAAGAAAGAAAATTAAGATCTTTGAAAAAGAAAAAGGAACAATTAATATACTGAGGTTTCTTGTGTATGTTAGTATCTGGCTGAGGTGGCAACTGGCATCTAACAAATAGTCCTAAGACTTGTATAAAAGAGCAGCTCCGAATCCAATGACCTGAGGGAACCCTAATAGAATATACGTTTACCAAAGACTGTGAAATTTTTTATAAAAAAAATACATCCTTTTGAAAAAATTTGGATTTTTAATTATGCCATGAAAAAGAAAGCAACACACAGGCCAACTACTTTTGCCTTCTGTAATAATATTCATGGACACTGGGTGTGAGTACTTGTGGGTCAGTAGGCTGATAGTACTGCAGGCTGAGAAAAATAAAAAGACTGACCAGATTACATGTGGGTTAAATACTTAATAATATATCATCAGCTTAAAAAACCAATAAAAACTGTAGCACTCCCGATTCGAAATCCGGTGGATGAGATACGAATCATTAAGCATTGAAAAAATTGAAGAAGAATAGGCAAAAGTTGCAGGAATGAAACAATCAGATACAAATTGTGTATGGAGAGAGGAAGAGATGAGAGCTCAAGATCTATTCATAAAAACTAAAAAGGAGAGAGAGAGAGAGAGAGAGAGAGAGAGAGAGAGAGAGAGAGAGAGAGAGAGAGAAGAGAAGAGTAGGTGAGGAAGGGTTTGTTGTTAGGGGTACTTATATATACACACTGACGTCTTGCTGTGGAGTATTTCCGTGACTGCTAGATGCATGGAACTTGTGTGCCCATGGTTGTGCATATATAGGGGTTTTGCTCTTGCATTTGCACAAGGGGTAAAAAGCTGTCCAGGTTTCTGATTGGTCAGTGATACACCACGTCATAGGATCAGGGAAAGTGTTACTGGGTTCAAATTTGGTGGATTTGACAAAATCCAGACCAACTCAAATGTTGATTGGTTCGAAGATTTGCAATTTCGAATGGATGATTCAGTTTATTATCTAACGAAGACACAATTACTGAAACAAAGAAATTTTTTATCATCAAATTAAATCCAGTAACAAATTTTAATATACATAATTAATATTGAAGAGTAAATTGCTGTAGAATATCAAACATAATTTTGTTAAATGATTTAGATTACATATAGTTTCAAAGGCTTGTAAACCTAGGGTATAACAAAAAGTAAGAAACCTCAAATGGAGTTGGATTGGGTTTTCATAGGAAAGTTGGCTAACTGACCAGGCATATGTATTTTTTTTTATTTTTTGGTTTTGAAAATTAGAGATAATTGCATTCAATAATTAAGCACAAGAGTAAATACCGATAAGGAGTTAATATAAAGATGAATACACTGTAATCACAAAGGGTTTTTGAATTAAGAAGTCAAATACAATTTGTTGAAATAAATTGAATTGAATTAAATTGGATTGATTAGTTTGAGCGGATTAAATTAGATTGTCAACACCCCAGCTAGACACATTATATATATGTAGTAAACAAAGTTGAAGGAGTCAAGATATCTTCATCTCTCCATCTCTACTAATCATAAGCCGTGATAGAGCCGATGAATCCAATTAAGGGAAACAAATCAAGTGGGTGAAAAATTCAAGGTGGGCAAATAAGCTTCTAACTGAGGGCATGTAATATTAATTGAGCCGGCATGGGTTGAGATGAGACGAGTTTAAAAGGTAATGTTATACCATCAACTAACTCTTTGTCTAGTGATATTTTCTTATGACTGAAACGCATATCATGTCGTACAAGATTATAATGTGAGTTTAAAAGGTAATGTTATACTATCAACTAGCTCTTTGTCTACTGATATTTCATTATGACTCAAACATATATCATTTCATACAATATTATAACATGACTTTAAATGGTAATGTTATACTATCAACTAGCTTTTTGTCTACTGATATTTCATTATGACTCAAACGCATATCATGTCATACAAGATTAAAACGTGAGTCAACACTTAGGAAGTAGCTTCTTCAATGAGAAAATTAGGCAGATGCTTGCTCAATTATTCAAATTACCACTTTTCCCATCTTCTTCTAATTAAGTTTACGAACTTGAATATCTACTTTTAGTACATACACATTTTCAATTAAAAGTTTGGAAGACTCCTATCAAGACTAAAAGTTTGCTCAATTATTCAAACTTCTGACTTCTGAAACAAAAGCTCATGACCAGATATGTACACTTGAGGTTCAATTCAAAGCTAGGGCGCAGAAACGTTTCCATTTTCAAAGAGTGGGTGCATGGGTTATTTCGCTACACTAATCAGAGATACTTGGAAGAAGACTAGATATAAAGGTGTTTACCTAATGGAGCAATATGTTTAGTAATTTAGGGCTTGTTTGATAACCATTTCAATTTTAGTTTTTATTTTTTATTTTTTTGAGCTAGAGTATAAAAAAAAAGAGGGAGAATGGAAGTGAGGATGAGAGTGGAGATGAGATTGAGAGGGAAACTCTTTTAGTTGTCAATTTCAAATTGTTTTCACTTGTGTTACTCCTCCCTCTCATCCTCTCTCTCAATCTCATCCTCACTCTCATTCTAACTCTCATTTTTCCTCTATACACAAAAAAAAAACTAAAAACTAAAATTAAATTGGTTATCAAACGGGCCATAAATGTTCAACAATTAATGATCAAACTATATATAGAAGAAATCAGAAGGTTTCCCATATTGATCAAAGCTGAGCCCATGACAATATTTTCCTATTTGAGAAAATGATAATTCCATAATCAAAGATTCCGAGCATCAAGCAAGGAGTTTGTAGCTTAAGTGGTTAAGAGCATTTACCTATGCACTTCAAATCCTAGGTTCGATTTTCCCCTCCCCAAATATTGCTGGTACAAGTTGCCTAGAGGGAGCCATATGACAATTTTTTTTTTGGGTACAATGACAATTATTGAGACTGGTTTAGTGGAGAGTGTCGGGCAATTCTCTTCCTTTTTTTTTTTGTGGGTGGTCTGCGAAGCTAAAGATCATAGCATCTTTTTTATGTATCATATACAGTGCTTATGATGGACCCGATGGTTGTGGAGAGCGTTTCCAGTATATTGTTGGCCATATGCTTCATTAATGGCTGGTTAGACCCTTTTTTTTCGTTTTTTGACAACAACAAAAAAGACATTATTTTATTTTGTTTTCTTCTTCTTTCTCTATTTTTCTAAAGGGCTGTAATTCTCCCTAATTTCTTAATTTCATTGCTTTAATTACTCCACAAGACTAATGGTGCACAGCCTCAACCAATCAATACCGGCCGGCCATCCTTGATTTTCAAGTCCACCTGCTTTGTAAAACTTAATTCTTCAATACTAACTAGTAACATTTATGCGGCAATGTGATCGTCACACCTAAGAATTTTTCCTATATACTTGTCATATAATTATACAATTCTTTTGAGAGGAAAAAAACAAGACGGTATAATTATATGACATGTATAATGATAAGATTGGAATTTAGGAAATAGAGATTATAGATAAGCACAAGCCATTCACCCATCAATATCATCATCTTATCCCTCTCTATATTATGATGAACCTGTAACTAAAACTTTCATTTTCACTTTTACATAAACCATAAAATACGCATAACACGACAATGAATTAATGTATTATGACGTAAATGCTTTTGTTGAACAAAGAGAAAATAATACAAACTAGAATGAAACCATAGAGATGGATAGATATAGCACTCGATCGATATCGTACACCACTTGCAAAGCGCTGCTAGCTGGTGCACTGCGTACGAAAACAAAATTACTTTACGGCACTTAAATTTTTTATTTTATTTTATTTTATTTTATTTAAATTAAGGTCAAACTTAACTCCACCATTTGCACAAGCACTTATCAATGTCTATGTGCTTATTATTTACCAAATCAACTTTTCATTTTTTCAGGTAACTTAATTTCATTCTAATCCAAGAGCTCTCTTCTTCTTTTTTTCTTTCTCTAGTTATGATGTCACATCACCTCCATATCATTCACGGATTAAAAAAAACTCCCACGTCACCTTGTCAAAAACCCTTTGGATTGCATGAGATCTAAAAGCTAGGAAACATTGTAAAAATATTTTGTGAAAGTGTTTGTCCTTTGATTCTAACTCAAATGGAATTATTGTTTGGGATGATTGTTTTAATTCGCGAACAATGATGTGTAGATGCAACTCGCACCAGTTGTACCCTGTTTAGATATAACCGTCACCAGTTACACTTTATGTAGATGTAAAAGTTGCCAGTTTATATGTGAAAAGATAGACGTGATTGCATATCTTTTATCTGTATAAACGATAAGATATTTATAAGATATTTTTACAATCAATTACGTCACCACAATGGAACTTATCACAAATATATATCATCCTCGTATTTATATAAGCCGAAATTGAAACATCCAACTAAATAAAGACAATTACTAACCACTACACTAAAGATTAAAGATTAGTTGGGCATTGAGGTTTGTTCGATATTAGCATCTCATTCAACCTACACGCCTGCATATTATATTTTGCACTAATCTTTTCTTGTTTGGACTCTTCAAGCTGATCATACGATACTTACACAAAGCTGAATGCGGGGCCAATTCATGGTGGACCATACTCCACTAAGAATCTGTGCGGTTTTTAAATCAAACAAATTATTTGTATATAAACACTAAGAATCTGCGGTTTAAGTGGCTAAATAATCAAACCACTCCTTAGGTGGCCAACAAACTTCCGCACCATTATTAACTACTAAAAAATTGGCGAGGAAGATACGACATGCCCCACTCGTGGCCAACAACCTAGTACCAGTTTAGATCCTAATGTCACGCCCTGCCCTCCATCAGTGAATGAAGTGCTTCAACTATATTGAAGGATTTACTAGATTATGCCTTTTGCTTTTGGCTAATCTTACCTTCGTTTGAATTTTTATTGGTTTTAATAGGGATGGTACTTATCAAAGTGAGCACCAAGAATACATATCTTTAGATTTCTTCATTTTTGGCAATGACTAACTATACCATTTAAGCAAACAAGGATAGTAAAATGAATACTTGTCCAACCCTTTTTTTTAAACCTCTTTACATCACAAAAAATCCGGGCGTCAACCTAATCTGCTCACGACCTAAGTCAAACATTAATGAGTAGAGTTTATGTGAATGGTTATAATTTATTCGCATGATCGTTGAATGGTAATTATGAGAAAGGAGTATCTTAATATTATTATGATCCAGGCCGCGACGACCTAATCTAATAGTAATCCACTTCAATCATCAACACACATGGCTCATGTGAATGGTTATGATTTATTCCCGTAATCATCGAGCTTTAGTCAGTGGTAATCTGACGCAAAATCGTTTGATGCGTTACTTTATTAAACGACCTCAATATGAATATTGATTAATAGGATGCTGAAGAACAATCCCTTGGGCTGTGAAACATAGCAACTTAATTAATCGGGGCATAGTTGATTATTGCTTTGATTATCTTGAAGTAATCACGAGAGTTAAGTATCTTTTGCTAGTTTAATTGGTTTAAGCTGTTTGGAGATTAGGGACTTAATATGATAATCCGAGCTTTGTTGGAGTGGTATATTCTTTAACACTAGTGTGGTTTTGCTCCAAAACAGTGGGCTAGCAGCTGGTTTGCATTATTTTATTATCACATGAATCTTTTTCGAGATTACATTTGATTAGCTCTAAGAAGTATGTGTTAATCATCACGTGTGAGTGCCTTGCTGGATTCTAGGTTGCCAACACATTGAGATAGAGAGGGGACTTCATGTGTTTATTATTATTATTCAAACTTGGAAAACAGAAAACCCCTGACAAATGATAATTATTTATATATTTTTTTTAACAATAATTGACTGTAAAAATTGATGTGATAATTACCAAACAGAAGAAAGAAAAAAGAATTGACTTGGAATTTAGGTTCCAATAAAAAGGGATGAAACGCAGCGCATTACATTTGTAATTTTCCCATTTGACCTATCTTTTCATCTGGTTATTTTCTCGGGAAAACTAAACTAACAAATTGGATTTGAAGTCCACTCAAGTTTTCACCATCTTCTTAAAAGAATAAGTGTTCACACTGGCCTGCGCTGCAAGACAAAGTGAAAATAAAAGAAAAATGATCACACAGGTGGAATTCTCAGCTTGCAATCTCCCTAGTGTTGGTGACTTTTTTTTAATAGTAAATGCTTGGGGAGAAGTGATCAGCTACTTCAAGTCCACCACCTTAGCATTCACACATGAATTTTTCACATTAACCTTAATAAATCCTCATTTTACATCATTAGAGGTACGTATCAGTTAATGTCAAGTAATTAAGGAAGTTAAGCAGAAATCACATATATTCAAGCATCACATGAAGCTATTGTTTTTATAAACACGACTAATTTCATTTATAAATGTGTAAGTCGGCAAGTAATAACAATATTGTTAGATCTACTCCGTACTTTTATTGCGTGTACCTTTATAAATATGTGTGTACGACTCTAATAACAATATCGTGAGATCTACTAGGTACAGTTGTATTATTAGGACCTAACCTAACGATTGGCCCACTCATCAATAATTAATAAATAAATCGTGCCTTTAGCCTCCCTGCTAGCAATATGAATAAAAATCCTTCAAGCCCTTGCTTGGACGGTTAATTAAAACAAGTTTAAAAGAGTAGCTTTTGTCAGTTGAATGAGATTCATTTTGAAACCAATGGCAGAGCTTGGGCGGTCATTTTGAAAGCAGGACCATATTTTACTAATTCCAGGAACGAGGAAGGAAAAAAACACACATGTACTAGGTAAACTTATTATTTTAATTAATTTGGTCTTGCAGGCAGTGTGCCAACACATAGATATGTGAAGCAAAAGGACGATGTACTTGCACAATTACTTTGTGCACTAGTGCACAGCCAGTGCCAAATACATAATGACATTCTCATTTATTATCTTGGTTATTGTGCTAAGAGCATGATCATACCATCATTTATTTTATTTTTTTTAATTTAACCACGATGGGGTGAATGTTAATATAAGTTTTGGTAAATAATTTGGTCGGTTATTACCACCACTTTATACAGTTCTTTAATGAAAACCTTTTTGTAGTTACTTATTATAATTTTGGAGGACCTTGACTTGCATATCAGTGGTTTCAGGTTTGAAACTCCACGGCACCTTGACATTGTGTGTGTGAGAAACTCCATTTCCCTTATAATTTAGACTATCGCTTGTATTTAAAAATAAATTTTGATAAAACATTTGACAAGTTTTTTTCACCGTATGAACATGTCTAAGCCCATATCTAATATGGGTTCCTTTAACAAAGTTGGGCCTACAAAATGGTTGGAACCTTTTTTAATCTCACATGGGTTGGGTTGGGAATTGCCCTAAATCTATCAAATTACCCCAAGAAGTGACCAACAATGAATTGAGCCCAAGAGCCCATTAACATGATGAAAACTTGTCAAATGTCAAATCTGCACCCACGCGGTTCAACCCAAACCTTTTTTTTTTTTGGTTCAAGGAGGTTCAACCCAAACTTATTTGGTCTAAGAATGCATGACCTGCCTTGCTAAATTAAGGTAGTAATTTCTTGATAACAAGAAGTGGTAATACAAATCCTACTTATAAATTCAATGGAGTATAACTCAATTGGTTGAACCATTTCCCCTCCATTCATGTGTACTGGCAAACCTGTTAAGGCGCAAGAAGGTATAGCTAGACCTCTTCTCGTTGGAAAAACCAATGTAGGTGCTTTAAATTGCACTTGAAGCTCTCGAGTCCAACAGGTCGTCGAGTGTTTGAGGAAGATGTTGCTTGGCTTGGGTATATTTGGAAGACCTGAAAGACAGTAATCCATGGGCTTTCAACAATATATAGGGCCTACATATCGTGGGCTTTAATGGTTTTCTTTCTTTTATTTTTTTTGTTGGAAGGTTTTCTTTCTTATTTAAACCATGACTATTTTTTTCAATGTGAGGTTTTAGCCTTTCAAAATTGCACATCCGTTAAAAAATTCCTTGGTCCATCAGTGCCCATGTGGACAAAGGTTTGAAACCCCCACGCACCCAATGAATATTTGTGTAAACCCCCCTCCTCCGATCGCTTGTACTAAAAAAAAAAAAAATTCCTACTCATAAATCACACGACCTATTACTAAATAAATCAAATTAGTTTGATTTTAACACAATGAGAAAATTTGGGAAATATTTAGGGAGCTAATATGTTTGAGTAGTTAAAGTGAAAATTGATAAAGATGGAAATAGGTGGGTGTTTTGCTCCCACAGCTAGCTTAATGTGATCAACCAAAGATTTAAACCAAGAAGGCAAGAAACTATAAAGCAGGACACTTGTTGCTTCATTAAATCGTATATCTTTGCCTACAGATCTGCAAGTAGTTGTTGAGATTTTGCACAATGTGCATGCCAAAGTATACTTGCAGATATAAAGTTTTGGATAATTGATCAAACGTGGCAAAAGATGAGCTTAGTCAGGTGTGACAGATTGTGTTGGAAGGATAAACCTGATACAGTAGGCCAAACAGGTAAGCTACTACTTCCACCTGGCCCAATCAGATGGCCCCATGTGTTTGCCTTTGAAGTTGATAGGATTGACTTGGCTAGGGTTTAGTTGCCCTAATTTTCTTTTCATCTGTGTATAAACATAATTATAACTATGTATTCTGTGGAAAATCAAAGAACTTGACTTCGACAAGAAGAAGCTCAGGACAATAGTAATTAAGGACACGGGCAGCCCCATCTGAATGGTCAAAAAAGTGAAGACATAATTGCACAGCAAGTACGAAGACCAGCATGCAAGCTTTGCTAGCTATGAGCTGGGCATATCTAGCTGCATCCATCTATATTTTCCTCATGACCCTATTTAAGGCCTTCCTCTCACCCTTCAATTTTCACCACATCTTCTTCTCCAAATCCAAATTCGAACCGTGTTATTTTGATCACAATGTCCTCCAAGATTTTGATCTCAATGTTCTTCCTCTTGTTGGTTCTCTTGGCTCCTCCTCCCAGCTTAATCCAAAGCAACTTTGAAGGGCTTGTTGTGGCTGCCATAAGGCCATTGGAGCCAATTCAGTCAAATTCAAACCCTTCAAATTATGTGCCTGTTAGAGATTATAAAAAGGGCCATGGTGGTGCTGCAAATGGTTTTGGAAGTCACACTGTGGAGAGTTGCTTGCCAAAAGGTTTTCGTCGCTCCTCTGCCCCTAGCCACTATGTGAACGGCCAGACATTCGGCTCAGAACTGTGTTCTTCAAGCAAGCGCATGAATAGGCCATGAAGAAAGAGAAAAGTTGTGTGATTGTGTATCAAAAGTTGTGTTGTTATGATGAGAATGGAGATGTAAATTTCCATAAGTTATAGGGTATAGATATAATGACATAATGTTCATTAATATATAGAATAAGACAATTAATAAATTAATTATATAGAAACTCTGTTTCCCTTCAAATTCTGTCATTTTCTTTTATCCCTTTGTTAATTTGTATTTGTCAGCAGGTTGAATTGATTTGTATTTGCCGCAGGTTTTATTAATGCCATGATAGTAACATGATCTTTTAATTTTTTTTTATCAACATGGGAGTGAGATTTGAACTTGTGACCCTTTTTCAACATTGAAAAGAGAAACAATACTAGATTAGAAACTAGTTGGTAATATGTGTTTTTTTTTTTTTGGGATCTAGTAATTAGGTGGTTAAATAACTAAACGAATGATTAATAACCTAAGCTCTTCATTAATGACTTTGAAAATTATAAAGCTAAATGCAAGAGGCTTGTAGCTCAAATATTTATCCAAGGTACAGGTTCGATTCCCCCCACCCTTTTCTAATATCGCTTGTATGAAAAAGTATACAACTAGACAATTCTATACCATGATGATGATGGAGAGGTGCGCATAGTTAGTTTCCCTGTAATTTCTAGAGCATTTATGTTCCAGCTCTTATGACTACTTGGATGAGTAATACCACGTGCATTCAAATCAAATATCAAAATTTTAGATAAATACATTATACATGTAATCATGTCATTTGTCACATCACTTGATACCTAAAGGTTGAGAAAAATACTCTTAATTATACCAATTGTTGATGTCCAAAATTGGATTAAACTTAGATAGAAGAAGTGCGGAGTCTTCAGCAGGACTAGGAGGTTGTGGATCTTCGGTCACAAGATTGTCCTGCAGAAGAAGGATGGAAGAAGCAATCGTCAAGCTTCGGATATTGGTGTGGTGCCTGCCGAAGGCTCTCCGATGCTTAAATCAGTAAGTGTGGGGTACACAATAATTTTGATAAAGTAATAGTAAATGTGAAAAGTAGTTACTTTTTTACCTGAACACTATTCCCCTTTTATAGAGGAATGAGGGTGAGCATTGGCACAAAGTTTCAATGTAGGACTTTGTGCAAATCAATGGAGATGTAAATTTCCATAAGTTATAGGGTATAGATATTATAATGTTTATTAATATATATAGAATAAGACAATTAATACATTAATTATACAGAAACCCTGTATCCCTTCAAATTCTGTCATTTTCTTTTATCCCTTCATTAATTTGTATTTGCCGCAGGTTTAATTAATACCATGACAGTAACATGATCTTTTATTTTTATCAACATGGGAGTGAGATTTGAACTTATGACCCTTTTCCAACATGGAAAAAGTATACAACTAGACAATTGTATACCATGATGATGATGGAGAGGTACGCATAGTTAGTTTCCTTGTAATTTCCAGAGCATTTATGTTCCAACTCTTATCACTACTTGGATGAGTAATACCACGTGCAGAATCAAATATCAAAATTTTAGATCCCGACTAGGTCGGCAAATTTATTATACATAAGATCATGTTATTTGTCACATCACTTAATACTTAAAGGTTGCGAAAAATACTCTCAATACGTATAGTTGACAAAGAATTAAATCGTCTCCGCAGACGCGCTCGCAGGCATACAGTAAGATCCTCCAATTTTGTGCTTAGATTAGATAGAGGGCTCGACAATAAGTATCATATTCCCACTAGAGGCATAGTTGGATGGGAGTAAGATTAGAATGGAACAAGAGTTGGCACAGAAAGGTAGGAACAGCAAAATTTGAATGAAGCTTAATGTGGTTGAGGTTCTCACAACAGCCCCTAATCTGCCGAATCTTCACACTTGAAATAGACACATGAACATCACATTTTGGATACCATCGTACCAAATCAATGTGGCTTTTTTTTTCCTTCCTTTTTTTCATGTGATCAGATCACTGCGTGTATCGGTAAGCAGACGTACTCACATGGATGGTGATGATGTAATAAGGAATATTTGGGTTTTGAAAGTCCCAACTTAAAGCAGATAAGCATCCAATATCTCCAAGAGGGAGGACAGAATTTCTACTGAGATATGAACACAATACTCAATATATTCAGCCATCACCTCACCTTGGCCTAAAATCTGCCACTTCAATGGAATATTATTATAGTCATTGCTTTTTATAATGCATTGGTCGGTGACTTTACCTGCATTTTGCTCAAGTATATTATACTAGATTTACTAAAATCAAATTCCAGATTTTATATAGTACCGAATTAAGTTGCAAACTTTTCGTAGTAGATTGGATAACGGTGTCTTTTTATATGTTAAAAAAATGAAGATTAGTGAAACAAATTCAATACTTTTTACCCCGCGAGTAAGGCCAGGGTTTGAATTTGCTCTTCTTTTTTGGCCTCTATGTGCTCGTTTGGTGTCTAGAATTGGATTGGAGAGGATGACTCCCTATATTTAAAGCATGTTTAAAGAAGAAACCAAGTTGAAGGTTAAAGATGGATTACTCATGAAGAAAACTAATCACATCTAATCCCCACAAAATAGTAGGATAGCAACACCTTATAAATTATCCGTCCTAATCCTCACAATGGAAAATCATTCACCTCTACTTTCTTTTTCTCCTTCAACATACCTAATATTTAGTGACTTATCCAATCCAGTCCAATCATAGGTACCAAACGAGACATAAAAAGCTTATTATATCCTAACCAACAAAGGAAGCTCGTAATATCATAAGAAATTCAATATCTTCCCTTTTTTTATATTTAACGATATCTTCCTTCTAAACTAAAAAAAGCATTTATGCTCCCCGGATTATAGAAGGAAGTGTGTAGTTGATTATAGAAACCATAGTGACTCGTTTTTCTAAATGATATAGTCTCTTAAATTAGTTCCCTCTCAGACTGCATCGTTAAACCAGCCTTGACCAAAGGACGAAACTTCCATAAATACAAAATTTGACACTGTTTGTTTCGTAGCAATGGCAGTGGAAATTTGAGAGCTCAAAGAGTGTAATGTTAGCAGAAAGGGATGGAATTTCGAAAGGAAGAAGATGAATTTTTTTGACATAAAGTTGGTGAGTTTTTTTTACTTCTTGTGTAATGCTTAAATAGCTCAAGCGGGGAGGATGTTCTAGAACAAGGACTGATTAAGAATTCGATCTCTTCAACTGATGCATAAAAAGTTCATTAAAACATTTTTAAATTAAATAGTTTTCTAACATTAATATCAATTATTATTTGTATGGAGTCTTACAAAATTGACATTTTAGTTGAAAAATGTTTGGGTCATCACGGGTGATCAGGATCAACTTTGTCTTTACCACCAATCATATCTTGTCATGTGTCCAATTTGCCCAATCTTCAAAAATATAAAATATAAAAACTTTGATTGCGTTCGTGATAACAATTTCTTCAATTTTTTATTTTTTTGTCAACATTAGAAAGGGGGGAATTCCTAGACACGGGGCTTGAACTCATGATCACTTGGGAGCACACCAAAGACTTGAAACCATCCAACTAACACCCGATTAGTCACAATTTCTTCATTTACTTGGGCATGTAACAACCGGAATAATTCGTTTAATAAATCAAACTAGAATGTAATCTAATTAAGTGTTCATAGAGTCTAGCTTAAGTGGCTTAATATTGGATTGAAATTAGTTTAGCAACATGTGAGCATGAAATTAGATTTTTATCCAAGAACTAATTAGATTATTTTTAAAATAAATAAAAAAATTAAGCGAGAGTCGAATTTTTGTCATGGAATATGGTGCAATGAAATTAAAAATTCTCGCGCTAAAAGAAGCTTTCGATTCCAAAATCAGTCGATTGTCGACTTGTGAATCTACTCACACTGGCTCCCATTGGAAGATAGCCCATCTGGTCACCAACACCAGATTAATAAAAATAAAAAACTAAAACAATATTCAAACTAATATTAATTCAATAATCACAACCTCGTTATACTCTCTAACTGCTATCTTAATAATTTCCTAATTTAAAATGGAAGTACCCGTGTACAAGTGGATGACAGCGTAGGCTCTCTCTCCAAATGACCTCCAAACCCTTGTTGGAATCTTATCAAATCTCCCCAAGCAGAAAAATACACCATGGACAAACTTGTCTTTTCAACAAGGGCCACCTAATCTTTAAGTCATATCTCTCCTCAAGGACTTAACCAAATCAAACTTATAAAAGGGCACTCCCTCCCTCCTCAGTCTCCTCCACTAAACAAATCAAAGACTCTCTCTCTCTCTCTCTCTCTCTCTCTCACTATAATTCAAGCTCCATATAAATACACAGGGCCATTCAAAGCTCAAGAAGAAGAAGAAGAAGAAGATATGAAGCAAAGCCAAGGGCAGGGACACGTCAGCAGCAGCAACTTCTGTTGCAGGCATGTGAGAGAGCCATGTAGGTCATTTGGGCGCAGATGCAGTATGCTGGTGAAGGAGCAAAGGGCAAGGTTCTATATTCTCAGGCGATGTGTCACTATGCTCCTTTGTTGGCATGAGCGGGGTGACTTATAATTTTTTTGTTCTCTTTTTTTTTTGTATCCATTATATCATATATATATATATATATGAGTGTACATATGTATATGTATTATAGCATACACCTCATGAGAAGAAGAAGAAGAAGAAGACCATGCTGAAAAAATTGGCCAGTTTTATATGTTACAATTTTGTTTAATAGCTGAAAATTTTGGCTTCACCAAGTTCTATGTGTTGGTTTCCTCTCTCTCTCTCTCTCTCTCACTCTCTCTCTCTCTCTCTAGATTTGGTTTAAGAAGCTTGGAGTTAATTAGTGGGAATTGATTCAAAGTTCAATTGGGGGTTTTTGTTTGAGGATCATTGGGTGGTTAATGAATTAAACCTCTAAATTCAGGTTGGTTTTGGATTTCTCTTGTGCTCTAGATCACAGGGATTTCTAAGAATATTTTTTCTTTTGGGCAAGAGGCTGAGGCCCATGACTCAGGAGGTAGATATTTTCCTAAAATTAATGGGATATCTCCCTTCTAATTAAGCTCCCATCATGTTTGCTGATTTTTCTTTTTTCTATAATGACATAATATTAGTTTTTTTTTCTTTTTTTTTTCAGTGGGTTATGATGAAACTCATGCATCCCTTACCAAATGCCGTTTCCCTCTAAAGATGGTCAATGTGTAGGAAGAGAACTCTTCTATTTGAAGGAGACGTGTAATTATCACCTAAATCTATATACCAACCAAAAAAAGTAAACTAGATTACAAATTCTAAAAGTCTTATTACTAATCTTGCTTAATCTGATCTTTAATGGTTAATAATCCTCTATATCTAATGAGATTTAAAAGTACAGATTTGATCCCTAAAATGATGTGACAAGTTGTGTATGGATAATGATATATGAATCACAAAATGTACAATTCATAATGAATGTTATATCATTAACAACCGTAATCGTTATCTACATGTACGTAATTGATTGTAATATATTTTTTTTTATGTTTGATTCCACATACGAGTAATATGTCAAATTTTGATTTGACAAAAGTTTTAATTTTTTTAAAGTTTGCTTTTCTCAGTTGTTGTGGCCAAATGCGTATTAAAAATTTAACTGCTGAATAATGGAATAAAATCACTGGAATCTCAAGCTAAAGACTTGGAAATATCGCCAAAGAATAAAGGATGGGGATCGGGGAATATGGGAAACGTTAGTCAGACAACGGGACATCGTACGGTTCTATCCACCTTCCCCTCGTGCGGCCCCTTTTCACTTTTTTCACTTTTTTTTAATTTACTTTTTCACTCCCAGTGATTGGCCCCTAGAACTTTTATTGCCAATAAGATCAAAGAGAGCAAAATTTTGTTTGTTTGTTTGTTGATTAAGTAAATTCTTTGACCTGATCATCTTGTAAGTTGGGATCACGTACTCTCGAGTGATGTTAGAAATAGTTGTGAAAAGAAACTTTGAATTGTGATCGTAATATTGCCTTACGTACGGTGATTGTTAATTCACATATACAAAGAAGTTTTAGCATAAACGATGTCTAGGTTCGAATTCCCTCTTTCCAATATCGATTTACTTTCAAATGGATGCTTCCATTGATTCCCTTCCTACTTTGCTCTATCTTTGTTTCATGTGGCTATCGGCATATGCCTGTAACTATGATCATATTCTTCTTCATCAAAACTTGGATTGGATCTAGGGTAATTGCTAGGCATCATCCAAAGAATTAAATCATGGGTCATGCAATTGGTTCCATAGATGTGGGACCAGTTTTAATGCATGACACGTGCAGGTGAAATGAAGGGCCTGACGAAGGCAGGGTGTCACATCTGGGGCAGGCATCAGTCAGTGGAATCATAATGGTCATTTGATCCCAATGGGGAAAAGAGTGTTTAATTGGCTTCACACATGCAGCATTGCCTTACTTGTTAATGCATGTGACAATTACTCCACCAATTGGCAATTGCATATGCTATGGTGAATTTTATGTCCAATCTCATTTTCCATGAAGCCGAAAACTTTGAACACTTAAGTTGGCAAACATTAATTGCAATTTGGTAAGTTTATTAATTTGGACTGGGAAGAAGTCTTTACCCTAGCTAGCCGGTGCTCCGCATTGATCAATCGCTCGTGGGCGTGTGATGCTAATACACAATTGTTAATGAATGCAAAACTGTATAATAACTTCATGACTCTTCTCTTTTTATTTCTCTCATTACGTGATAGGTTAAGTATTGAGAGAAATAAAAAGAGAATGATACCGAAACGGGGCCTAGGGAAATACTTTTCCTGATCTAAATGACTCCATAGGCCATGTGCATGATTCATTGATCGCCTTTTCCTCCTTCTACTAGTTATGTGCAATTGGAGGGTTAGGTGTCGGTCACATTTGCTATCAAAGACTACGAAATATGAATGCTGCCTGCAAACAAGTATAAAAAGGAAAGGACCCATTTGCTTTCGGTCTTCAATAACGTTGTGCCCCTTAAAGTGGGTTAGTCTAATCAGCAACTCCATATATCCCCAATGACACGTTACATCTCCTTGCGGAATATCAAAACTTACTTACATGTTCCCATATATAGTCTCATTATTTTCATTTCACCCATTATTTAGTTATCACAAAGCCAATTCGCCAGACAAATTCTTACCACTTTAGTTTATGTAGGACTTCTTGTTGTTTCTATATCTTCTCATCTTAAAATCCTGCACAATTGTGCTATTTTTCGAATCAGCTAACTCTTAGTTCATTAATAGTTACGAGATGTTTGATATTTGAATTTCTTATTTTTAGTCCATAATTTTTTATATATATTGTTTTTCTAATCATTTTGGAAGCAGTCCCACAAATTTGCTATCAATCTGACACCTGGACCGGAGGAGGAGGTTAACAAGGAACGTGAATAACGCTAATTAAGTTTTAAATTAGAAGACATGATAAAGGAATAAAGATAATGGCTTGGACATGATAGATGTTTGCCCATATGAAAAGACAATCATCCTACCAGGCATTATGTGGTATCTAACGTGAAATGGCTGAGATAATGTCCATATACAATCTCCCAATTGAGTTAGGCAAAATGAGAGCTTGAAAGTATGTGTATATATGTGCGTGTGAGGTGGGGTGGGTGATCTTGTCATCACCTCAGTGTGGTTGAAAACTTATTGTCTTTCTTATCCCTTTTCATTTTCCAACAATCGAAAATTATTAGGTCATATTTGTAGCTCACGGGATTAAGCGTTAGTGTTCAATTTCTTTGCATAGGGAGGCTTTGCGTTTAATTTCCATCTCCTACAATATCTCTTGGATTATGGGAGCGCTTCCGCGGGGGTGGCCTGCTACTCCCCATCTTCCGTTGGCCTCTTTGATACCCCCTGGTATCGGTTACTCCTCCTTGGTGGTGGTGGATCTGCTCTGGTGGGGTTGTTGGCATGCTATGTGCGGCTGCTCCTGTGTTCTAGATCTAGGGTTTCTTTGTTTAATATTGTATGGGCTTTTGTGTTTATTTAGTTATGTTTCTCTGGCCCTGCTTTATTTGTTGGTGTTATGCTACATTTGAAATGAGTTTCCTAAATTTGTAATGTTTCCACTATTAATGAATACTGTTCCCTTGACCCCAAAAAAAAAAAAAACGCAAAAAACTAAATATTGAAACTGAAAAAAGAAAATAAAAATGAAGATATGTACTACTAACTAGATGTGGAAATGCTAATAACTCCATTATTGTTGAGGAGTTGTTGGGTTCCACCAACAACAGTTTAAAGATTGTAATGTTAAACTAGGAAGGAGAGACTATAAAAGCAAAATGTCTTACTAGCTGAAAAATCAATGATGTTGCCCAAAAAAGGGACCCCAATTATTCCACTTCAGGTGGGATTGTCCCCTAGGAAGTTGCTTAGTCTAATCAAGACCTCCAAATATCACCAAAGCATGTATATGTATTTGCTTATTGCCAACCTCACATTTCTGAGCTGCTATAGCTTAGCCTAATGCGGATGGGATATATCCTTCATTCCTTTGCACTCCATATGCTTCCCCCTTGGTACATGCATATCTGTTGTGAAAACAACCATGATGAATTTGGACTTCATCAAATCAAATTCCTAATTATTTAGACTTTTTAGAAACCCTAAACCGTATGTTAATTGGGCCAATGAAGGATATGTGGGGATCTCTAACTTATGCTCTAGAATTGGACAATCAATATGAGCCCAAAGGGCCGGACTAGTTATTATTAATAGGTTAATTTTTTTTTATAGAACGAGCATAATTTCATTAATAAAGAGGTAAATACAAGAGATGTACAAGAAGAACACACCTCAAATAGAGGTTCTTGCATACAATAAATCCGGACTATTACAAATTCAAGTCCAACTCACTCAGAGTTGACAGATAGAGGATCAAGAAGACTCTTTATAGCATTAGAGTTATAGAGAGACCATGAGAACAACTGATTCTGCATGAACATGGAACTAGAAGTACCAAAAGTGAAAGGGCCTTACTGCTCAACATCCACTTGACAAAAGAAGGCCACATCTCCTCCAGTATCCCACATGATCTCACACCACCCATTATGAAAGATCCATCTAGATCTAGCAACTTTACCTCCTTAACATAAAAGATTTTAAAAGCTAGTCCAAAATGACTGGGGATAAACAAAACCTAGCACAAAACTGGAGAAAAGCAAAACCCATCATAAAACTAGGGAGGAAAATCTCTCTACAAAGGGAGGGAGTCACCTAGTTTATTAGCCAAAGGGGTTGGTTCTAGGGAAAATCCCTGGAACCAAAGGGGGTTGCCACGAAGAGAGACCAAAAAGAAAGAAGAAGAAGGGAGAAAAAGGCAGAAGAAGGGTCGAAAGACCCAGTCTCCTCCTGATGACAGTAGTTTTAAATTTCAGGGCTAGAGATTAGTAGATTGAAACCCCATATAACACGGTTGGCAACTTCGTATAAACCCACCTTCCCCAAGTTTAGCCTTCAACCCCTTCCCAATTCTTAAGCACTTTTCCCTTGTCATCTTGCCCATCTATACTTGTTAAATATTTCCCTATAATTTTTTTAACAAATATTAAGAGTGCAATGTGAGAAACTGGAATTCTGAATAATATTAAGACTAGATCACATATGTGAGTTTTGTCAGTTGATTAGGGCAATGAGTCTGTCCCCTTGCACTTAAGTTTGAATTCCTTTTCCTTTGCACTAGATTATTTGTATATTAAACTATCGTTTGTATACATTTTTATTTAAATTATGCTATTTTAACTCACATGCTCTATTTCCTCCCCCACTATATAATAGAAGAATATTAATTACATATTTTTTTATTTTTTTCTATTTCCTCAAAGGACCTAGGTTAAAAAAATTAATCCAACTCTACTGCCTGACGTTTCAACCCCATCTAAATCATGCAAGTCCAAAAGTTTTTAAAATTTTGAAATAAAATGCAGTATTTTATCAATGCAGCATTTGAGTTGCAGAGAGGATTTTTAGTTTTTAAAATTTCATATAGGTAAGAATATAGCACAACTTTTTTTTTTTGGGTGAAAGAATACAGCACTACTTTAGTTAAATATATTTGGCATACAAGTAAATATATAAATATTTTTATAACGTATGCGAGCAGGAAATTTGGAATATTTAAAAACCTAGTACGCTTTGTAGCTTATACGTATAAAAATACTCCTTCTTGACAAAGTTGCAGTTTGTACCAGCCATTAACGACCTTAGACTTTTACCTCCAATAAACTCAACCATATTTGCAAATTCACTCACCTTCGCTCTCCTCCCTTCTCCTCCATATATATCCTCGACCCACATATACATACACCTCCACACGTGCACCAATCATTTACAGCTGCATATTCAACAAGAATACCAGAGCGTCTCTGCTCGCCATGGGTTGCTCTGCCTCCCTTCCAGGTAAATCCGCGTGCAAATTGGATCCGTTCGAGCTTTAAATTCTAGGGTTTACTGTTTCAATCGAAATTTTCATGTGGGTGCTGTTATTTTGGTCTGTTTCCTTGATTTTTAAGCTGAAAGAGATTGCATTGACTAGTGAGAATGGATTGTTTGTTTATTTAGGTTTTGGGTTTTGGGTTTTCAATATTGCTTTGAACTGTGATTACCCTTTTGAGGAATTTCTAATTTTTTTTTTCTCGTTTTGAATTTTGATTGAATGGGGATTATTTTCTCAGATAGGAGTTCTTCTGGGCGGTTGGTCGGGCCAAATTCCGAAAACGGTGGCGCTTCTGATGCCAAAAATCTACGCGTGAAGGTATGTTATAGGCTAAATTGATGCAGTTAATGCTGTTACTGTCACTTATTCCAAGTTGAAAGGGTATGATGCTTGGTTCATTACTAATTTCTGATTATCTGAAAGTTATTGTTGGTGTGGAAAAATGCTAACTTGAGCTTTGTAAGTTAACAGATATGAGTAGTGTGTTTTGATACACCACTGATTTTCTGTATATACCTAAAACATAAGAGAAATGCATCCCCAACAACTTGCAATTCATAGTCTAGACATTTGTAGAAATGCATTAACATATTGGCAGACTTATAAATTTTCTATGGAGTTTAGTCAAGCAAAGGACTGCAGTTAAAATATAATAAGATGCATTTAGTGTTGTGATTGAAAAAAGCTTCAAACTTCTGCTTTACAGTTTTAAGAGGATTCTTCTTATTTTTGTTTAAAGAGAAAAGGACTCTTGAATAAAATTGGTAAAAGAAGTATTGTATTTAAGATGCTCATATGATCTGCATAAAACATTTGACTGATTGCAACTAACATCTCGTTCTTGTCACTCTTCAGCTAGTTTTGTTGGGTGATTCTGGCGTTGGTAAAAGCTGTATTGTTCTGCGTTTTGTTCGCGGTCAGTTTGACCCCACATCCAAGGTAAGGAACATGTTACTGTTATATCATATGTTAACCACAAGTAGGTCTCATGATTTTTACTTTTGAGAGAATGTTTGGTCTATGTCCATGTATTTGGGTTTCAGCATCTAACCTTTCTCTTAAGCTACGTAGAAGTTATTATGATGATCATTTTCTCAAATGTGATTTTTTTTAAAAAAAATTTCAGGTGACAGTTGGAGCTTCATTCTTGTCACAGACGATAGCTTTGCAAGATTCTACAACAGTTAAATTTGAAATATGGGACACTGCTGGCCAAGAGAGGTATTTTTGCCGAACATGTATAGATATGTGAACACTAGTTTAAGACTTATGTATAATGGTTTATGGTGAATTTCATCCTATGTTTTTGTTTACAAGGCATCCACCTTCGCCCTCTCCTTTACTTTTCCCTGGATAGTTTCTCTTGCAATCTAATCCTTTTGCAGGAGAATATTGACTATTAATATCTCCTATTTAGGTATGCTGCATTGGCCCCCCTTTACTATCGCGGTGCTGCAGTTGCAGTGATTGTATATGATATAACAAGTCCGGAATCTTTCAACAAAGCGCAGTATTGGGTTAAGGTATTTTTTCTGAAGGTCACAAAACATTAACTGTGACTTTTAAAAAATATATTTTATTTTAAAATTTTAGGTGTAAATTCTTTTTCTTTTATCCGTAGGTTCTTGTCTCCAGCATGTAACAGGGTTGACGGAGGTCAAATAACTATTGAGTAATGTATGAGGTTACAAAATCGGTATCTAAGATTTTTTACCTCATGGTTGAAGTGTTAGTTATATGGTCTACGGCCAAAATCTAAATTCTAGATAAATATGCAATCGTTATGACAGATTTTTACATGGAATGTCAAATTTTTTGAGATTGTTATTCTGTAACTTATTATCACAGTAGCAAAAGTCATGGTTTTGTTTTGTTTTATGTAATTTTTCTCTGTAAGACTTAAACCCTTAGGCTGACTAAGAAGCTCTAAGGAAGATTTTTGTTGATGCTTAATGATCCTCTTGATATGCCGAAAAAACTACTCAACACATTAGAATTTCTACACTCTGGAGGAAGAACAGTTGACTGTATAGCACTAGCAGCTAATAGTTGGATGTTTGCATGTCAATGTGCGTTGGGGAAGCTTTATTTTTATAGAATGTACAACTTTGCCTTGATACGTGAATTTTACCAAAGTGATCTTTTGTTTAAACTACACCTATATTATTTTTAAGTTTTTAAGAACAATTGATAAATATTAGGTCTCTACAGGAGCTACAGAAACATGGGAGCCCTGATATTGTCTTGGCCTTGGTCGGTAACAAAGCTGATCTTCATGAGAAACGTGAAGTTCCTGTTCAAGTGAGTTCATTACCCCTCAATCTAATGCATCTTCTTTCCATGTATTTGCAATATAGACATTTCTATGACTAAATAAATATTTCTTTTATTGGTGAAGGATGGCATTGAATATGCAGAAAAGAATGGAATGTTCTTTATTGAGACCTCTGCAAAGACAGCAGATAATATTAATCAGCTGTTTGAGGTAAGCCTAGTTACATTTATGTTTTGATAATAGGATATTTCTGTTGTTGGCCATTCAAATGTTATGAAATTACCAGGCGAACTTGGTATATGCTTCAGATTACTACCCTTGTAAACCAGAAATGTTAAATGAAATTTTAAACCCTTAAGAGGATATTGCGGACTAGCATGTATGCTTCTTGTGACACGATGCCATCAAGGCTTACAACATCTTAAATCTTCCATAAGTCCAAAGCTCATCTACTAGTTGAAATGCTGACACTGTCTTGTTTTGGCAGGAAATTGCCAAGCGACTACCCCGCCCAGCCGTTTCGTCAACGCAGAATCCATGAGAGCCAATTAATTAAAGAACTTGTTCATGTTATGGAGACCTAGTTACGTTTTTTCAATTCTCAATTTGTGTATATTGTGAAATAGTCTGTAACTTTTGCTTTTCAATGGGCTATGGGTTTCAACCGATAGTTTCAACTCGAAATTCATGATCATTATTGGCACCAAGGAATAACCTATAAATGGATGCGAACCCACTGTAGCATAGCTGCTGATCAAAGGGTTATACTGTATTAGACATGTTTTGTCAAGGGGTTAAAGCTCACACCTGAAAGAAGCTCTTCTCTCTCTCTCTCTCTCTCTCTCTCTTTTGGTCGAAGTGGAATTATATTAGAAGCACCAAAAGGAGGTGGCCAGGAACGAACAAATACAAAAAGGGAGTAGACAGAAGCCTCCCAGGCAACCAACTAGAAATTAAACAAGAAGCCTGTCTTAGCCCCTCTGTATTACAAAGAGGAGTCGACTCAAATCATTGATAGTGGATGTCACGCTGGGCATCAACAAGTTTAACGGATTCGTTTATATTATTGGAAAGATGCTTTGCTGACCTCTACGTGTTACAGATGATACATTGAAAAGTTCCACACTATTATATCAAAACCATATTTGGAAATTCTTACTGATAACTACTTTGTTTAAGGATCCGGATCCTCTGCTCTGATTTTTTTTGTCATAATCTGCTTGACTTTCATCCTTTACATGCCATGTCATTAAAATTTAATCTAAGGGATTTAAACTGGACACATCATCCTTAAAATAAAACCTAATTATCCCCAAGTAAAAATAGAAAGAAAAAAAACCCTAACTTGACAAACTCCAACTTAACGTTTGTATAGCAGTGTCTCTTTTTTTTCCTTCTTCCTTTCTGTCCTTCTCTAAACCTCTGTAAATACCATATCTTCAAACCTCACGATTTCTTCTATTTCCCCTATCAACAAAAAAAAAAAACATATATATATATTCTCTTTCCATATGTCCTAGCTTGATTTCCTGGCTGCTCCTCACGAGTAGTCTGAAAATTAGACATGTAGCAACACGTCTTTTTGCTCCAATGATTTTTGCCTTTTTACCAAGTCCGCACGGCTATACTATTTACTCAGTGAATAATTAGTATTTAAATATTTGATTAAATAAATAAAAATTTAAAAATAATAACCATTTATTAAGTAATTTAATTTATGAAGTTAATTAAAATATTTAATTATTCACTAAAGAAATCATAATTAAGACATAATTACATATGAAAGTAATTAAATAAGACTAAGATATTATTTAATTATTAAAAAGAAAATTTAAAATAAAAATTTATTGGACCTAAAGATACTAAACTTATAATTTTTTTTTTTTAAAAACCTCTCTCGACAAAATTTTGTCGGCACAGATCTATACCGGCGAAATTTGCTGGCTTAGACCTACCCCAACAATATTTCGTCTACACAATTACTTTCGTCTAGAGTCTTTTTCGCTTACTTATTTATTTCTTTATTTATTTTAATTTTAAACATATAAAATTAGTTTTTTTTTTTTGGCCAACTTCTTTAGTTTAATATATGCAATTAAGTAATGTCTTAGTCTTTTTTAATTACTTTAATTAGTAATTAGGTTTTAATTATTATTTCTTTAGTGAATATTAAATATTTTACTTATTTCATAAATTACTTAATAAATAGTAATTAATTATTTTAAATTATTTTGTGGACTTCTTTTTTTAATGCAAAATTAATTTGGGTAAATTCAAGTCTCGAACCAAAATCCTAGTTTCCAAACTTGTTCCAAAACCTTTCTCGAGCCTCGAAACCTAACTACAAGCCTACTAAGGAGTAGATACTTTATTTAAATTACGAGGATAAAACCAATTTTTGGAATACTAAAATATTTGGGTGCCAAAACCAAATTTCTAGGATTTCTATTAAAATACATAATACTAATTATTTTCTAAAGAAATAATAATTAAAAGATAATTACAAATGAAAGTATTTAAATAAGGATAAATAATTATTTAATTTATAAAAAAGAAAATTTTAAAAAGGGAATTTTAAGAGTATAGCCGCCGGGCTATACTTTTCTGTTTAAAGCGTATAGCCGCTCGGCTGTACTCTATAAATAGAGTATTTTAGCAGTATAGCCGCCCGGCTATACTCTTGAAATAGAATATTTTAAACATATAGCCTATACACTATAAATAGTCCTCATGAAGCTGTCCCAAAAGAAAAAAATAGTTATTTTGGGTCACGAGACTTGGTCATGGATATGATTATTTCATTTGGCTTTTGTTTATGTAAAACTTAAGTTGTTGGATAACGCATGAATTTTGTAGGGTGGGTGTGGGTCGTGCTGGGCCTTCAGCACTACAGGAGCAATGTTGAAGCTTCTTAGTCTCAGACTCAGTGAGCAACAGCTTGTGGACGGCGATAACACGGTAATTAATTAATTAACCACTAAATTTATCTTATATAATAATTTGTTTAATTTTGAATTTCAAGTGCGATGCAAAAAGATGAGACCGCATGCGACAGTGGCTGTGGCGGTGGGCTTATGACAAATCCCTACGAGTATTTGAATTTGATTGAAGCTACACCGGAAACGGGGTGAAGTCAAATTTAATCCGGACAAGGTGGTTGTATAAGTTGCAATTGTACCATCATCTTCCCAATAGATGAGGACCAAATTGCAGCGAATTTAGTCCACCATGATCCCCTTGCCAGTAAGTATACACGCACTACTTAATTTTAGCATTGTATTCATTATACGTTTACGTGCACGGTAGGGAATTCAAACTTGGACTTTCTTCAATATTGGGAAGAGAGGACCGGTGCATTAGGTCTATCTATGGGATTCAAACTTAGATCTTTTTCAACATTAGAAAGAGAGATCTAATAAGTCTAGTTCGTATTTATGTTCAACGTATATGTGGATCTCAGCTACTGCATAATGTGATGGGAAAAAAAATGTTAACCTATAGAAATATGCTAATGCAACATCTAACACGTATACGCACTGATTTATATTCGTGCCCCTTGATCTGTTTCAAGAAATGGGTGAACCATGGTGTTTTGCTGGTGGGGCTACTCCGTGCTCAGGTTGAGCAACAAGCCATATTGGATCATCAAGAATTCATGGGGTGAGGGCGATGGGGAGAAAATGGGTATTATCGTCTTTGCCTTCATCAAGGTAAAAGCATTTGCCTGAAGAACAACTAGTCTTAGGTTCTATTTGTATAGCATTTGCCTGAAGACCAAATATTATTGGAGTTGAATTGACTATGTCTCTATTTGTATGGATATCTCCCAAGATTCTAATTTAACTCAAACTAGGATACATCAATCTCCTAAACCCGTTGTACGCTTGGAAATATACAATTCAATTAGGAACTAAATACATATTTCTAATTATCCTAATTACAGTAGGTTTTATCGTTCCCCAATTTTTATCTTGACTTCGGTACATTTTAAGATTAAGAATTTCCAAAAAAAATTAGAAGACGATTACGTACTAATATTTCAAATCCTATGGAATTTCAAAAGTTTTGGTTTTCAAGAAACACAATCCTTGTCGAATTAGGAACCTTGTTATTTTCAAAATATAGTACTTTTTTGTTCGATTAGAGTTAGGCAAGTGATCACCCAAACTTATTTAGTTCCGTCTCTTTCTCTTAGAACTTTCCATAACCTAACTATATACGCACTTGCTTCAAAAGTTGATGAACACCATGTCGTCGTCGGCATCAAAGAGTAGGGTTGTGAGGTTGAGGAGCGCAAACAATGAAATATTCGAAGTAGATGAAGCAATTGTAGCACTGTCCGAGCCCATCAAAAACCTCGTCGACGTCATCGGTGTCAACCATGTGATACCAATGCCAGACGTGAGGTCCAAAACCCTAGCCATGGTGATAGAGTGGTGCAAATACCATGCTTCTTCTGATCAGGGCCTCATCAAAGAGTGGGAGGAAGAGCTCGACCAAGCTGACTTCGTCATTGATCTCTTATGCACTGCAAGCTTTCTCTGCATCAAGGACTTGCAAGATCAAATGTTTCAAAGGGTTGCCGATTTGATTAAAGTGAAGACACTTGAGGAGATTTGCGAATTGTTTCACGTCAAAAACGATATTTCTTCCCAGGGTTAATTGTTTGTATTTGGCAATTGTTTTTTTCTAGTTACAAAATTTTGAATGTCATCTTCGATTATTATTATTCCTGAATGTCATCTTAACTAGTCGACCAATAACATAACTAAACCTGTCTCAAATTTAAAGCTTCATTAGAGCACAGGTCCCAGCCCGGGCAAGAGGTCCCCCAGGTCCCCATTCTTTTCGGGGCAAGAGATGGGTTCCACCAACCTGGGCAAGTCCAAAGGCAAGACTTGCCTGGGCTGCTACCTGGGCAAGCTGACCTAATAACAAATAATTTAAATAACAAAAAAATTGAAAAAAAGGAAGAAAAAAAAACCCCAAATTTCAGAATTTTTAAAAAATAAATACCTAGCCATATTCTTCACTTTTCACACCAAAACTCTATACAATTCTTATTCTAATATCTCATGTGAATAATGGTTCTCCTTGGGTTGCCATGGCAATGGGTGCAAAACCAACAAAAAAATTGCTTGAACAGGTACTATTCATGTGAATAATAACAGTTTTTGCCTCCCCTTATCTTTTGCCATGACAAGTAGGTGAAAATACTCTTAACCTCAAGCACTTCTATCCTATGGTTTAAATTTCCCAGGATTGAGATGACAATTTTTACGGAAATCAAAATAATTATCTCCAAGACCTGCTTTTATTGATTATATATATATATATATATATATATATATATATATATATATCAAGAGAGTTATCTTGCAGATATATTGATTAAAATAGTTTTGCTCAACATATATGTGATTTTAACTATATCCGGTCTCTCTTGATTATTCGAAAGACATGAATTTGCCAAAAAAAAATCATTCGAATGCATCTTTTCATCGTTTTTTTTTTCCACAGTTCATTAGTGATTTTTCGTATTCAAGCATATTTTAATTTTGTCCAATTCAAATGGTAACAAGGGCAATGTGAATAGTTAGTTGGTTCAGTTACTCTATTACATGGAAGAAAGGAAAGAAATATATCATTTCAACCTCAAAGGGAAGCAAATTGGAAAAGGCAGTTGGACGGTCCAGATCGAATTGGAACCATGAGAGGGACCCGCGGATATCCAAGTGATGCGAAGCTCCACCCTCCACCGGCCACCGTCCACTGTCCATCAACAAAAACACATGAAATAATGAAATAAACTGTGTAGTTTTTTTCCTTTTCTTTATTTTAAAAAAGAAAGAATGTAGAAAACGAGTGCCGTGGGGCCTGCCTACCTAACTAACTTCATGGCGGCTGATTGGCTGGCTGTTCCACGTCAGTGAGATCGCGACACGTTGCGTTTTGTTATTAGGCGCCGGCGAGAACCTGTTCTTTGCCACGCGTAGTTGACTGAGCCTTTGGTGGCTTCTTTGTCTTTGCTGGGTTAGCTTAGCTAGCCGGTTGTTATTTTGGCTCAAGCCTACCAGGCTCCGGTGGAAACTTTTTTTTACCATTTCATTTAGGTCATGCATTCTCAATAAAAATCACAATAAATAATTGACTTGGTTTTTCTAAAACTTTATTAATTCATTTTGGCAGTGACTTAAATACAAGTATTTTTCATGTTAGCAAAAGTATAGGTTGTTACTCTTCCCTTTTGTTTTTGTTTTTGAAATAGTGCGAAATCGAGAATTAATTTGTGATTATGTGTGAAGATAAAATTCTCTACCACTCTTTTAAAAGATATTATTAACATTTTATAATTTTACTTTAAATTATGATATACCAAAATTATAATTAACATGCAAAGCTCACAACATCATAAACTGATCACATGTATTTAATTTCTAAAACAATTGCATATCCTTTTAAACTCATCTTCCGTTCATAGATAAGAAATTAACCTAATCTTTACACCATGAATCACATTATTTAACCCATAATATAATCTGTACTAATGCAACGTTTTCAAGAACCTGGTAAACTTTAAATTGAACTTTGTATTAAAAAAAAATAGATTAATCAAAGAATAACCATAATGGTAGGTAGGACAATTAGTTTATAAGAAATGAACACGGTAGAGCAATTTGAGATTTTGGCTTGTGTTGAAGCCGAGTGCAGCCAAGCCGTCTGGTTAATTTATAGATAGATCTTGGCCGTTCTATTGGTAATTATGCGCGGGAATGAAGCTAAACACTCCAGGAGGGAGGACTTGGTTGGTCGACAGAGTTGGTTTGCGTGAAAAGGTCAAAAATACCACTTTTCTATTACCTATCTTGACTATTTTGTTTTATTTTTATTTGGTGCTAATTAAGGATTCAATGGATTAATCCAAGGATTAGCTTCCCACTCAAAGTTATTTTTCTCAATGTTCAACCACTAATTCATCTTAAAACTTAATATCAAGTTTGATTAGTTCTTTTACAATGGGAGAATCCCTAATTGGTCTAAAGGGCAATACTGTCACAAGGCAACTGTAAATTTGGTCACAAGTGATCTCATCTGACCTCCCTCAACAGTCAACTCTAAACCAGGATATTAAGCAATAGAATTCAATCTCATTTACTTTTAATTAATAAAATAAATAAATAATTATTAACATTATAATTTTATGTATTTGTGTGTTTAAAAACTCAGACAATTCTCTCCTTCCATTCAGAATCGGACCCAGCCACACCAAACTCCAACGTTTCTCATTACCATATATATAGAGAGAATAAAAGCTCCTTCTTCCAGCAGCAGCACCATCCATGGCGTTTATTTTCACGTTCCAATTTTGCCCCATTCTTCCTTGACGTCGCCATCCCAATCCTAATCCTTGAATTTCTCTATCTGGGTAGTCTTCATCTCCCTCAAGACTTCCACTTTCAAGTTCTGCTAGTCCAATTTGCCTCTCAATCGCACATGGGTCCAACAGGAGAAGATCCGAGAAACTCAGTACTGAGTCGACTCGCCGAGTCGGTGAAGGCGATTTCCGAGTTGCCCGAATGCCGGAACGCGTTCAGGAAGATGTACGGCAACTTCGTACGAAGAGTCAAGCTTTTGAGTCCTCTGTTTGAGGAGTTGAGGGACAGTGATAAAGCGCTTGGTGTAGAAGAGGTTATAGCTTTAGAATCGCTGGGAGAGGCTTTGAATTCGGCTAAGGGGCTTATCAAGTCTGTCAACCAAGGGAGCAAGCTTTATCAGGTACCGTTCTGTTTGGTTTGTGTTTTCTGTTTTCTGTTTGGTTGCCAAGAAAATGAAGGAAAGGGAAGGAAAACAATATAAAGTTTGGTTTTTGAAGCATTTGATCTAGCTTGCAATTCTAAGGAACTTCAAAGTTCCTAGTTTCTGGAAACACATTGTTTAGCCTACGAGGAGTGTAAATGAGGAAACCATGTTAGTGTTGGAATATACTATATAGTCTTAGTTTGATAAGGATTAAGAAAGTTGTCACTCCTAATGTATTGCGCAATTTATGTCTTGTTTTTTGGTTATCAGTCTTCAAGCATGATTTTTCATTAAAAGGAAGGAGCAGAATGCTAAAATGATTTTTCATTAAAGGAAAGAGCAGAATGCTAAAATGAAAATGCTTGGTTTTTTGAGTTGTGATTTCTGTCTCTCTTTTCTTTCTCAGGGTTTATTTTCTGTCTATATTCAGACAAGAAATGAAAATGTAAACAATAGTTTACTTTCTGAACTATTGGGGTCTCTTACTCTTCTCTGTTTATAATGATCAAGTAATGTACTACATATCGTGAGTGAATACTGAATGTAATGATCAATTATTGTACCTTTTGTTTTCCGTAAACAATAGTACAATATTTGTAGTATTGTACAAGACTCCAATGCTTGTGTGTTCGTGCTTTCATTTCTTCTAATTCTTATTGAAAATGTAGAAAGTAATATCAACTTAGAAAGCTGGATTTTATATAGTCTTCTCTTATCTGTCTTTGACATATCCTCCAAGCTTGATTTTATCAGTTACTTGCATATGTGAACTGTGATGTAGTAGCATTAGATATGAACATGTTATTTTCTTGAATAGTGCTATTGTTGATAAGAAACGAATATGAACATCAATAAATGTTTTCTTTACCAAGATGTATACTGGTCGCATTTGTTGTATGACTCCCTGCCTTGGCCTTCTTCTTGCCTTGCAAACATATTGGTTTATTTAAAGGTAGACAGTGTTTTCTTAATGTAACAGGCTTTGCAAAGGGACAAGATTATTGATAAGTTTCACCAAATGACGGTAAAAATTGAAGCAGCATTGAGTAAAATTCCTTATGATAAATTTGATATGTCAGAGGAGGTTTGTGAACAGGTACTTTTACAATCTACGTTTACATTTAAAGAAGGTTATTATCAGAAATGACTCACCACTGATCTTTTATCTCTTTGCTTTTCTATTTTTTATACTTTGCTTTTCTGCAATGTGAGAGAAAGCTTTCTCTTTATGAACAAATCGTAAAACGAAATAAGTAGAGCCAAATAGTGGATTATGAATTTTCAAAGTATTTAACAAGAGGTATTACCCTTTTGTAATTTCTTTCAGATTGAACTAGTGCATACTCAATTTAAAAGAGCAAAAGAAACAAAAGACACCCTTGACTCACAACTAGAGATGGACTTATCCATAGCGGTGGGAGACAATGAGCCTGACCCTGTAATAATAAAAAGACTTTCAGAAATGCTGCACCTCAGAACCATCAACGATCTAAAGAAAGAGTCACTTGCTTTCCATGAATTGGTTATCGCAAGTGGCGGAGATGTAGGGGACCACTTTGAAAAGATGCAAGCTCTGCTTAAGAAGCTAAAGGACTTAGTGCTGACAGAAAGCCCAGAAGTTGACAACTCTGAACGTGACAAGAGTATGATCAAGCACAGATCTCCTGTTATCCCAGATGATTTCCGATGTCCAATATCACTAGAACTGATGAAAGATCCTGTGATTGTCTCTACTGGCCAGGTACAACCCAGAAGATCTTTCACAAAGTACATCTTTGTCTATTGTGTTCATAGTAGTTGATGCTCTTATTTATCTTTGCAGACATACGAAAGATCCTGTATTCAGAAATGGTTGGATGCGGGACACAAAACCTGTCCCAAAACACAGCAGACATTGTTGCACACAGCCATAACACCTAACTACGTTTTGAAGAGTCTAATTGCTTTGTGGTGTGAGAGCAATGGCGTTGAGCTGCCCAAAAAGCAAGGGAATGGTAAAAACAAAAAAGCAGGATGCAGTGTTTCAGACTGTGATCGAGCTTCTATTGCTTCCTTATTAGAAAAACTAGCAAAAGGGAATTCAGAAGAACAAAGAGCAGCTGCTGGTGAGCTCCGCTTGCTGGCAAAGAGGAATGCAGATAATAGAGTGTGTATTGCTGAGGCAGGGGCCATTCCACTCCTTGTTGAGCTTTTATCCTCCTCGGATCCTCGGACACAAGAGCATGCTGTTACAGCACTTCTCAACCTTTCAATAAATGAGAGTAACAAGGGAGCAATTGTAAATGCAGGAGCGATACCTGATATAGTAGATGTTCTGAAAAATGGCAGCATGGAGGCTAGAGAAAATGCAGCTGCAACCCTTTTCAGTTTGTCTGTTGTAGATGAAAACAAGGTGGCAATTGGAGCTGCTGGGGCCATCCCATCCCTTATAAAACTGCTTTGTGAGGGGACTCCAAGAGGAAAAAAGGATGCTGCTACAGCTATTTTTAATCTCTCAATCTATCAGGGAAACAAGGCCAGAGCTATAAGGGCGGGTATTGTGGCCCCATTAATGAGATTGCTGAAGGATGCAGGAAGTGGGATGGTGGATGAAGCGCTAGCAATCCTGGCAATTCTGGCTAGCCATCAAGAAGGGAAGATGGCAATTGCTCAGGCTGAGCCAATCTCTGTTTTGGTGGAAGTTATAAGAACTGGTTTCCCACGCAACCGGGAGAATGCTGCTGCTGTATTATGGTCATTATGCACAGGTGATATACAGCAGTTGAAACTAGCAAGGGAACTTGGAGCAGACGAGGCCTTGAAGGAACTGTCAGAAAATGGCACTGAAAGGGCCAAGAGGAAAGCTGGAAACGTTTTAGAGCTCCTTCAACGAGTCGAAGATTCTATTGATCTTTAAAAATCGTAGGGTCGTGGTTCTAATGCATTTCCTAGTACTATTATTAGGATGAAAAAGTGTAGTTTACAGATGTTCTGCAGATAAATCATTGTGTTACTTGTACGATACGTGTACTATACATTATATTATGGTGACTTAATTCGTGTTGATGTACAAAACAAAGGGATAAGTAGAGTATGTGGGCGGGTTTGGCTGACAATAGGACTGCATATCAAGTCTTCTGGGTTGTATATTATTGAAGAGTTTCCATTAGATAGAAATTATGAAAAAGGAAGCAAAAAGGAATCTTGATTCTCGAACAGCTTTTCCAGAACAGTAGAATTGTTCTTCTGCCTTGCAATGGGAAAAGGAAGGTATGGTTTTCGTTTCGTTTTATTTGTTAAAACGAAGGTATGTATTTTTTTTGGACCTTTTTGGGGTAAAACATGGTAGGTCTGTGAACCTGCATATTTCATGCTTTTCAAACATTATTCATCTATCAAAAAACATCATCCAATCTTCTTTTTTTGGGTGAGTCAAATGATGACGAACAAGTTGAGAGTATTAGTATGGATTCCGCAGTATATGCATACTCGTATATATATATATATATCCAAACTTCAAAAAATTCAAAGACAGACTGATTTACTCCCTCTAAATCGATATTTGGGACAACAAAAACAGGTTTGAATTAAGCAAGCAAAATTTTACACAAATAAAAATGTGTACTTTTTTAACAAACCATAGGATATTTACGATGTATTTATACAAAGGATCAATGCACCCACAACAATGTGAGTCTCGAGTCAAGTTGAGACAAACATCGCTAGATTAAGGTTAGTTGGTGTATTATATGGAGATATGAGGTGGGTGCTAAATTACAAAATAGATATGCAACAACATCATCTCCCTCTTTAGAAGCTGACATATTTTTAAGTGAGGCGAATGGGAGCATGACATTTTTCAACCAAGAGAAGTTTCACATTAACTGTATATTCTTTGTGGATCTAACGTGTGTTTCCATGAAATGTGTACTACTTAAAGGTCCAACATATTCTATGACAGTCTATAGATGTCCCAACAACATGATTTCTCTAAACAATTATGGAGATTTGGTTGAAGCACAATGCCCCAGGTCTCGAGAAAGCTATGAAAATTTGACTAAAGCTGGGAGAAATTTAATTGACTCTAAAAAATCTAAGCAAATGGGAAGTTTGTAATTTTATTATTATGATTTTTGCTTTTTATTTTTGTATTTTTCCTTTATATATTGATGCAATTTCTTCTGAACTTGACACCACGGCCAATTAGCTATAGTGTTTCAAGTAACTATAAAATTAGAATTTTTTTAATAATCATAATGTGTACGAACAAGAAATGAGAGATGGAAAATTCTGCACATAAATTAATTAGCTCTTGCCGACACTGTAAATTTATTCGGCTGGTTTGATCACCAAAACTTTTAGCCAGCTAGATTTGGATATTTCTGTTTTCTTTCTTTTTTTCTCCTTTCCAACAAAATAAGCTTTTTCGGCTAGGAATAGTTTATGAAATCTACAGGAAATCTAGTCTGATTAGGATAATTACAAATATGCCTTTAATGCCTAATTGAATTGGATTTCCAACACGCATTGGGTTTAGGGCGTTGAGTTTACTTATATTTCTATATAAATAGGAACCAGTCCCCGAACTCCCATATTATTATATACTTTGTCGAATATGGTGGATGTCTTACCTACGGAAATTCTTATCGACATTCTTTTGAGATTGTCTGTAAATTCAGCATGTTGTATGAGATGTGTATCTAAAGTCTTGTTAAAGACAGTTGACGACCTTTCTTTTGCCACACTGCACATGCGGCGTTTACCTGATGTTCATCAAGTACCTCGACTTATTCGTCTTGTTGAACCTACCTTTGATGTACATAAGATGTACCCATTGAAATACGATGGCGTTGACTTGACAAAGAGTAAGCATGCAATTGTTTCTAAATTCGTGTCTAGTCTGCGTTGGTATAAGCCAAATTTTGTTTTCTACAACTTGTTTGGCTTTACTGGTCTTCATACGAAGAAAGGAAGGTCATGCTTGTTGGTGAATCCTTTCAAGGGAGAAGTTCTAATGCTCCCAACAACGAGTGACCTCCAAGTTCCAGTCAACAATCTATGCAACAGTGATACGTACGGCATGGGATTTGATAATATGACCAACACCTACAAGATTATTCGTGTTTCTTGCCACGAAAAGGACATCAAAACCCAAGTGACGGCCGAAGTTTTTATATTGGGGACAAGCTCATGGCGGGAGTTACCCTCAATTCCTCCTTGCCATCTAACCCAAAAGTCGGCATGTGCACATGGAGACATGCATTGGTTGGTTCGTGGAGATGACCACGACTCGTCGTCTATACATATACTTTCCTTCAACTTCAAGAAAGAGGAGTTCTATTGGACACCTCATCCCGCACCTCACAGAAAATGCATGATATGTTTGATTTTGTTAACCTGCTTAATTTCAGGGGTTCTTTAACCCTTGTGGATGCTTCTTCATCAGAAGATATGAAGATATGGAAATTGAAAAATTATGATAACAAAGAGTGGGTACTAAATTACAAAATAGATATGCAACAACATCCGTCTCTTCGTTTCTTGAAGGGTACTCTTGTGATGTGTAGTACTCTTTTTTCTATATGTGGAGAATGGGAGCATGGCATATTTTTCAACCAGGATAACTTTGTATTGTTTTTGGATGTAACACGTGTTATCGTGGGTAGTGTACGGCTCAAAGGTTCTACAGTCCATAGTTGTACGGACAGCATGATTTCTCTAAAGAAGTACGGAGATTTGGTTGAAGCAGAGCAAGATATTGAGATCCCCATGTCTGAAGAAAGTTATGAGAATCTGACTAAAACATCAGAAGCAAGTGGGAGAGATGTGGTTTACTTGAGAACACAGACGGAGCCCGCTTGTATTTCTTGAGATGCCAATTGCTAAGAATTCTAAGTTGTTTGTAATCTCTTTATATATATATATATATATATATATATATACACTACAGTGACTTAATCAGTCGAACTATCAAGCAGTATCCTTGATGACAGTCACAGTGAACAAGTTCTGCAGAAATGCCGAGTAACACTGAAACTAACACGAGGATTAATTCCTCTTATGTTATCAAGACGGCTTTAGGATTGTGTTGCTTCAAAAGCAATACTTTTCAAATATTCCATAGGATTTCCATACCTAGCTAGATTTGGATTTTTTTCTTTCGAACCAAATAAGTTTAATATGTTATAGATGGAATCTGCAGGAAATCCTTAAGAATGTATCCGTAATTAAAACAGAGTTTTTTCATTCAACAATATGTTAAAAAAACTAGCAAGTAAATCACTCCCTAGTAATATGTTAAAAATAAGTGAATTTTTTTTTAAAATATCACAACAATTTCCCTCAGCCGTGCAAGATTATAATAATAAGTATCACTCCCTTTTCTGAAAAAAAAAAATTATATATATATATAGAGTAAGCTCTCTTTGCAAGTACACTTGGAAATATTAACATAACTATGACATATTCATAGTGTAGATCGTGTAGCATATTTGTTTTATTAATCCGTTCGAACTTCAAATACAATTAATAATAAATAAATATAAGAAAACTTAATTGTCTTCTTATTTTTGAGAAATTAGGGGGGGTTTGTCAAGGGCATCTAATCCAACGTTCTCGTAAACTCTCTAAAAACTAATGCATAGTCATCAGCTGTAACTAATTCTATAGCATGTATGGTTAACTCATCTCCCCGTTATTAATAAATATTCACTTATATGATAACAAGTGGACGAGTTATACTCACCATCGAAAGGGCTATATTAAGTATAATTAGGACCATATATACTGTAGTTACTTCAAAAGGCTATATTAAGTGTACACTAAGTCTAAGGGAAAGTTGAGAAATGAGAAATAATTAGGACCGTATTTTGACAAGTATATACTACAGTAACTTCAAAAGGCTAAGTACGGCAAGTCAAGGAAAAGTTGGAGAACCATAAAACCTAGGGGGGTGTATACAATTAGGATTTTAAAAGACTATTTTGGGATGAATAAGTCTTGTGGTATTCAATTAAGACTTTTAAATAATCTAAACAAGTCTTGTGGTATTCCATTAAGACTATTAGGATTTTTAAATGAGGGTGTCGAAATCTAGTGGTATTCAATCAAGACTTTAAACAAGTAACAAAAAGTCTTATGGTATTCAAAAACTTGCTAATTTCGACGGATTGTTTTAAATGTGAGATTGTGTGAGATTTTTTAATGGGAGGTATAAATACCAAGCCCTATCTCAAATCCCACCCTAATCCATCGGATTTTTCATGTGGGATTTTTTTTTTCTCTCTCTCTACCTGCTGAAGAAGATGAACAACAAAGCATGCAGCAAGCCCAAGCCGAGCTTTTCCCAAATACTCACCAACTTCAGATAAAATAACAACGGGGAATAGCTTTTCTCAACCAATTTCTCAGCCCTTCTCAGTGGTTTTGAAACTAGTTTTCGTGCACTAAATGTCCCTGCCTTGTTCCCAGCAGGTCCAAGCACTGGCCTTGACTCTGAATCAGCCACATTGATATACCTTACTCTTGGAGCTCCTGACATTAGTATCACTCCTTTGGCTGAACACCAAATTCTCCAAGGATCTCAGCCTTTTTCCCCACTTAGAATCAAAAGAAAAATAAAATACACACTTCGAATTCAACCAGAATATGGGTTTGCCCGAGCAGCCAATATGATCCAACCAGAAAGACCCCCAGAGACCCAAAAGCATATGGATTTGACACTTCCACTATGCACATTCATTGACCTTGCTCTTCAAGTTCCCAAAACAGATCTCAACTTTTCCACCACTTGAGCCCCTCAAAGTTATACTCCTACCAACCCTTTGGTCCATTCACATTCAAAATTCACCAAGCCAATACTCAACCCCTTCGAAACACCACCTTGCAGAAACCACTAAAACCCCCATTTTTCCAATGCCCAAACTCCAACTTGCCCAAAACCCCTAAGAAAGTCAAGACCCACCCAGAATTCCACAGAAAATAAGTGAAAGAAAAATAACAACGGGTAATTGTTAAACTCCTTGGCGCCAAGCCAAAGCACATTTTTCCACGCCAAGAAACCCAAAAAACCCAATATTTAAAAAAAAAAAAATCAGAAACAGAAAAGAGCAAGCAGACATTTGACCCAAAAATCTGGCATGGTAGGTATTTGTGATTATGTCCCAATGACCCAGGTTCTTTGTATTTTGAATAGTGCTTCCTTTTTGGTTGTGTTCGATCATGAATCATGAAAAGAGCAAATGTATTTTTGGAATGAAAAACAGAAAACACAATGACTAGGAAAAGGGTGATGATAAATTAAAAAAAAATATGAATAACGAATGGTTTCTTGATATACAACTTGGCTAGATGGCTTGCAGTGGTTAGTAAGTCGTCCTATAAGTCAAATATATGAGGGCGCATGTGATGTTATTGTTGACCTTTCTACACATACCAATAAAAGCTTCAAACCTATCTTCCTTCTGAAATGCAAGTTTTCTGTAAAATAAAATGAAACTAATGAAGTAAACAGCTGCTTGCACATGAGATCTGCACTGGACTAGCCAGAGGAATCAACAAATTGCTCATCATCTGACTAAAAGTAAAAAATCTATGTGGTCCTTTCAAATCTTATAAATTCTTATGATATAAATCTTTTAAAATCCAAACGTAAAAAATCTTGATTATAAAAAATCTTTTAAGTCATTACATTCCTAAATAGTCTTTTAAAATCCACTGGACTTATTTATCCATAAATAGTCTTTTAAAATCTCAATTGAATACACCCCACCTAGTGTAATTAGGATACTTGGAAATATAAAACCTAGTGCAATTAAAGATTGAAACACGTATCAAAATTAGGATACAGAAGAGAAAGATAAGATATTGTGTTTACTTGAGAAGAAAATAAAACAAGCAAGATTTTACAAGTTGGGGGGATGAAACCTAATTAGGATAATCATAAATATGCATAAAATTATTTCCTAACTGAATTGGATTTTCAACATGCATTAAGGTTGAATTAAAATCTTGGGAGATATCTATTTGACTAGTCCTATTTGTATATAAATAGGAGGGCCGGATGAGCACTTGAAAGACATATAGCAAAATTAACCAAGGTGGTTGGTGTGAGTGGTTCGGCACTCTCATTCCTTAAGAGAGGTCAGGGGTTCGATCCCTGCTCTTGTACGGAGTCACCACTTTGGCCATCACTTTACCCCTTATGGGTCGACCCGGTGTGAGCGGGGATTAGTCTGGGTTGTGGTTAAGGCTTAAAGGTGTCACCCATAGTTGGGGCCCATCCAGGACCACCTCGTGGTTCAGACCAAAAAAAAAAGAAAAGACATATAGCAAAATTATTTTTGTAAGGATTTTGCAGACGAAATCTTCAAAATCTAAACAAGAATAAATCAACATACATTACTCAAACCAGAGTTGACCAGGAAGCTCATGGATGCCCTACCCACGGAAATTCTTATCGACATCTTTTCGAGACTTTCGGTAAATTATGTGTGTGTGCATCAGATGTGTATCTAAGGCCATGTTAAAGACAGTTGATGACCTCTCTTTTGCCACACTGCACATGCAACATCATTTACTTGATGATGTTCAACAAGTACCTCAAGTTGTTCTCCTTTTTCGCTCTACCTGTGGAGAAAGAATGCACCCATTGAAATACGATGGCAACAACTTATTGAAAAAGAGCAAACATGCAATTGTTTTCGAATTCAAGTCCACACAGCATCGTTATAAGCACAATTTTGTTTTATGCAACTTGTTTGGATTTACTGGTCTTGATATAAACAATGGAAAGTCATGCTTCGTGGTGAATCCTTTCAAGGGAGAATTTCTAATGCTCCCAACAACAAGTGACCTCCAAGTTCTAGCCAATAGTTTCTGCAACAATGATAGTTACAACATGAGATTTGATAATATGACTAACACTTGTAAGATTGTTCGTATTTCCCACCATGTACGGGAGGACCGTATGACCAACATGGTGGTGGCCGAAATTCTTGTGTTGGGGACAAGCTCATGGCGGGAGTTACCCTTAGTTCCTCCTTGCAATCCATTTTACAAGGTGGCAGCATCTACATATGGAGAAGCGCATTGGTTGGTTGATAACGACAACCTATGTATACTTTCTTTTGACTTCAAGACAGAGGAGTTCTATTGGACTCCTCACCCCTTAGAGAAAAAGCTAGGTCTCTGGCGTTTTATTCACTTGCTTAATTTCAGGGGGTCTTTGGCCTTAGTGGATGTTTCTTCGTCAAATATAGAGATATAGGTATTGGTATTGAAAAATTACGAAGATAAGAAGAATCAAGAGTGGGTGCTAAATTACAAAATAGATATGCTACAACAACATCATTTTCCTATTGAGAGTCATATGCCTTTGCTTAGGCTTTCCAAGTTTGGCGAATGGGAGCACGGCATATTGATCGGTTCATAATTGTATATCATTTTGTACCCTTCTAGCTTATGATTTGGTTATGTTTTTGAGTTAAACTTGTGCTTTTAATCCTTTTTGTGTTTATCTTTCAGTTCATTGAGCTTTAGGTAATAATGATGGCTTTAGAGAGCATAATTCATGCAATTCAAGCATGTTAAGGCCTAATTTGGATGAATAGATGAAGAGCTTAAAGACAAACTCATTTTGGCTACAGCCCCCTGCCAGTCCAGTTCCGTAGGTCATATTGCAAGCTTTGTTTCAACAACCTACATAGCTCGAATGAGGCCACATTCTTCATGAAAGTTGTTCCAATTGGTGTGTACTATAACATATCCAAAATTCAGCCCCATTGGATAAATCTGGAGTCCGTTACCTAGCAAACACAGAACCATGCTCAGGATGGATGTTATCAGCGCGGAAAATGAGTTAGCAATTTGTTTCGGCCTTAACTTCTTCCTCCGACCTTGGATTGGCCCAAATAACATATGGCTGGAAAGAAGACATTCTGAACTTCAATTTCGAGTGCTTAAAGTCCTAATTTGATTAAGAGAAGCCCAAGTTGTAAGCCCTTGAAGTTTCTGGTCATGCTGACCTCAGCATGTGCTGGTTGGATGCTTGGTCATGGTGAGCTAGGTATGAGCTATCATTTCTGGTTGGAAGCTTGGTCATGGTGACATGAAGATGAGCTAGGGCTGCTGGTGGGATCTATTGGTGAAGTGCATCACCCAATTTAGATTTTCTAATACAAGTGCATCAACCATTTCAGATTTTATAAAACAAGTGTTGTATGCATTAGCCAAATTGAATTCAGATTTTCACTTCCCCTAGGCCTATAAATAGGGAAGTTCTCTAAGCTTGTAAACACACCCCAAGAGGGGGAGCTCTCAAACACTTCTCTAGAGCTCCCTTCCCTTCTCTCCCTCAAATTCTCTTAGTTTCATTTTCTAGTTTTCAATTGTAGTAATGAAATATTTGTGCTGAAATTCTCCTTAAGTTTTCCAAGTTCTACTTAATTTTCATTGTTATGTAAATTCTTTTCTTTAGTTTCAAGTTTGATTAGTTTCCAAGTTTCAATTATGATTTTTGTTCTTATTCATTATGCTTATAAGTTAATATGCTAGTTTGAATGATTGATCACCATTTAGGCTTGAATGTTAGCTATCTTGGTTTGAATTAAGAGTATACACCATGCTTTAATTTGAATTGAACTATGAATAGGAAGAGTATGTATGGACATTCGACAACAGGGATTAGATACATGCTTGGTTGTTTAAATTGTTCTTCTATGCTTAATGGGTTCCTAATGCTTAATTTTAGGTTAGACAACAAATGATCAAATTAGGGAATTAGGAACACAAGGTTATGACCACACACCATGGCTTAATCATACATTAGCTAGAATCAATCCGTTAATCTAATTGAACTTGGGAACTTATCTACTTGAGTTAGTTATTTTCTTTCTTCCTTGTTTTATTTATTTCCTTTCTTTTTCATTTCTGTTTTGTGTAGGGAAAATGAATTGGATCATTCAATCACCAATTCTCGTGGGATCGACCTCGCACTTACATATGCTATACTACCAAACGGCTCGTGCACTTGCGAGTATCACAAGTTGAGGATGCAGCTGAATCCATTTTGGTGCAGCTGTATTTACACAACACATATTTTTCCACCACAAGGATAGAAATCCCTATAGGAAAAGTATATTCTTTGTGAATCTAACACATATTTCCATAAATAGTGTACTACTCCAAGATAGATTTATGACATTCTATAGTTGTACAGACAACATAATTTCTCTAAAGAAGTATGGAGATTTGGTTGCAGTAGAAGGACAAAGGTACTCAAAAGTTATTCTTAAATCTTGATAATGAAGCACAAAGGCTTTGGTTTTCCACTAGTCGCAAGAGGAAGTTTGTGATCTTATTATTATCATCTGGCCATCTTAGAGAATGGGCTAGAAATCTTCTTTCGTATGCATTTGCTTAATTTCAGGAGAGGTTTGGCTGTATTTTTTTTATATAATGAATATATGGAGATGTGGGAGTTGAAGATTTATGAAAAGAAAGAGTGGGTGCTAAATTACAAAATAGATTTGCGACAACATCCTCATTATCTTATGAGGAAAAAAATATTTTTAAATGTGGTGAATGAGAGCACAACATATTTTTCAACCATCATAACAATGATGCCTAAGTATATTATTTGTGGATCTACCACTTTTTCATTAATAGTGTATTAGTAGAAGACAAAGTATTATAGGACAATGCATATTTGTACCGACACCATGATTTTTATAAGAGCATCCGTAATGGTTATGATCAATACAATTTTATTACATGAAATTGAAATAAAATAGTAAAATCTCACTTGCAATGGTGTGGGTGCTGTATGATGAACCTTCTATTGAATTGCAATAGAATAACCACGAGACCCACATACCAATAAAAATTTGAAAAAATACTGCAAATAATGCATTATGTCGTTAAGAGCATCCGCAATATTATGGTTGTTCAATAGTTCAATGTAATAGAAAAAATACGAAAATTAACTTTTTTTCCAAATATATTCAAAATTAGTAAAGATCTCTTTGAGAATATTTCTGTGGTACAATTTTTAGTTATTAAATTTATTCATTTTATTTTATTTGAGTATGTATAAAAACATAAAAGAATATATAACTATTGATATGAAGCTGTTGAATTGTACAATTGCAAGTAAAACTGCATTTCAATTCAATAGATGCCAAAATAGTTCAATTTACTGAATTATTGCATTGAACTATTGAACAACTATTGAAGATGCTGTAAAGGATTATGGAGATTTGGTTGAAGCAAAACAATACTAAAAGCCCAATGTCTCAAGAAACTTACGAGAATTTGACTGAAGCAAGTACACTTGAGAATTAGTTTTTCACTAATCGGTAAGAGGAAGTGTGTGGTCTTATTATTTTAAAAAGTTCTTCGAGAAAATTTTGTATCTTGTAACATTAAGCTCTCTTTTAATTTTTATTGCCATGGCCAATTAGTTACTGGTGTTTCAAGCATATTCTGAAATATCGATAATATCGATGAAATATCGAGGATATTTCGGTTTTTTTGAATCACGGATATTTCGGAACGTATTCATGTACATATCATATAAATATCGAAAAAAGAAGAAAAAAAAAAAGGAAAAAAAGGGAGAAAAAAAAACAAAAAAAGGATTTGAACCCCTCCCATTCTACTCCTCCAACACCTTAACCACCATATCACTTATGTTTTTATGATAATATGCTAAAATATTTATATTTATATGATTTTGTTTTGAATTCTTTTTGCAAGAATCAAATTTTCATATGAGAATGAATCTTTGACCTTTCATTTGGGATGGAATCGAGCGGCTCATGGAAATAATCCGAGACTCAATCTTCAAATGGTTTTGCTTATGGACAACGCCAACCAATCTCGGATCCATACAGGTGTCATGTTAACAATTACATGCAAAACTATTTTGGGGATTTATCATTTGATGACTACTCTTCACAATACACTTACTCTACACATAGAGATGATGAAGATAGTGAAAAATTTGAACCTCATAGGAACTCTATGTGGTACTAAGTCACTCATGTATCTTACCACGCAATGTATAAAGTGTAAAATATGGTAGTAAATCATTATATATAAATGATTATGGTGTGTTTAATCTTTTTTCATTAATTACTACATATTTTCTATACTCACAGTGTTTGCCAGCTCGTTGTATAATCAACTTAAATCAGTTAACTCCATCATGCAATGCATTTCCTTCTAATTTTTTGTGATAAACTAATAGATAATTGACTAAATAAACATTCTCCAAAGTTTCAATAAAAATTTCCAAGTTTTTCTTACAATTTCCGTGGTTTTTATTCAAATTTTATCGATATCGATAATATCCCGATATTTCCATCAAAATTTTCTTGTTTTTGGACTACCTATATTTCCGATATCATCGATATTTTAAACCTTGGTTTCAAGTAATGATAAAATTAGAAAAGTTTCAAATATTATTCTCTTTTAAATGAAAATATATCGAGAAAAGTTTGAAGTTGTAAACTCTTGTAAATCGCAACATCATGGTAGGTTTAAAAATTTGCATGTTTCATGCTTTTCAAACGTTATTCATTAATCATAAAACATCAACCAATCTTTTTTGGCGTAAGTCAAATAATTTATTTAAAAAAAATAAAGAACAAACAAATTGAGAGTATCAATGTTTATTCTATGCCATTAGATATTCATGATCCTATTTATGACAAGAAAATAAACAAGCAAGATTTTACAATAAAACCTAATTAGGATAATTAGAAATATGCATAAATTTATTTCCTAATTGAATTGGATTTTCAACATGTATCAAGGTTTAGGACGTTGAATTAAATTCTTGGGATTTATTTGACTAGTCCTATTTGTATATAAATAGGAGGGCGAATGAGCAATTGAAGACATACAGCAATTTTATCTTATTTTAAGGATTTTGTAGACCAAATCTTCAAAATCTAAAGAAGTATACATCAACATACATTGCTCAAGCCAGTGTGACCAGGAAGATCATGGATGCCCTACTCATAGAAATTCTTATCAACATCTTTTTAAGACTTTCGGTAAATTATGTTTGTTGCATCAGATGTGTATCTAAAGCCATGTTAAAGAAGGTTGACGACCTTTTTTTTGACACATTGCACATGCAGTGTCGTTTACTTGATGATGTTCAACAAGTACCTCGACTTGTTCTTCTTTTTCCCTCTACTTGTGGAGAAAGGATGCACTCATTGAAATATGATGGCAACGACTTATGGACAAAGAGCAAACATGCATTTGTTTCCGAATTTGAGTCCACAACACAACATCCTTATAAGCACGATTTTGTTTTTTTGCAACTTGTTTGGATTTACTAGTGGAAGGTCATGCTTGTTGGTGAATACTTTCAAGGGAGATTTTCTAATGCTCCCAACAACAAGTGACTTCCAAGTTTCAGCCAATAGTTTCAAAAACCATGTTACTTATGGCATGAGATTTGATAATATGACCCACACCTACAAGATTATTCGTATTTTCAAAGGAGGACCACACAGCGGTGGCCGAAGTTCTTATACTAGGGACAAGCTCATGGCGAGAGTTACCCTCAGTTCCTCCTTGGGATCCACGACGCAAGGTGGCAACATCTACACATGGAGAAGTGCATTGGTTGGATGACAACTTCCACGAGTCGTTTGCACGTATACTTTCTTTTGACTTCAAGAAAAAGGAGTTCTATTGAACTCCTCATCCCTTAGGGAAAAAGCCACGTCCTTGGGATTTTGTTCACTTGCTTAATTTCAAGGGATCTTTGGCACTAGTGGATGTTTTTTCGTCAAATATAGAGATATGGGTATTGGTATTGAAAAATTATGAAAATAAGAAGCAAGGGTAGGTGCTAAATTACAAATAGATATGCAACAACATTATCTTCCTCTTGAGAGTCATATGTCTACGTGTAGGCTTTCCAAGTTTGGCGAATGGAAGCACGGCATATTTTTCCACCACGAGAATAAAGATCCCTATAAGACAAGTATATTTTTCCACCACGAGAATAAAGATCCCTATAGGACAAGTATATTTTTTGTGGATCTAACACATAATTCCATGAAGAGTGTACTACTCAAAGATGGATTTGGCATATTTTTCCACCATGAGAATAAAGATCCCTATAGGACAAGTATATTTTTTGTGGATCTAACCCTAAAGCACGGTCGATAATTGTACCGACAGCATGATTTCTCTAAAGAAGTATGGAGACTTGGTTGAAGTAGAAGAACAAAGGTACTCAAAGGTTAATCTTGATAATTAAGCACAAAAGGCTTCATTTTTCCACTAAGTCACGAGGAAAGTTGTGATCTTATTATTATTATCTTTAAATGTATAGAGAAAAATGTGAACTTCTAAACTCTAGTAACATTGAGTTCTCTTTCAATTTTTAACGCCACGACTAATTAGTTACTGGTGTTTCAAGTAATGAAAACGAATTAGAATACAGTGTTTTAATATATAATCAAAATGAGCACACACCATACTGCTGTTTTTGTTTTCGTAGCAACATAATATGACATAAAAAATTCACATTATCAATTAGCTAGCTCTTGCCGACACTACTCAATGCAGCTTACTTCCCCACAAATAAAACAAGCAAAATTTTACAAGTCAATCCAGCTTACTTCCCCACAAATGTTTCAGTGAAGGTACGGCCACTGGCAATTTTCGTAGTCCCAATTATCAAATCATATGCCATCCCTTCCTGCAATATCCAAATTACCATGGATATTAGGAATTAGGATAATATGCAGACAACAGAAGAGATAAAAATAGAAATATCTGGATAACCATCCATCCCTGACACATGAGCAAAATAAAATAGTAGCATAGATGAAATCTATGACATTTTATACGTGCAAAACAATTAACATACCTGAGCACTGAGAAATCGTAGAGCAGAAATCTCCGCAAAAGTTACACCTCCGATGAAGACGACAAGTACTAGGGAGCGCCTTCCATCAACTACCCTGAGATGTATTAAGGAATGTCACAATGAAGTATATACGCTTCATTAGCAAATAACCAATCAAAATTTTACTGTAAATTGCTTTTCATCAATCTACAAATGTTAATGACCATGTCTGAACAACCCAGCGAAAGAATGTCACTGGGTATCAACAAATGCAGTACTGAGAACAGAATCTTATCAACTAGAACCAGTTGGCACATACTTGTCTACATTGGCTGAAGGGCCCTGCAAAGTGTCCAATGATGGACTGCTTGAGAATCGGCCCTGTAAATTGTTACGACAGAAATAAAGCTTAGCATGCACTTCAAGCACACACAGGCAGAGATAAAAGTAATAGTATGCAAAGCTTTCAAAAGAAAAGAAGAAAAATAAGAAATAACTCATGAGAAATGTACTCACTCTCTTTGTTTCTGAATGTGGTCCAGGTAACAGCTTCAGAATTTCTTCAATAGGACGCCTGGAGGTTAAAAAAATTCATGTTTTAGAGCACAGCAATCACATTTACAATAATGAAGTTCCACCAAAACTAATGCGCCTTCAGTGGTGAAAGGAAATCACATCACATTTACAATAGGTGAAAGGAAAAGGAATAATGAGCCTTCAGTGGATCATAAGAAGCTACAAAACTTTAACCTCAATACTAGAAAAGACTATTTTTTGATGCAAGCCTTATTTGAAAAGGAAGTTCTGAAACCGAAAATTTTCAATAAGAAATGTACCAAAATAAAGTAGTTACTATTAAGAGACCCGGATATACATGAAGAAAAGCAACCTGTATCTAATAAAATAGATTGGTATAGTATAGTTCTATGGGAAGAAGGTAAACCGTGTACAGGGGGAAGGGAGCAACTGTGATCCATACTCTGACACCAATAAACCATCCTGTAATACCAACTTCCCGGAGTACCACACCATGGAAACTCTTGAAGTCTATTGATAAGAAAGCTTTGACCAAGTTGATTGAATTAATATAGACCTTTAACATAACAAAATGTGGGGACCAAGCATCCACTTTACATGAGTGCATTTCAGGCTTCAGTACATACATTTAGTCTCCACAACTGAAATTAAACTTGCTTAGGTCTTGAATATGCTAAACTGTTTGGGCCCTAATTACGAAGCTTAACAGAGATATTATATCTTTATCATTTCCAGTGGTTTTCCAGGAGCTAGATTATAACAAAAGGCATTGAGACTTGCAAAATATATACTCGTGGTGAAAAGGAATTGATGGGATCTACTAAAAAAAATAAAAAACAAGCACACAGAGAAAACAAAACAAACTTGCTACAAATTTATCTGTCAAGGAATTAGGCTCACCATCCAGATCGAACAGCATGTTGGACAAGGCGGATACTAAGAGGTGCATATCCAGAAAATACATAGGCGATATCATTGGGACTGTGACATAAGAAAATTGACTCCAAAGTTAGTACCAAGCAAAAAGAGAACACTACTGAAAAGAAAGTAAACAATGAAGGCGAACAATACTTTGCAGTGTCAGTATCCTCAACAACAAGTTGCAGGGCACGTTTAACTGTCAGCCAGTTGCTTTTCGACTCCTGCAAGGTTCAGATGATGTACAGTGAATCCTTTGTTCTTTTCTGTATAAAAGTCCGTTCACCAGTTACTGTATCATGCAAGGAAATTAGTGGATGGTTGTATGAGGGTAAAATAAAAATGAACCTGTTTTTTAACCAATCCAGCTTTCTCTAAACTATTCAACGTAACCATGTGTTCAAATCCATAACTATGGAGTAGTTCTCTCCTAAACAAAGAATACAAAAACCATTTAATATAAATAAAAACCAAAAGGATCAACGTGAAATATAGAATGAGTGAAGTACTTGCCTCAAATAGTCAAAATTCTTTTTAGGCAACCCAGAATTTGTAATAGAAAATAAGATGAGAAGCCGTAGGACATTTACAAGAGGCTCCTGCTTATGGATCATTTCTTCGATGTACTCAAAGCATCTGCATTCATCAACTATATCAGTTTCATGCTTGCAAAACAAAATTTAGGTGACTTTGTCAATCCATAAACATATGATAAGTGGAAATATATGAAAAGACAAAATAGAGAGATATATTCTAGGTTCCAATAGAACCACATAGATAATTCAAAAGAATAAGGCAAACGACATATTGTCTTGGTATACAAACCATAAAAATCATTTGGAAGTAAATCACATATTTATGTGTGCTATTATGCACATCATAGAGGTTTGGGAACTTTAAAGTCATATTATGATCTAAAACAAAAAATAATATATATTGCCATTTTTCATTCATATGGATATACACTAGTACTACAAAATAGATATTACATTTTAACTCGTCAAGGCGATACCTACATTCATATGTTTAACCAATCATAAGAAGAGAAGGTGTTTTTGGAGAAAATGGACAAGAAACTTGTTAGTTAGCTGTTACAATGAAACCCAACATGGTATTGGCAAAGTAGCCATAATTACATGGCTTTTGGCTCTAAGTATTTTCACATATAAAAAGAAAATTCATGAAAATGAGAAGCATAAAATTCCCAAACATGTCAGTTACTAGTACCAAATTCAGCTTACATGTCATAACTTTGAGCCTCAATAATTGTGTGTTCCATGTCAAGTTGTCCAAGAAATGATGGCTTTGATGTGAACGTTGACAGATGCTGAGCAAGATTTATGTGCCTCTAAAGCAATCATTGCAGCAAATCAGAAAATGAAACACCCCAGATGAATTCCAAAAATGAATTAAAGAAATACTTACCGTCATTTCTGGCAATGAATTCAGCTTTTTGACAAAGTCTTTCAATTCAGAAACTGTCTGGTTCTATATGCAATATCATATAGCGCTTCATTAGACAAATGGATTCTGGTAATAACATCAGGTTCATGAACAGAAAATCGAGTCGACAATGATCATCTCATGAGTCCAGAAGGGCAAGTATCCAGCTCTTATAAAATTCACTTACATTGGTAGTCACCTCGGTGTAGTCCTGCTTCATCGATGTTGCTTTTTGACGTAGAATCTGCAATCATACTGCAGGTAGCAATAAGAAATGGAACTCCCAGGGAGGATATGATTTCATTTTTAAATTAGAAGAGACAGGTTTGGAAAAAGAAATGAACAGAACAATCTAAACTGGTGAATACAGATAAACCTGGCCAACAACTTCAAAGTTGAGATCCCGTATCTCTTTAAACAGCTTATCGCTGTAATTATTACAATACACGTATAGTGAGAGAAAATCCTGAAGGAATTTAATTACATAAAGAAAAGACTAACATGGTCTGAGCATTTGGGATCAACAAGAGTTATTTATGTACCAAAAGACTTCAAATGAGTATGTAAAATACACATATTCCCTATCTAACTCAAGGCCCAATCAACAGACACTGTATTGGTAGTGAATGGCCATCATACCATTTTTTGGTTAATAAACAGGCAAATATTTTATTATAGGAAATGATCATACTTTAGATGTGAACAAGCAGTCCAACAAATACATAAACTAAAAGCAGAAATTCAAATAAAGCAAATTAACAACTGCAAGAACACTATCAACTACTTATCATACCAGGATATATTAATTCCTTTTCAGTAATATGATCTGTCCTGGATTAATATTCAAGGGTATAGATAATATATTTATAAATGCCAACGACTTGTGAACCAACAATCCAATCCAATGAAAAGCAAGGATAGAAAAAGAGAAGGTATCAATACTATGGCATATGTGTGACAAGATGCCCTTGCATTACATAACAATGCTATCAAGAAAAAAGTGAATCACCTTGAATTAAGTGGAACTTTTATCTTCTTGCCCTCTTGTTGGACTCCCATGACAGATGCATCAAGCTCGACAGCACCATTATTGATATGCAGAAACTGTACTGAAACTATTAGGGATAGCTTACAACTAATTCAGATTACCAAAAACATGAATTGTTCCATTCAGTTCAAAAACCCCCCAATAATTAAAGTTCTTGGGAAAAAAAACCTTTTACTTTTTTTCTTTTTTACTATGCCAATTGAACTGGTATGCAACAATCCAGATGAGAAATACCTCATGAGCAACTCAAAAATTTCACATGTACTTGCTACACCTAGCTACCTACTCTCACGGAGCTTTTTGTTGTGTCATGCCATGAATAAATTATTCCTTCAGTTTTTACGACAACTTACCTCATCAAGAAGCCCTTCATATGTCAATTGAGAACACATGGGAGTTACCATGTCCACCTGCATCCAAGGAACAGTCAATTTAAAGCAAAAACCATAGTTCATGTTCATGGTACAAGTGCATCAAAATGCAGTAACAGAATGTGAGTTTTTAACTTTCTGAATAAGGGATTGGTATGCAACAACCAAAAAGAATTTATAATTTTGTATGTGCAATTTTATATTTCTTTCCCAAATAAAAACTTTAAATCACGTATAAATTAAATAAATGCCATGCTTCATGAATTTAAAGTTACTTAGTACGAGATAAACCATGCTGTGTGACATACTGAAGTCTCATACTAAGTTATTTACGATCGACACATAGAAAATGTAATCATTTGGTGATATGAGAGAGAGAGAGAGAGAGAGAGAGAGAGAGAGAGAGAGAGAGAGAGAGAGAGAGAGAGAGAGAGAGAGAGAGAGTATTAAATAAATGCCATGCTTCATGAATTTAAAGTTACTTACTACAAGATAAACCATGCTGTGTGACATATGGAAGTCTCATACTAAGTTATTTATGATCGACACATATAAATGTAATCATTTGGTGACGAGAGAGAGAGAGAGAGAGAATTACCTCCCTATCTAAAAGGATGAGAGTATTTATCTCTGGCACAACCATCTGAAGTTACAAGCAAGAGATCAGTGGAAGGCTTACTTATGAAACATACTTTTACTCTTTTCCAGTAATTAGAGGATACGAGGTGTGTTTTAAAAAAAAAATAAATAGAGGATACGAGGTGTAAATCGCATAATATATAATGCATGTCCCATATGCAGTTTTTTCTTTTAAAATTAGTTCATCATAAAAGGAGCTTAAAGTCATGCATGATTACATCTGGCGAGTTAACTGGTTCCTCTGCTTGCATGCGGTTTAGAATGTCAGCAACACGAACTGATGATTTGCCTTTTGCCCTCACATTTGGTATCACCCCAAAAGAAAACTGCAAACAATAAACAAGACATAATTTTCACCTACAAGCAAAGAACAAGAACTAGAGTAACTAAAAGCATAACTTAAGGGTACAACCATAGTAATCTTTAACTCCAAAGACAACTTTAGTGTACCATTCTTACATAACTTGTGTATATGTGTGCATGCTGTAAGGATTCATATTTACATGATTCAAATAACGTACATAAATATCTCTAACAGAGAAAACTAAACATAAGATAACTGAACAGAATTTTGTATGTATTTTCTGTAACCTCAAGCTTGTGAATGGCTTTTGCAATATGCCAAAGTGAGCTTGTATCACCATCAACTAGGCATTCCTACCATGCATCCACCAAAAAAATAATTAATAAATACAAATCAAATAATGTCAAACAACTTGCGAACATCTGGAGATTAAACAGAAATACTAAAATAAATCCACAAATTCAAAATAAAAAAGTTTCCTACTTTGTAAGCAAGATCAAGTTCAAATGACAAAACATCCTCGTCCAAGGGAACAAAGTATAGCGGGTACTCCCCTATAGTCAACAAGTTATGTACTTTTTCCTCCTCAAGGATCTGAAAAAACCAAATGACATTTATCATCAATCAATATTCAAATGCATGCACCTTGCATCCATCGGAAACGATAACTTATACCTAGAAAGTACATTTGTAATAGTGAAGGCATGCTCACCTTCTCACAAGCAACCGACCGGCGAGGGACAAAATAAACATAGTATTCTCTCTGTAGTCCTTTTGACGTATCATTATGAACATGCGAACTAATGAATCTCATCAAACTAAGCTCTGAGCGGACAAGGTAAACCAGCTTGGAACAGTCGGTTTGAATTGGGTCAACCGAAAGATGTCGCAATTCAATCCCATGCTCCTGTTTGTATGTGTCAGTAAAAACAATTACAATCTTAATTCTCACAAAAGAGTATCCTTCATTATACTCAGCTCATTTCAGCTGAACATAATAATTCCTTTACCCAAAAAAGAAAAAGTCAATTTCATATGCAATTTATTTATCAAATTCTACCTTAAGAAACATGAAAAATTACACCACAAACTTGTCAATTACATAAGAGCACTATATCGTTTCATTATCCAGCACAAGGAGCAAAAAACTAAATTTCTATGGAAACAAAGAGCCTAATAGAAGTACTTTGAGAATTGCAGTCTGGATGATCGATGAGAGAGAGCCGCTGAGCTTCGGATCGATGACCAAACACTTCTTCCCTCGAATCTGCAAATTCCATAACAATCATAAGATCAAATTCAAAGACCTGAATTTGAATTTTAACGGAAACTGGATTGAAAGAACGAGCTCGAACTCACATTCTTGAGGATGTTTACGAGTTCCTTCTGAGACTGTTCCCTGTTGTGCGATCATATTCACACACAAAAAATATATATATTATAAGAAAATATAACATAAATTGGAAAATATGTCTGTAAGTTTGTGGTCAGTTCGTACCTGAGAGAATTGAGATTGAGAGGAGCATTGTCTAAGTTGGGAATCTGAGCCATGGAAGTTGAGCCTCTATTTCTCAGTTGCAGAGCTCTCTCTCTAGCCTGCTCTGAGATGCAGACGAAGACGCCGTCAGTTGCATTGCTCTATCGTGGGCCGGGGTCAGAAAGTAACAATCGATGGGCCTTTTTTAATTTGGGCCGAATCTCGCAACTGAATTTAGCTTTTAATATTTGGCTGGGTCGTAAAGGGGTGGGAAGGGTGATTCAATTGGATTGGGCTTTAGAGCCAACGTTATTTTCTTATTTTCTTTTTAATTTTATAATTACCTGAGAAATATCAAGCCCAAAAATAAACAGTTTAAAATGTATGTTGAACAGATAAATATTTATTTATTGTTAATTCAAATGGTTCAATTTACTAACGCTTTTGAAGATTAAAGTTTTCCCATCCAAGCACACCGAAGATACATGCAAGAGACTGAGAGAGAAAAATATAATGACCAAATTTCTTATTAGTTTTCCTTTTATTACAAACCTCCTAATTAGTCATTTCCTGTCCATTTATAAAATGTAAAAAAATGGTAAATAATCATTTTATATGTAACTAAAAATTTGATTAATATACCAACGGTGTCTAACATAGTGGAAAAGAGTTTTGATTTGCAGACTAGTGATCTTGAATCCTAATGGTACCTAGCATCTCCAGTAGACTCTCTATCCTCTCATCCCTAGCTACTTTAGCTAAAAAGAAGGAAAATCCTCCTTCCAGCAGAATCCCTACTTGGCTCTTTATTTTGGAGAACCAACTTTTGACTCTTTACATCTAGCAAGGAGGAGAGAGAATTTGGCTAGGAAAAGAGAGAAAAGGGGGTAGAGAGATAGAGACATTTGGGGGGTTAGTGGGGTTGGGTTTCTACTTTTTATTATTATATATATTTCATTTGCAAGAAAAAGAGAAAATGATAATAAAATATTTCAAATTAACCAAAATAGAAAACATTGCTGGAGAAAACACCTTTTAAGTGATTTGCTATAATAGATTTCTAGCTATTTTAGCTAGAATTTGGCTAAAATTTAGAGACTCTCCTGTAGATGCTTAGTGTTGTGGGTGAGAAACCCACTCTCTTTATAGTTTAGACTATCGTTTATATTTCATACCCAAAAAAAACTATAGTTTATATTTAAAATTTTGATTAATATATAAATTTTAAAATACTCCTATGAATTTTAACATTTTCTCACGTAACCGCCGCCAACAACTAATAAGTAAGTAGTGTCCCATGCCATCATCAACGTTGGCAATTGGCGCTGACGTGGTGATGGAGGCTTTATAGCCGATGACCTCAATAATTACTTCAAATAATTTAATTTGAAGCGTTTTTTTTGTTGCTAGAATTGTATTTATTTAAAGTTGAAATAGTCCTTTCGGAAAAAAAGAGTTGAAAAGGTAAATAAAAAATTCATTAAAACGCGGGTAATAGATGATAAATTAAGAAAAAGACAAGGGTGTCACATTTTCAACCAACAAGCACGAGAGTTTACGACACTATAGCATCTCACTCCAAAACCAACTCATCCAAAAATCCAAATACCCCGCGACCGATTCCCAACGCTACCTCTCTCTCTCTTTCTCCTTCGCGCTCTCTCTCTCTCACAAAACTCCCGAATTAATGGCCACCGCCATACGCCTGCGCCGGCTCGGAGCCGCCGCCGCTGTCGCAACCGCAGCTAGCGGCGCGTTCCTCATCCAACCGTCGTACTCCGACAGCGATCGCGGCAGTGGGCCTGCATCCATCGCAGCTGTTCGCCAGAGGATCAGCGACCGCAACGCCGTCGTTCCGTCCAGGGCGGCCCAGGAGTGTGCTCTGATCGCTGCCACCGACGAGAACCCGCTCGACATTCTCGTGGTCGGCGGTGGCGCCACCGGCAGTGGAGTCGCTTTTGACGCTGTCACCCGAGGCCTCCGCGTTGGTCTCGTTGAGCGCGAGGACTTCTCATCTGGCACGTCGTCGCGGTCCACGAAGCTAATTCACGGAGGTATGCGTATATACAATTATGATTCATGTACTTGTAGACTTGTAGTTGTATGCGTATACGTTACATTAAGCGGTTTGTCTAGTTTCAATTTTGTCATTTCCGGTTGCTGTTGACGTTTCTTGGTTTCATCGTCTTGTTAATGCATTTGTGTGCGTCAATGAGAACCGTTGCAATTTTGTTAGCTCTATAGATTGCTACAGTATATGGTTGTCGATTTTCATTTTAATTTTAAGGGGAGATTTGTTGTATTTTTTCGATGTAGACTGTATGATTATGATTGGCCTAAGGCGATCCATTTTTGTACCTTTTTTTTTGTTGTCATACTAAACCTATATTTATCTGTTGCTATGATAAATACTAATTAAAGTGGGCTGTAAGATATGGTGGCTGATATGATATTCAACCTTTTCATTTGGAGTTAATAATTATTAGCCTTTTTTAAGCTACTTTAATTCGATAACATTTTACGGCTAATTGTTTATTTTTAATTGACTTCTATCTTGGTGGCTTATGCAAAATTATTCTGTTAGGTGTTCGGTACTTGGAGAAAGCTGTTTTTAATCTTGACTACGGGCAGCTGAAGCTGGTATTCCATGCGCTTGAGGAGCGTAAACAGGTTATTGAGAATGCACCACACCTCTGTCATGCTTTGCCATGCATGACACCATGTTTTGACTGGTTTGAGGTAGTATACTACTGGATGGGCTTGAAAATGTACGATTTGGTCGCAGGACTACGCCTGTTACATGTGTCTAGATATTATTCGGCACAAGAATCTGTTGAGCTCTTCCCCACTCTTGCAAGGAAGGGTAACAATAAAAGCTTGAAGGGCACTGTGGTGTATTATGATGGGCAGATGAATGACGCACGTCTTAATGTTGGATTGGCGTGCTCTGCTGCAGTAGCTGGTGCAGCAGTGCTTAACCATGCAGAAGTGGTTTCGTTTTTGAAGGATGAGGCTAGCAATCGGACAATTGGTGCAAGAATCCGAGACAATTTATCAGGTAGAATTAGAACACACTTCTTCTTCTTCTAGTGACATATATTATGTTGGTGTGATTATGTGAATGATGATTTGAAGATTTCCTTTTGAGCATTGTGATTCTTACTGTATTTTCTTAAGTTCCCAGGAAAAGAGTTTGATACATATGCAAAAGTTGTTGTGAATGCTGCTGGGCCATTTTGTGATTCTGTAAGGAAGCTGGCAGACAAAGATGTAAAGCCTATGATATGTCCAAGCAGTGGTGTACATATCGTACTTCCTGATTATTATTCTCCTGAAGGTATGGGTTTGATTGTTCCTAAAACTAAGGATGGACGTGTTGTTTTCATGCTACCGTGGTTGGGACGAACAATTGCTGGCACCACAGATTCCAACACCCCTATTACTCTGCTTCCTGAACCACATGAGGATGAGATTCAATTCATACTGGATGCCATTTGTGATTACCTGAATGTCAAGGTCTGTGATTCCCCGTGTTTGTGTGGGTGGCATCTTTGCCTGCATTGCTTATCCACGTTTCAATTACCCAGCACCATGTTTATCACACATCAAATAGATGTTAGACAAAATTAAATATCTGTTTTCTCAATGATTGCTTTTCTGTCTATTTGGTCAGCTAGTCAGTATTTTGTGTGTAAATTTCACAGTATGATCAAGCCAATTCTTTGAATCATCCCTATTCAGATTGGAAAAGTAGTGCACGTGTATCAGCATTCAGGGCTTGTCACATGTCATTTTGGCCCTTTGTATGATTGGCTGACACAAGCACTTATAGCAAGTAATGCATGATTCATGTTTCTTATATGTTTGTTATGGGAGGCAGTGTAAGGAAACATGCATCTGTCATCTGTTGTTGAATTTACTATCTCAGGTTATGGAGCATTATTTTCCTTGACAGCTTAAGAGATCCTGAAACGAATAACAGGCTATTGATTCACTCCTCAGTATAACACTTTTTCCTTAAGGAATTCTTTGTCTAGTTGATACTTTATATCTAAGCATTTAGTGCTGTAGCTCAGTCTTGGTGTCTTTCTCTTTCTTTTTTGGTTTAGTTTTCTTGTTGAGACTAAAGTATTCTGGAAAAATATAGGTACGACGCACAGACGTTCTCTCCGCATGGAGTGGTATTCGCCCTTTGGCAACAGATCCATCTGCAAAAAACACCGAGAGCATCTCCAGAGATCATGTTGTATGTGAAGATTATCCTGGTTTGGTAACAATCACAGGTGGCAAGTGGACCACTTACCGTGGGTAATGTTTATTTAGTTGTGCTGAGATGATTTAGTTTATAGTTAGAGGTTGTCCTTCACTGGCAACTGAAGCTACACATCCACAGGGGTTTCCAATTTGAGACTAGGCAACAGTATACTTATGTAGTTGGATAGGCTTCTTTTCGAATGTCCCTTATAGATTGTTTTGCAGATGGCGTACTTAATAGTAGGCTTAAATGTTTAGGTATATTGACATTATAAACTAAGACCTTTACCCTTAACATCTTTGTCACTCCCTTTGTATGCCTGCCTTCCTCTCTGTCTGTCTGACTCCACTCAAGTATTTTGCTGACTAGAAATTTTTCAGCATGGCAGAAGATGCGGTTAATGCAGCAATAAAGTCTGGAAGGCTCACCCCACAAAATGGATGTTTGACCTCGAAGCTGCAGATTGTCGGTGGAGATGGATGGGACCCTGCATCTTTTACAGTTATTGCTCAACAATATACACGCATGAAGAAGAGTCATGGTAAAGTTGTTCCTGGAGTGATGGACACTGCTGCAGCAAAGCATCTGTCCCATGCATATGGTACTTGGGCTGAACGAGTTGCTGCCATTGCTCAGGTTGGTTTCTCGCTCCAATTTCACTTTGTAGTTATGACCTATCATAATATGCTATTGTTGTTGCTGGTGTCTCTTCTCATATGTAAGAAGAGCGTTTGGGCAAATATTGTATAATTGTTTGGTTTTGCGCAATTTTTCTATCCCTCGGTGTAAATAACCCAATATTGGTTCACAATCAATAACATATTCACCATCTAGAGTAATGGTGAGTCCAAGAACACCATGCATTGATGGGTGGTGGGGGCCCATATGTATCATGAGCGTTTGAAAGGGATTAGGTTTCTTTTTAATTGAATTTTTCAAATATAAAGTTAGTCACTGATTATTAAACATCTTTAGAAGTAAGTTTGTTGGAGAATGGTTATGGTACACTGATGTTTGCTCCATAATCTTTACCACTCTGGATTATGTTAGTGCATAAACTTGTAATCCCTGGGAAATTTGGAATTGTAATTCAGCATGCAAGATTGTGACTTTATTGACCTTTCTTTGGATTATTCACTTGCTTTTGAGGTTAATGCTTACTTTTAACTTCTTCTTTTCATATTTTAGAATGAAAATCTGGGGAAGAGGCTTGCCCATGGATACCCAATTCTAGAGGCTGAGGTTGCTTACTGTGCTCGAAATGAGTACTGTGAATCTGCCATTGATTTCATTGCTCGGAGATCTCGGCTTGCTTTCCTTGATACTGATGCAGCAAGCAGGGCATTGCCTCGTGTAATTGAAATATTAGCTTCTGAACACAGCTGGGATGATTCGAGGCAGAAGTACGAGTTACAGAAGGCCAAAGAATTTTTGGAAACCTTCAAATCTTCAAGAAATGCTCAGTTCCATGATGGGAAACATGTTTAGTAAGTCCATTGATCTCCTGTTTATCACTGGATGTCTCTCTAATCCTGATCAACAAATTAGTTTATGGAATTAATCAGTAGTTAACGAATATCGGCCGCTTGTCCGTGCTTCAGGTTTGCGCATTCATTTTTCGCGGATACATTAACTGGCGGCAAGTTTTCCAGCCTTATTCTGGTGCAAAGGAGTATGCCTGCCATGCACAGCATTTGGTGATAGTATACACGTTTATGAAAATTAATTGTTGCTCTCTTGGGATCGTCTCACACAGACATCTGCCAAAATAATTTGTTACAAGATTTTCAGCCCACTCGTCCAGAGTTGCTGGTAAATTTTTTCAATTGATTCTAATCGGTGTATTTTCGGGTTTCCAAATTAAAATTGTAATATTGGGAAAAAAAACATGATCATTAATAATAAATTTTTATCACCTTCAGTTTGCTTGCATATTATTATTAGCCAGAAGCATACATAAGTTATAACCTATGTTGCACGGACACTCCAAAATGCTGGAGTGTCGGACACGCCGACACGCCGACACGGCTCCAATACGCCCCCGACACGCCTTGGACACGGTCAACGGTTGGGACACGGTCAAGACACGGCTCCGACACGGTCAAGACACGGCAGGGATCAGTTTGAAATTTTGAAAATAAAATCTGGGGTCTAAATGTGATTTTTGAAACTTTGGTGGACTAATTTGAAATATGTTTTAAAAAAAGAGCTAAAAGTGGAAAAAGACTTTTTTAAACCTAAATCTCACCTTTTCTGCTGCCAAACTTCATTTCCTTCGTCACCGCTCTTCTCCTCCCCTTCTTCTGGTTTTGCACAAGGTAAGTCTCTTTGCAATTTTTTTTTTCTCTATTTTCAAATGCATTTATTTATGTTTTCTATTTTCTTTTCTTATCTCCCTCCATAGCAGTAGAAGAGTTGGACTTGGTGGTGAGGTGACAATTCTTTCTTTTGTTTTTTTTAATAGAAACACAACAAATAATAAAATGAAATCGTGGCCAAACTCGGGTTAGGCTTTACAACTTTTTTATTTTGTTTCTCTATTTTGATGTGTTTTTTTTGTGGGTATCTTTGTATGATTGTATATGTATTTGTTTTTTAATTTTTAATAAAAGTCTTGTTACTTAGTTGTTGAGTACATTTGAATTTGGTTTATTAATTGGGTATTAGACATAATGAATGTGAACCATACTGAGTTTTTTTTAAGGGAAAGATGAATGTGAATCACTTGATGAACCGGAATTAGAGGGCGTGTTGTTTTCTAATAACAACAACAATGAAGATATAAATGCTTGAAGAAGATTGAGAGTTAGATTATTTATGTTTTATTTTTGTGGTGTATTAATTATTATGTATGGATGATGAGCATGAGTTATTTGTTTTGTTTTATAGAATTATGTGACATTGAAGTATTGAGAATAAATTATTATTTTAATTACCGTGTCCTAGCCGTACACGTGTCCTAATTTTTTGAGATTTTCCGTGTCGCCGTGTCGTGTTCTCGTGCCCCCGTACCCGTGTCCGTGCAACATAGGTTATAACAAAGTGGCTAAAGCTTTTGACAAGGACCAACTCTCACATGTTTCTCTTCTTCACGAGTTTTAACGTAACATTATATTCTTTTATCTGACTCACGGGTTATCGCTGGGTCTAATACTCAAATATTTCAAAGTTATTTTTCTGAGAGTTTTGAGATATAAATAAATATATCTACCTCTTGGATCGTAAACCATAAGGTCCTAAAAAAGCCCAATCATTAAACAAAAATGCCCATCCAATTAATAATAAAATAATATATATCCACTGCAAAAACCTCAACCAAAAACCAAAAGACCTGGCAACCAAAAATGGCTTCAGTGGCAGCTGCTGCACTAGCTTCGCTCTCTTCTTCACTCTCTTCTTCACTCTTCTCCAAACCCTCACTCGCTCTCATACCCATCCGTACACTCCCTCGCATCACCTGTTCCCTCTCTACTTCTTCTTCTTCTTCTTCTTCTTCTTCCTCTCTAGAGTTCAACATCACCTTCGCACCACCTAAGCCCAAGCCCAAACTCAAACCCGACTCTGCAGAGCCCGACCCAGAGGCTCTCGCCGGCCAGCTTATCATCCCGTGGATCGTCCGCGGCGAGGATGGCAACCTCAAGCTCCAGTCGCACCCTCCTGCGCGTTTCCTCCAGGCCATTGAGACCAAGAGCAAGACGAAGAAGAAGGAGGGCGCTGAGAAGCGCTTGCCCACAGCTGAGCCCAAGTATTCAAAAGCCGCTCGTAGGTTCTACAACGAAAATTTCAGAGACGCTTCGCAGCGGCTCAGCAAGGTTCTCGCTGCTGCCGGAGGTAATTATATCAACTCCTCCTCTCTATGTATGTATGTAATTTGGGCCATTGATTGAAGAATGGCATTTTTCAAATTCAAAATTGAACCCATTTCTCCAATTTCACTGTTTTTCAGTGTTAATGGTTTTCCTTTGGTTTTAGTGGCGTCAAGGAGGAGCAGCGAGCAACTTATTTTTGATGGGAAGGTCACTGTGAATGGCTCTGTATGCAATACTCCTCAGGTTAGCTTCTTCTTCTTCTTTTTTTTCTCTGTATATTTCCATAATCATTCCTTCCCCTATTTCATGTGTTGGGTTGTATTTGATATTGTATATCTTTTTAGCATCACGGATTCACATTTATATTAGTGTTACAGTTGTACTATACTAGTATTTCTTTTGTTTATGTGTAGACTCGAGTTGATCCTGGAAGGGATATCATATATGTCAATGGAAATCGGCTTCCAAAGAGACTGCCTCCAAAGGTTTATCTTGCCCTTAACAAGCCTAAAGGGTATGCCACTGCTACTGGCTTCTTGCTGCTCTTGTTTTGGCCTCTATGGTTATTCTTTGTTGCAACTTTTTCAATTTGAAATTAATGCATTTATATTATGATGATAGGTACATTTGCGCATCTGGGGAGAATAAATCTGTGTTGAGTCTATTTGAAGATTATTTGAAGACTTGGGTATGTTATGGCTTTCCATGCATTTTGCATTTTCGTCTAACACTTCTTCAATTTGATGCCTACTGCCTATGTGGGCAAGTATGGATTAAAGGATTATTTTAGCATTTAGAAATGTATCCTGGTAGCATATTCATGCATTCAATTCGTCAATTGATCAACTTGTATTTTGCATTTTCAGGATAAGAGAAATTCCGGAATACCCAGACCACGACTATTTACTGTTGGCCGTCTTGATGTTGCTACAACTGGGTTGATCATTGTGACTAATGATGGTAGTATATTCAAAACATATATGCATCTGTCTTTGTACAAAAATTTCAAATAGAACTGATTCAGCTAATATCCTAATCCATTGTTATATGTTCTCAGGAGATTTTGCTCAAAAAATATCACATCCTTCATCAAACTTGTCAAAGGAGTAAGAGTACACATCATTCTGTTCTCTTCTACTATTTTAGGACTATCATGTTTAACCATCAATATAGAAAGAACATTCGAAACAAAAAATTTATGCCTGAAATCATGTGAAAAAGTAAGATTATTAAAAATTTCTAAGAAATGGATTTCAAGTTGGTTCAAAAAACAAATTTGGGCATATGTATTTGCAAGTTCATAATGTCATCATCTGGTCATTGTTCTCCGTTAGTTGATATTTTGTGGTACAAGTAATTTCCATTGGAATATGAATGCTGATGACCTACACCTTTACATTGTAATTGTAGATACATTGCAGCAATAGAAGGTGTAGTCAGTAAGCGGCACCTGTTAGCCATCAGTGAGGGAACAGTCATTGAAGGCGTCCATTGCACCCCAGATTCTGTGGAGTTGCTACCACAACAGCCAGATATGTCAAGACCCCGTATGCGTATTGTGGTACTAATTATCTGTTCATGCCTCTCTTTTGCTTTCTTTTCTCTTTTTTATATGAAAACGGTGACAGATTATATGTTGACGTATCATTGTTTTGTTAGCCCAAAAATGCTATTATAAGATACTTTTATCCCTTTGTTTTTCATTTCTTTTGCTCATGGACTGTATCTTCTCATGCACAATCAATGTTTCAAGATTTGATAATCTTATAATTTTAATGGCATGAGTGGAAACTGTATTGGATATGAACATTATCATTCTTCGGGTTGATAAGATAACACTGGGTATTTAACTTTGGAAGATCTCCAGAATGATATGCTGTTTCATGTTATCGTGTTTTGGGGAAGCTACATTGCCTTCTGACTAAGGAGATGCACACAGAATGTTAACCTGATCAACTATAAAGTTGTGGCTAAAGCATGCAATTTCAACTTGTGCAATACCGATCACATGGATTTCATTTTATCCACCTGGATTCATGTAGGTTCATGAAGGGAGGAACCACGAAGTACGAGAACTAGTGAAAAATGCTGGACTTGAGGTTAGATTTGTTTATTGGGCGGAGCATTTTCTTCATTCCATAAATAATTCTGATTTTGTTTGTCTTTTTTGTCCTCAATCGATCACATTTATGAAGAAATATGAGGTGGACTTAGTGATCCTCTAAATTATGAATTTGTAACTATATTGAAGAAAAGTTTTCTTCTTGCTGCTTTAAGACTGTAAATACTTTACTTTCATTAAAAATATTCCTAATTTTGTTTTCTTTTTAAATGTTTTGATTTGTCATTATGCTTTTTTTGAAGTTGTTAGAGAGTTACAGTTGTTTCTATGTTCCACGTACATGTTGTGAACTTGAGGTATGATTTTAAAGATCTGTGTGGTCATTACCCTAGAAACTGAAAATATGGTAATAAATTTGACCTTTGATGACATGGACTCACCAATCTTAAATTCCCCGCTAGTTCTTACCTGTATTGTATCTTGTTTTTGAAATTTATGTTCTGCTTATGCTGGCTACTTCTCTGTCTTCTTGTTCCAGATACATTCATTAAAGCGCGTACGCATAGGTGGTTTCAGGCTTCCATCAGATCTTGGGTAATTGTTCATGAGATCGCCCTGTTATGTATTGGCAGTTATTCATGTCAAAAGTATTTAGCATTTATTTCATTCTTGTAGTTGGTATCATAACTAAAAGTTATCTGATGCTCTGTTTAATTTGTACAAGGAACATGCATATGCAATAGCCACCATCCATCATAATTTACCCCTAGACCCTTTGAGTTGCTTGCTAATTGACTTCAAATTTTCAGGCTTGGAAAGCACATGGCTTTAAAACAAGGCGATCTTTCCGCCTTGGGTTGGAAGAGTTAGGAAGGTTCATTGGCTGGTTTTCCTGTAAGTTAGTGCATCTTCAAGGCGCTGTCAGGGACTTCACCAATGTATCAAGCCGAAGCTATTGAATTGCCCCGACCCCCTTTTCAGGCAGTATTTGGATATGCTTGGAATCATCTTGTTGATTGGTTGAAGTTTATGCCTCAGCTGATAACGGGATTATACAAGCCATGCTCATTGCAGGTGTTAGAGCTAATGTATAAACCTCGAAGTGTACGAATTGCTGGGCTGCATAGTCATAATCCGGGGTGCCACACATGATTAACTAGAACCTCTAACCAAAATGGTTGTTTTTCTGTTCATAATCATATGCTGTTTGCCACAAAATCAGAAATTGCGATGGACTTGACTTAGATTAATTGTAAATCAAAGAAAATATGTCACCTCTTCTAGATTTTTGTAGTTTCTGGTTGTTGCTATTGATAGATTGGATTTTTCATCTGAACCATTAATGAAATTCAAATCAATTCCTGTGATTCTTTTCATTTTTATTTTTTTTAAAATCACCAAACATGGATTTGGTCTTGACAGGTGCTTTACCTTTAACATGAAACCAAGCTGCTGCAGTTGTAGCCACTTCTAGTTTTCAAATCAATAAATGAAAATTTGTCACACAGTCAAAGTATCTCCCTCTAATCTATTTCCATTCTGTCCAAGCCATAAGAGGCTAAAAAACTTTATTGAAAAAAAATGCTACATGCTATCATTGTCTCATTCCAGCTTGGATTTGTGGTACATTGCCGGCCAAATCAACACAACCAAACAAATAGCCCACATGAAATGAAATCAAATGCCAATATTTCTTCGTCTCCTCACTCCGACACGTCCAACTCATTTCACTTCAAAACAGCCCAAGTTACTCAGCCATCTGCCATCTGGGAGATGTGCATTAATCTTTCTACTATTGGATGATTAGGTTTAATTAATATAAGTTTAATGTATATTACCAAACCAATATAAGATCTTTTTTATAAAATTGTGTTGGATTGGATGATTGAAGTGGTCAGCTTTTGACTTGAACAAGAAAGTTTTACACCAAATCTTCTGTTTGGGACGGCAAACTTCATTCACGTTGTGTCTTTCTACATACAAAATGACAGACACAAAGCTAGAACACACAACACTTTCTTATACAAATTTGACCCACAAAGTTGAAAAAATATTTAAAAAGAAACCAATTGAACCATCCATAACAAACGATCATGTTTTTTTCTTCTCGTTGTGAATGAATTAACCATCACCAGTTAATATCATTGTCTCTCTGATTACAATGTCCTAAACACTACATGTGCCCCATCGCTTTTATAAATGGGTGATTTTTTTGCAATTGCTTGCAAAGAAGGGTGTTCTATTTTTGAGAGGGACCTACAAGCAGACATAGATTCACCCACCATCCATTTGCACTCATTGACACATTACGGAATTGTTGATGTTTATTTCACAGACGTAAATTAGGTCAGTTGGTTAGAATAAATAACTCGTCTCATTGCACCTAAATTCGAATATCAATCGCTCTAAATTAGATTAATTTATAGATTGATGAGGGATTCCTAAGCTGGGCCAGCATCAGTACAGTCCCAGCAATGTAGAACTTTACTGGGTCCACGAATATTTTCATATAATGACAACATTGACAAGCAAAGCCAATGAGAAAAAGAAAACAGAATGTCAGGGAAAAAGGCGGTAATAATAGATATGGCCCACGTGCGGATGAAATGGAAGGTGAAAAAGTGGGTCTCTGAGATTCAAAAAAGAGAAGCAAAACTTTATTACTTTACGGCATTCAAGCAAAAAAACTAACAATAATAATGAACAAAATAAATATATAAATAATAATAATAATAACGGCCGTCTCATGTCTCCTCAAACGTAACCCACAACGCGGGAACCAGTTTCTTTCATCTCTAATTTGCGCTTAGCAAATCGCAATCCCTCTCTCTCATTCATTTGTTATTCTTTCTTTCTTTCTCTCTCTTCCATCGTGCCGGCCACTCTCTCTCTCTTTCTCGTGAGTCATAATAAAGCTCGAGAATCTTCTTCCTCTGCAATTCTCTGCATCTGGATTTACTGACTCAGAATTGATTTAAAAAATCAATGGCTGCTTCCTTTTCTTCGTCTTCTTCGTCTTCGTCTTCTTCGTCTTCTGTACGATCATCGTCGTCGGCAACAGCAGTGGCAGCGGTGCATAATAATGGCAATAACGGAGTTAGTGGAAGGTCTGAGAGACAGCAAGTCCCTCCCACTCACTCCAGTAGACAAACGACGTCGTCACAAGCCCATAGCCATCGCTCTAAGCCGTCTTCAAGCTCACGGCGCTCCGTTACTCCCAACTCTCGAACTCCTCATTCTAACCCCGACTATCAGCAAGGTCTCCCCCCCCCTCTCTCTCTCTCTCTCTCTCTCTCTCTCATTTAGTTTTGAATTTTGGAATTTATGTTCTTGTTAATCGAAATTAATATCAAGCACATTTCAACTTTGATTTTGCTGATGTGAGTCTTAGAGTCTTAGAGCAATGAACAAAATTTAAATTTTTAAAAGAAGTATTTTGTTTGTTTTTGTTTTGGGACTTTGGCTTATAATTTCCAACAGAGCCTGGAAGAGTGAGGGTTGCTGTTAGGCTTCGACCGAGAAATCTCGAGGACCGCAGTTCGGATTCTGATTACGCAGACAGTGTTGAGTTGCAGCCAGAGGTGATTTGAAGTGTGACATTTTCCCAGAATTATGATGATTGATTCTTAAAGCATATTTATTTAATAATCTAATAAATTAAAAGTATCGATTTTCTCTCTATGTATAATGTAGCTGAAGCGGCTAAAGTTGAGAAAGAACAATTGGAGTTCTGAGTCTTATAGATTTGATGAAGTTTTTACTGAAACAGCCTCCCAAAATCGTGTTTATCAAGTAGTGGCAAAACCTGTAGTTGAGGTGAGTGGCCCAGTATATATATTCATGTAAGGTGTTGAAATGCTCAATGTATCGTTCTATTGCACCTGTCTGGATATCTTTATTTGATTGGTCAATTTCAAGCCAATGTTTACTTCTGTAATTATCGCAGAAGAAATTTATCTTTAAAATTTTTGGATGACATGTTAATAATGTACATTCAATTTTGTTATTCTTTTGCAGAGTGTATTGAATGGATATAATGGGACAGTTATGGCCTATGGCCAAACCGGTACCGGGAAAACTTACACAGTTGGCAGTCTGGGTAAAGATGACCCATCTGAGCGTGGTATTATGGTTAGAGCTTTGGAGGACATAATTTCGAATACAGCTCCAGCTAATGATATCGTGGAAGTTTCCTACTTGCAGGTAGCAATCTATGGTACATCAACATTTCCTTATGTGTTTTGTGTTTGTTGTTCTTTCATATGAACTTCTTAGAGAGTTTGATAATCCACTATGGTCAGGGTTTTGTGTCAAAGTTCAGGGCTAACTTTATTGTTGAAGTGCTAGATTTCCACCATTAGCATGGTTTTGTTCACTGCTCCATGTAAAATCTTAATTGAAACTTTTCATTTCTTGAGTTGAACGCTACACTGCTAAAAACAAAAAAAGTTTTGGAATTCAGTAGAACTTTGCAAGTCTTAATAACAACTTCGGAAAGTACTGGTGAACCTGGAGGTGTAAGCTATAATTTCATGGATTTGACCACGGGTCTAGTTAACAATGTGTGCAGTTTAAGGCCCATCGCATCAACTTGTCAACTTATAGTATGAGACTACGATGAGGTATTACTATCAGGAAGGTGTGAACTTCCACCATCTCTTGTAGAACTCTGTCCTTCTTATCCAGTAGAAGAAGAATGGCTGAAAATATAATTGTTTTCAGTCAAACCCTTGTCTTTATATATTGTTTGCAGTTTAAATGCCTGCCATATCTTTCAATAACTATTTTGAACATAAACTTATATTTTCTCAGTTGGCACTTGTTACAAAATTCTAAAGATTACTTGTCATATGATCCCTTACATGTTGAAGTAGATAGTCATGTTACTACCACATGTTGGGTGATTGCTCATTTATTAAGAACTGTGTTTGTTGCTCCAGTTGTACATGGAATCTATTCAAGATTTGCTTGCACCAGAAAAGACTAATATTCCTATTAGTGAGGATCCCAAGACCGGTGAAGTGTCACTTCCTGGTGCTTCAGTTGTAAGAGTTAAAGATCTTGATCACTTTTTACAACTTCTGCAAATTGGGGAGGCAAACCGTCATGCAGCTAACACGAAGCTGAATACGGAATCTTCACGTAGCCATGCGATTCTCATGGTGGGTCTGTTGTATAATTTTGGGTTGTTAATTAATGCTTGCTTTCAAACTTGTAGACATTGTTTCTTTGAATAACAGTGATCTGGACTTATTCATTATTTGAATCTTTTATGTTTACAGGTTTTTATTCGCAGAGCTGTGCAAGAGAATGCTGTAGATGAGATGATTTCTCAAGAAAAAGCCTCTAGGGCTGATTTACCTGGTAGAAATAGTGTACCTATAGTTCGAAGAAGCAAGTTGCTGATTGTTGATCTTGCTGGATCTGAAAGAATAGATAAATCTGGTTTGTCATCCGATACTGTACACCTGAAGTAGTACTTTAAGCTCTCATTTCCCACCCCCCTTGTTTTTCCTTTATTAAAAGATATTGGCATTTTTTAAATTATTTATGACAATCACTTTTAGGAACATTTAGCATTATTAATTTCACTTGAGGTCTTTCCATAAGTGTTGCTGATTTGGGTTCTACATATCTTGTATTGGAAGTATGATCTTATGTTAACTTAAGCCAGATAGCATATATTCTTCCTTGAAATAATCTGCAGTTTTCAGTTGTAGAATTCTGGGGTGGCATCTTGGTTTGATGGCATTGTTATTCCTGATATTATTTTTCTCATGTTGCAGGCAGTGAGGGCCACTTGCTCGAGGAGGCTAAATTTATAAATCTTTCACTCAGTTCCCTTGGAAAATGTATAAATGCATTGGCGGAAAACAGTCCACATATCCCTACGAGAGATTCTAAGCTTACGAGGTTGCTTCGTGATTCATTTGGAGGTTGTCCCAGATATCTAACATTCTGCTCTATATCTTTTATATGTATATAATTTTTATTTTGCATCATTTTTCTTACATTGATAGTGTTCTTTGCTATGTATTTGGGCTTAATTAATTGCTTGAGAATATCATTTGGTCATTTGGTGAGACCAGTGAGACAACCAGTAATTTGATAGTATGTTTATATATATGTTATTCTTCAAATTTGATATTATGTTTATAATTGCACTTTTTATTTTTATTTTTTATGATTTTCCTTTAAGGAAATGCATATTCTTTCTACTAAATAGGCTCTGCGAGGACTTCACTTATCATAACAATTGGGCCATCAGCAAGGCACTATGCAGAGACCACTAGCACAATAATGTTTGGACAACGGGTGAGGATTTGGAAGAGTGTTTCATCTCTCTTTTAATGCCTTGGTACTTCAGTTTCAATTTGTTCAATACATTTTATTGTAAGGATTTGGAAGTTGATATATTATAATGAAAACTAGCATGTAAAATGCATTATTTTCTTCTTAGACTTTGTCAGGTAGCATTTCTTTTCAATAAATTAGTATTGATGCGGAATGGAACCATGTGGCCTAATTTGAGTTGAAAATGTTAAGAAATGAGTCTGCTGGTTTTGTGACAAAAATTTATATCCCTGCCTCTAGTTGTATCATTTACCCAGTCAAAGAATTCTGGGCCTTCTTTTTCTTTTTCTTTTTTTGTTGAGAAAAATGGTCTAAGGGGTCTACCTAGTTCAAAAGTCAGGCTAGTTGACGATGTAATCAGCTCAATTATCTGGTCTTGCCTTGGTTATTGAACACCAACTATCAGTTTGTCCAGGTTTAGTTTTGTGTCACAGTATGTGATGTATTTACAAGGAAGAGAATAGAATAGACAAACAAGGAAGAAGGCATTGAAGTTTATGTTAACCCTTATGTATGGCTGAATTCAGTTCCAATGTAAATTCTAGTATCTGTTTTTGGTTTCATAATTTTAATACTTGAACGGCTGATGTCATGTCATGTTATTAGTTTAGCTCATTTATTTTATTGGCAAGAAAATTATATTTCATACAAGACGTGGTGTTGCTTCTTTTGCAGGCAATGAAAATAGTAAACATGGTAAAACTTAAAGAAGAATTTGATTATGAAAGTCTATGTCGGAAGCTTGAGAACCAAGTAGACCATCTCACTGCACAAATGGAAAGGCAACAGAAGTTGTTGGACGGTAACAAATTTGAATTGGAAAGGCAGCTGAGGGAGTGTCAAGACTCTTTTTCTGAGGCCAAACAAAATCTAATCTCAAGGTCTGAGGTAGTTGTCTCTCCTAGAAACCATATTTGTAATTTGGTTGAAGAATGCCGGCCTTACTATGATGAGGGTTGGATGTAACGCATATTTGAGTCTTTTGGTCTGTCTTTTTCTTCTATAATATCTGTTGCATGCTTGCAGTTTTTGGAGAAGGACAATACTCGTTTGGAGTTGGATGTGAAGGATCTTTTAGATGAACTGAACCGTCAGAAAGAACACAGTGATCTGATGCATGATAAGGTTGCACGGCTTGAAGCAAGTTTAGAACATGGCAAGGTATTTCCTTTTCCAAGATACAGTGCGAGAATGTTGGCTTGCATCTTCATTTCATTTTGATGGCTATTCATCTAGTTATTTCCTTGTCAATCTTACTGAGGCGAGATTGCGGTCATGATTATCAATGTTAGTTCTACCATTCTAGTGGCTAGTCTCTTTTCTCATTATTGATGGCCCACATCCCAACTTTGCTTTTTAGAATAATGGTAAACAAAACAAAAAGTATCACATAGACAAATCATTTATGCAGCAGCAGACACATATGTAGAGTTTGTACTGTTCTCATAATCAAATATTTTGACCTTTATGAGCAGAACACAATACTTATAGTGTTGTTCTTACTGTTAGTAGCAACACCAGCTTGAAAGTTCTATGTATCAGAAAGTGTTAGCTGATACCACTCAGATGTATGAGGAGAAAATAGCAAAGTTGATTAAGCAGCTAGAAGAAGAGCATGATCGTGGTGAACACACAGAGGAACAGTTGGATGCAATGAAAACTCTTCTGACTGAGGGTCAGAAGACTATTCAAGTAAGTTATTTATGCATTTTTCATAGAACATATCATTTTTTTCCCTTTTTAACTTTTAACAGTTTTCTGTAATATCCTTGGCATGCTATTTTATTTATTTATTTATTTTGGAAATGGAAATCTTAAAGTATGATTTCTTATGCATTACTCATTCACGTTATGTTTGTATTTTATTTGAAAACTTCAAACTTCAAAATTTGAATTATGGTCTTTTTTTTTCTTTTTCCTTTTTTGTGCATGATGAAAGCATTATATCTGACCACAAACCATAATCACTGTTTTTGTTTTTGTAGCAACATGAGATGCAAAATTCTACATATCAATTAGCACTTGCCGAAACTACTCAGATGTATGAGAAAAAAATATCTGAGTTAATGGAACAATTGGAGGATGATCGCGCCCGTTTTGAAGATCTGGAAGAACAATTGGATTTGGCGAAGAAGCAACATGATCATCAAAACTCAATGCAGGTTAAACTTATCCCTAAAACTTACTAGATGAGCCCTTTGTGATGTGCCATGTATTTGGAAGAGTCCAATGTGATTCTGGTTGCATTTATCCGATACTATTATTTTTAACATGTATATAGGCAAAAAGAAAATTTATCCCTATAATTAAAATTGTACTTTTTATTGAGTTGGGAAAAGTTTTTATGCAGCCGCTATCTGCCTTTATTCCCCCTGCTTTGATGATTCTCCAAAATTCAAGACTCCTTTACACACATACTGTTATTAAAATATGTTGCTCTGTGATTTAAAATCCAGGGGAAGAAGGAGATTGGTGAACTTAAAGTGAAGTTACAAGATATGAATCAGCTACATGAACAAGCTGTAAATGAAGTTCAGTCCTTGAAATTAGAGTGTACTGATCTATCAGTAGAGAAGGTACGGTTAACATATAAAAAAGGAAAAGTGTGGCTCAGTATTTTTCACCCTCAACATGTAGACTAATACTGATTTCGATGTGGTCATGCAATTGCACCTACGGTTTAAATGAGTTTAGTTTTCAGTTAAGGTTGAGATACTAAATTATTCATGATCTTTTCTGTAATTGGGACTATTAAGGTAAGACTCAGTGAAGAACTTCAAGATGTGAAGCAAAGACTTTTAATTGAAGAGAAGCAGAGGAAGTCTGTAGAGAATGAGCTGGTCAAATTAAAGAAGGCTGTACCAGAGAAAGAAGATGATTTTGAGGCAAGTTGTTAATGCATTTTCAAAAATATGACGTTCATCATTAAAATATAAGTTCTTATATTTGAAGTTCTCCAGGACAAGAAATCATATATGAAGGAAAATATACATAAAGGATCTTCTGCTTTTGGGAATCCAATGGGATTACACAATTCAAATCCATCAAGGGATACACTTTCTGGTCAGAGGGCCACAATTGCAAAATTATGTGAAGAGAGTAAGATTTATTATATAATAAAGCCACATAAAGTTTGGAGAACTATTTTTGCCTTTTCCAATTCCACTCATTGAAATATTTCCGTTGACAAGTTAATTTACTAAATTAATTCAGTGGGGCTTCAAAAGATCTTGCAATTGTTGACATCCGAAGATTCAGATGTCCAAACCCACGCTGTGAAGGTGGTAGCCAATCTTGCAGCTGAAGGTACGCATTTTCCTTTATTTTTTATTCTATATTAGCGGATAAATGCATGCTTTTCATCCCCTTTCAAAGGAGTTGACGGTATTATTGTTGCAATGTGCTTCATGGGCATTCGGCATCTGACCTTTTCCCCCTTTCCCTCCATCTTTTTTACCCAAAAATTGTAAATTCTAAGATGATCGTTCTTTTATGAATTGCTGTTGTCCTTAATTTCATAGTTTTTGCAAATTTCCTTGTCTTAACTTGATTTTACTATATGAAATTTCTCAGGAACTCTTTGGAGAACATTTTTCTAGTTTTCTCTTCATGCAAAAACATAGGATGTACCGTAGTTGTGTAATATGCAGAAAACCAGAAAAATTAGCCCATTTGGTCATTCAACTGTGTAGCATTTTTCTACCTTTGTGTAATATGCATCTGTTAGTGTTTCTGTTAAAGAAAGACATGCATCTGTTTCACTGAAGTTCTTATCCTGGACTTTGGTTAAGATATAGGACAGGTTAACTCGAAGTATGATCCAGATTTTGCTTAGATCCAAGTTGAATAAAAATAAAATATGTAAATTTGGGCCAAGTAAAAGAATATTCATATTCTGGCCAAAAAAGATATTTAAAAAAAGGAGTGTTCATGTTAAAAGATTTGTTGAAGTACTAACACTGCTTGTCATTTGTCAAGAAAAATATATATTATATAAATCTTAATATCAAATTTTGTTAGCTCTTGGGTATGTGTCAGTACGTACATGCTACTAGTGTTTCTAGACACACGCAAACACACACTTCTTAATAGAAAGCAGCGTACACATTTCGTGATAGAAAGTAGCTGTTTATTTGTTTTGCCTAATCAACAACAACGTTATTTTTGGATGTTTTCAGTAACAAAAATTAAAAGCAGTCAAAATAACTTCCAGTAGATTGATCATGTATTAATAACCACATAATATTGCTAGAAATATTTGATGCGGGCATTATTCAACAACTATTTTTTACCCTTATTTGCCAATTATCTTTAATCCCACTGTTAAATAGAGAAAATCTTAATCCCCACAATCAAATGCCATGTGTTATTAGGTTGGCATCAGAAAATCAGTCTAATGGGAAAAAAATTTGTGTTCCTTTAAAATTGATGCATGCCATTTTGATTTTCTCATAAACTATAATAGTGATCTTCTATGGCATATTTTTATGCATTTGATTTGAAAGGTCTCTTTCATGATCTGTCACTGCTCCTGTCACGGGGCCAACAGTTAACTTGAGGATTTAGTTATAAGGTTTTCCTTTATTTTCAGATACTAATCAGGCAAAGATTGTGGAGGAAGGCGGTTTAGATGCTTTGCTTATGCTGTTGCGATCCTCACAAAATACAACTATCCTTAGAGTGGCTTCTGGGGCCATTGCCAATTTGGCAATGAATGGTAAATCTGATTCCTTTTTTCACTTACTGTAGCGTGCTTGTGGAAATGCAAACCAAGCATATACCATTGGAGATGCTGATTATATGAACATTTAACTGCACATTTGTTGACAAATATAAAACTTTATGTATTGCCTGCTATCTCTTGGTCTTGTAGTAAGGTCGGCAGAAAATGACTCCTTAATTCTAGGAAAGGCAAGATTCTGGGCAGTAAAAAGTTGGGGCTTTTGGGGGGTGGGGAAAGAAATTGATGTTAGAGTGTTGAATCTTGATCGTTTTCCTTAATTTATATCCTTGTCTCTTCTTATTTTGTCTTTTGTTTCTCTTTTAACTCTTCTCAGAGGTAAATCAAGGCTTAATTATGAGCAGAGGTGGAGCTCAACTACTAGCAGATACAGCATGCAAGACAAATGATCCACAAACTCTTAGAATGGTTGCTGGAGCACTCGCTAATTTATGCGGAAATGGTAAGCAAAAGATGAGTTTAGAGTACTTTGTCAAGAACTTTTGTACATTGCATATGGGCACATGGTTTAACTTTGAAGTACTGAATGATCTTTCCATGAACCGAATCACTAATTAGCATCATCATATCGTTTATGCCATACGTGGTTGAGTACTTGAAAAAACTTCTTTAGGGTCATCCAAGCATGGTTGAGTACTTTGCTGTATAAGATTGCATACTCAAAACATGGTTTAAACTCCAAGTGTATCTTATTATGTTATCTCTCAAGTGTCCTTTTAAATGGATGGAGGCATGCGTGATTTTTGTTAATGACAGAAAGATTACACATGATGCTGAAAGAAGATGGAGGCATTAAGGCACTCTTGGAAATGGCGAGGTCCGGGAGTAGCGATGTTGTTGCTCAGGTTGCTAGAGGACTGGCTAACTTTGCAAAATGTGAATCCCGTGGAATTCTTCAAGGTTGGTAGAAGTTGCCTTTTTTGTAGTTGCGTACATTTAAACGCTGTGTTTTATTGAGTATGGAGTTTAACATATGCAGGACACAGAAAAAGTCGTTCACTTTTGATGGAAGATGGTGCCCTTACCTGGTTGATTGGCAACTGCAAGAGTACCTCAACTTCAACACAACGCCATATGGAGCTTGCTCTCTGCCATTTAGCACAAAATGGTAATAATCCCACTGGCTGGACTTGAGCATTTTTTACGGGGAATTTTACATATTTCAAATCAATCAGACAACCAATAGTGATTACATTACATTCCTCAAGTTTTTGAAAGTTTTAAAGAATAATTCAACTAGTAAACACAAGCAGCAGAAAAACCGTCACGGGTGTTACAAATTCGTATACAATTTGGTCAGATGCTGCACTTTCTAGGTATAGAAATTTTGATGCTTAGGATGATGACTGAACCTATTTACCTTTCAGATCATAAACTAGTAAGGCAGTAATTCTATTATCTATTATTCATGCAGAGGACAATGCAAGAGATTTCATATCCAGTGGAGGGCTGAACGAGATTGTACGAATATCAGTCGAATCCAGTAGGGAAGATATCCGCAACTTAGCAAAGAAGGCGTTGAGAGTGAACCCAAAATTTCACAATGAGATGCATGCTGAATAGTAACGTGTATAGAATCACAACCTTTGTAGCATATCGTTTTGTAGCCATATGTGTTTTTTTATCAACTGAAATTGGAAGTCTGGACTTGAAAGAATGAAGGCTCTGGCCCTTGGTTTTGCGTGATGCATGGATTGGGAGATCTACAATGATTTTTATGTGGAAATGGTATTACCAGCCCAGTTATTTTGCTCATCATTTATAAGGCCAAAAATACAGAAGGGGCATATCGAAAAAATTAAAATTAAAAAAATTAAATGGGAAAGATTTACGAAGAAATAGTACTTGTGTTGTGATACTCTATTTGATAAAATCAAAATCTTGTTTTGGGGCCAGAAACAGCAGCTGAAGGTGGATTTGACCGGACTGAAAACCCAAATTACCCCAAGATCTTGGCCTAGGCCTTAGGCTTAAACCCTGAGTCGGATCTTGAACCTCGGGCTTCGAACTTAGACCATTTTTACATAGTTATTTTGATTAAAGAAAAACAATGTCCAATCTCATTCTATCCCTAAGTAATACAATTATACAAGAGTAAAATCATGATGTCAGTAAATCAGTCACACGGCAGAACCATATTTGGGGATTGTTCGGAGCGCTTCTGGAATAGCTAAAAACACTTCAAACAGCAGATATTCAAAGTGAAATTTGATCAACCGGGTTGAGGTGTAACCCAGTCCTAGTACTAGGATAAACTGACACATCGAGATACAAATGATTTACTATTATTAACTACCATGAAATTTACATTGGCTTTTATACTAAGCATTAAGTTCTTACAGACTGCAAAAATAAATACAAAAAAATTGACACTACACAACAAATAATGAAAACAGAAAGAACGATATTAATCTTGTCATTCTACAGTTCAGCAACAACAAAAAATAAAATTGCCACAACATGGTCTCCCATGTTGGGTGGCAACCATCACAAAATTTGATCTTGTACCTGCTTTTGCTGCACCCGCCAATTTGAGAAATAATGACCAACACTTTACATGCATGCTATCACCTTTTCCAGTACAAAGAACCCACCAATCTTGACAAACAAAAAAGAAATCCAAAAGAACGCTAACGGGATAAAATCTCTGATACACGATCTTGAGCGTCGGCAGGAATATCCCTTCCTGGCACCTGGACCTTTAGAAGATTTGCGTACCTGTCAGAGAAATGTAATTTGTTATTCGGCAGCTACACTTGTTTGTCTGACCATAATAAATAGTTAAGAGAGATGTATTGACTAACTCTGAGGTTGTAAACAAGTGCTCATGCTCCGTGATGAAGGCTAGCAAGGCCTACAAATAGGTAGAAAATATTGATTACTGGAAAATACAAAACTTGCAGAGTAAAATAAAAAAATTTGATACCCAGGACTTGCCTCAAATGGCATGTTTAGTAGTTCATAGTAAGTCCGGACATGATCTAGTCTCTGTTGTACACCTTCACTGTTAATTGATGGGATAGCAGCCAGGGCCTGCAATGCCAATAATAACAAAAAGGTGGTAAAGTTACTAAAAGGGTTTATGGATTGAACTGAAAACCAACTAGGTTAAAAATTATATGACGACTAGCTCTTACTCAAAGTCAAACCTCTAGAGAATGATACCAAACTCCAGCAAGACCAACAGGAGGTAAAGGAATTCACCATGTTCCTTGGGCATTTATTAATGAGGTGGTTTTGTATATGGGGAAGTGCATTTGTCCCCGGCATTTTCAACATATGATAAGCAAATGCAATTCTTAGCATGAAGTTAAACAGAATACCATAACACTTATCTCTCTATCCCCTTTATACATGAAAGACAATGCAACTTCCCAATTGATCAATCTTTTGGAAAAGACTTATCGATTCCAATCACTCAAACGATGATTCATCACAAGCTTATATGCCCTATAGAGTCATGTTCCATTCCACTTAATGATATTCTATTTAAAGGGAAACCTTTCATGGCAAGAGCTACTCGTTGACAGACCGAAGGATTAACGGAGAGTGAGATTTATCAAATACGTCTAGCAATTAGTAAATGCGTTAAACCATATCAGATATGGATTAGAAAATGACTTACCTGTTCCAGTGCAATTGAATTCCGACATATCTGCTGAACCCCAAAAAGGTTGATGGATTTCATATCAGCCAAAGCCTGTTAAGATTGCATTATCTCTCATCAGCATTCGGCAATCAACAGAAGGAAAAAAAAATTCAATCCGAAAGGAATAGAAGAAATGTACATGTATATATAGAATATAGTATATATCTCTGAAACTACAATATGCAACACCAGCAGATGGAATTTCATGAATGATCTAACAATAGATTCTATAGAAGGTACAAACCTTGATGGATGCATTTGCTGCAATGCTACAAATTCCACCAAATATGTAATTCCGCTTCACTCCCGCAACAAAAGGTGCCATTTCCTCATCTCTGCGTGTTATCTATGGGTAGAGAAACACAAATAAAATGTAAGGTCCATTTCCAAGAAAATGTGGCACTCAGAAAAAGTGATTGTTAAGGAATTAATTCCTTTATTAAAATACATTCCTATGAAATGCAGTAGGGTATAGTCATTTCTGTGTTTAGCATATCCCTCCAAATCAAGAGAGAAAATTACAAAAGCAGTAGTGTATAGTGTTTCCAATCTGCTAAATCTGGAGATGAGCTAACCTGTGCAGTAAGTGAAATAATGTAGTCATCTGGTTCTTCCGCATCCTGGTCTTCCATGTATTCCCTATTTGTCATTTCCTGTTTAAACCACAATTTTCAATCCTATGATGCTATTCTTATTGCAGGACAATTCTAACATGCATCGCTCTCAAACTAGACTGTATTTGTGAACATCTCACATACCTGCATATGGAAAATTGTCTCCAATTGCATCTCAACACGTAAAACCTTGAGGCAGTCAATTGCCAATTTTCTATACTCATCTGCAAATGATGCTAGATCCCTAGATGCAGCACTAGTTGTTCGTTGATGATGATTCTTTCCACTCTCTTCTACTTGATTTGGAGCTTTGAAGGTTGTCTGCCCAAGCCTATGTAATGCACAAAATTGTGCTCCACTTAAGCTATCATAAATAAATTGCTACTGAAAATATTTAAAAGCCTACTCTTCAATGAAATATGAAACAAATGTAGGATGCCAAACTGAATAAAAATATCAAAATGATCCTATGTTTGAGGTTGAGACTTGTGCAAATTGAAAACGAATGGGATCAATCAGCAAATGAGGGGGTTGTAGATTCTTCTTTTAGCTCAAGTTCTGAAAAGAATTAAAACTTCCCTCATGAGTGTGTGAAACACCAAACTTCTAAAAACAGATTCTTCACATCCATAAAGGTAACATAAGTTCTTGGATATGCGTTTCCATTTTCTAGGGAAGGAAAGTTAGCATCAAAAAATTTCATTAGCATAACGTTCACACAAGTAGATTCATGATTTGTTCTCATGATAACACATTATATAACACAACTCATTTCCACATGGAGAAGAGCATAGGGACTAAGAATAGCATCTTTCTGCTTCTTGGTTAAACTAACAAGTTTTCTGTTTTTCCACTATGTGATCATTTGCACACCCACTGAAACTAATAAAAGAAAAATCCAAAATAAATTCTAGACTGCGGCCAGATGAGAGCTTGCCTTTCAATAGACTCCGCAACATACTCCAATGAATCACTAAGGGAAGCCAGCAATATCAGTTTGTTATCATCACGAATTAGATTATCCTGTGAGAGGCAGAGTTGAAAAGAAAGTCAATCCATAATCTTAACATTCAATGAATAAATTAATTACTTCATTAGCAAGGCTTCAATACTACATGATCTGAAGAGAAGTTAATCTAAAATCTTTTACTGAACAAATAAAAACAAGAAACAAGATAAAAATGACATGTTGAACATTCAAGTGGAAAGAATAACTTGTAATATCAAACAGCAATTGAAATACCTGCTTAATAGGCCGCAAATTCAATAACAAATCACTTAGTTCTAATTCAACCTCAAGATTTTCAGAATCCGAAGCATGGTTTTCAATATTTGACTGACCAAATGCATTTGGTAAACATGAACTTGCTGGATCAAGACGCATCAATTGCTCGATATCATGTCTGCCAATGAGCATATAGCTCTGCTTCTCCAGAACTGCCTGAAGAATACCAAAAATTGAATGAAACAATAAAGGCAATCACTTGTCATGGCATGCGCCACCCACTGGCTATGAACCATCTTTAGTAAAATTTATCAGGGTACAGAAATCAAGAGCTTATAAATGACAGAATGTGAAAATCAGTCTAAAATTGTTGACATTTATATTTGTGTACAGTTGGCATCATTCATTTAAGTTATATTAGGATTGGCATCATTCCAGAAACTGTACAGCAACTAAATTTTTTATAAAACAATGTCAATTTAGTGTTTGTCCGTTAAACTCCACATCTCCTCCCTTGGAAAAGAAAGAGATAACACTTGTCTACAACAGCTGAAACAACCAATCCAGAAGAACATTAAATACTCTAAACATTAACATAAAGAAAAACAAGTAAACACAAAATAATCAATGGAAAAGAAGCAGAGAATAACATATCCAAAAATAATATTGTTGTGCAAGTCAATAGGAAAGTGAAAAGGGAAACATCCTTGCCTCCATGTATGAGGTCCTGCATCTTTCATAGGTTCGCTCAAGGAAAGTTTGCACATACTTCACAAGGTCACCAGCAAATTTAGGCATAGCTTGTGCCCAACCAAGCACCTAGAGTAAATTATTTCAAAGGAGATTATTCATCCATAAATGTGAAATAACTTGAGCATGATGTTAAAAAAAATGTTCTAGTAGAGAGACACTACTGCAATACTATAAAGTATAAGAATTCTCTGAAAAAAAAAGCTAAAACTTACCTCTTTTGCTAAATAATCTATTGCCAGCAGTCCCTGTAAGACAGGTCGACCCTTCTCAATTAATGGAGTATAAGAAGCAGCAGCATGTGCTCTGGGCCGGAATGCAGCTGGACCTATAAGAATGAGAATGCTTCCCGAAATCAGATCTTTTATTGCAAATGAAGATCCCAAAATCCTGATGGCCATATCAGGTGTTCAAAAAATAATAATAATTAGAACTGGTGACAATATGAGTCACACAAACATACTCATCTTTACATAATTTTATGACATAATCCAGAGTGCAACTTTCAAAATCACTTGAGTAGCAGGAATTATTTTGAAAAGTGAGTAAATAAGAATTCTCTTTTAATAAACTGAATAAACATGTATAGACAATTAAGAAACTATGTATTCCTGTTCCTCCACTTGCTTTCTTGCAACTGTTATATTATGGACGAGAAAACTTTTGTTCAATGTTCTGAATGTGCAAGGCATTAATAATAGAATTCTCTCTTATTGTTTACAGAAATGGTGTCTGTAAACAATTAGGAATTATACAAAAGGGCATGAGTCTTTAATCTCTTACTTGGGTAAGATACTTTTAAGAGAGATAGCTTACACCTAAGTATTATTAAACATTTAAGTATCTACATATGAGTGAAATCATTTGGCAAACATAGTTTCATGCAATGCAAGTTAAAAGAAACAAAAGGAGTCATTGTAGAGTAACTAGTTATGGAACTTGCTTGATATAGCTTGCTGCACGCCTTTTCTGTAGTCTACAAACATCGTTGGTAAGAAATGGTCTTTCACAAAGTTCTCCACAAAAGCCAGCAATCCATCATTACTGCAGATTCAGAAGTTGGCATTACAATTTTTTCCAGTAAAGCAAATGGATAATAAAAAAAAAGGAGGAATTGCAACACCTATAATAACAGGAGAATGGTAGATAATGAAGAAGATGAACCAAATTCATATGTGGATCAATAAACAAAACAAAGAGATCACTTAATCAATAGTTCTTCTCTAACACCCTAAGCATAACCAACTTCAAACAGCAAGAATCCAAATTTTGGAGGATTCCAATATTTAAAGTACGCAGCATGTGCTTATGCATGGAGATTAGTAAGACTACAAATTATGGTTGAGAGATACGAAACTTCAAACCCATATTCCTGGAACATTGCCCCTAAAATAGTTAAACCTTTATCATTGTGACTATGTATGAAAAGGGTTTCATCACATATTGCGTTGTGTGTTTAACAAAAACTAATGGCTTTCAGACTCCTGGCTGTCTACCCAAACTCGCGAATCAATACTGATATATGATAGGCAACTGAGAAACAGTTGATACAAATATGAATATGAGGAATTATAGGCTTCGATATATAGTTGGATGGAAGAACTGAACCACCTACAGGACAATTACTGGACACATGCGACTTTTACCTTCCTCAGCAGGATTTTCTTCTACCTACATATTTCACTTCGCATGCCGATGAATATTTGATTAAGCAAGAAAATGAAAATAGTGTGAAAGTCACTAAGAACCACTAGCATCAATGCCATATGCATAAGCACTCAAAAAAAAAAGAAAAAAGGTTTTGATGCTTTACGCTAGCTGGGAATACTTTTTGGGAAGCATTGATGCGACCTTATCTGTAAACTGAAGAACACAGAAAGTCAGAAAAGGCCAAAAGAAGAACCCACTGTGCACAAATCACACATCTCATGTTTAAAGACATTATTAAGAACAACATCAAAACCTGAATAACAGGCCGGTATATAGATGCTGCTAGATATATGCCTTGCTCAGGCAAGATAGCTGCAGACCCATAACCTTCTTGTGATACATTTGAACCCTTCCTACTCCAGCCTTGACGAATGAGATCAACCCCTGGAGAATGGAAGATGCAGGCCACGATAACATGTTAATAACTAAAAGAAATGTCAGACACACAACATGTTGAAAACTGAAGGAATAAATAAATAAATACTATAGTCCAGAAGAATATTTCTTATGAAAGCAGCAGCCTATTGAGAAAGTCTTAAAACTAGAAAAGCACCCCTAAGAAAGTCTTAAACAGAAACTCCAACTTGAGGATTGGTTGTGGCATCAAACACCACAAAGCAAATGATTTCGAAAAACCCACCGCATAACAAACTGACTCATGTTTGTGGAAGGATGGGCAAGAGCATCCTTCTTCATTATCTACCGTATCTTCAGTTACAGACAACAAATCATTTCAAACATATAAGAAAAAGGTGAAAGCGATCTAAGCAATAAGGTCACTCTACACAATCCTTGGGGTGATAAGCACTGATTTATTGTTTGCAAAATTAACCATTGCATACTCCATGATCATGCTAATGTCCAGCAATATCGGAAACAGCAGCGAGATAAATGATAAAATATATTGAGTAACCTTTAACACACATCAGACAAGCTCAATAATCAGCAAGTACCATATCAATCTATTGTGTCTATCATGAAAAACGAACGACTTTATTAGGACCTTAGAAGTAAAAAACCTCTGTCATCAGATTTCTGATGTGAATTTTATGCTTCTCATATACATAACACGTAGGTCATCAAATAACTAAGCAAATAGAGCTCATTTCCTAAGGAGTTCGTGCAATCACATATGTTACATGAACTTGGGTATGGGAGTCAGACGAGGGTCAATGCCCAAGTATATCAGGGTTTGTCTTTCTCCGAAGGTCTTCAATGCATCTGCAATTCCTAGTGCCCCTTACCACTTACCTGTGTCATGTTTTATTGACAGCAGTATAAAGCAACAAGATGAAGTGAAGAGTCCAAGTAACTTTGCAACATTCATATCACTCACATTTAATTATTTATTAAACCATCACTTACACAGAACTGCCTTTAAATTTCTGTATAAAACCTAATAAAGTCTGTTGAAACCACACCATCAATCTAATTCAAGAATGCCATAATTTGACGTTATCCATTAGATAAGGCTGACATTCTAGCCGGGATAGATACAGAATATTTAAGTGATGCCCATGTGTGGGTGTATAAAGGAAAAGGAACTGCAGGAGCAAATCCAGCATACCTTGGTTGGGAATAGAAATAGTAGCATCCGTGAAGCGAAAAGCAAAGGTAAGACCCTCTTCTGCACCATTCCTGTTACCCATCATCATGAAAAAAATGGTATAAGTCCATAGATAGTAACTCCATGCAAAAGGAGATGTCCAGAAGAGTAAGAAAAGGGAGCTAATGTCGCCAATGACATATTATGCCTATTGAATTATTCCTCAACCACTTACAGAAATCAGTACATAAGAGCTATCAGAGAAACACCACCTAACTAATGTGTCATGGTCAGTTGGTTATAATGAACAACTTGCTGCTCTCTGGAAGTTGTAACCGAAGAATATTCAAGAACTATAAGGGAGTGGGAGTGGACGAGTTATGGGATAGAGTGAAGTTTTGGGCTGCTCTCTGGGCATCAACTTCCCTCGCTTTTAAGGATATACCCTACCCTATAATTATGCGCAACTTGCTGGCTGTAGTTTCCTAGGGTCTGGTCTTTGTTTTAGATGTTTCTTTGGGTTGCTTGGCTTTGTGGTTTTCCTCTGGCCTTGCTTCTTTTGGTTGTGTTTCTTTTGACCTTTGTTTTTGACACTTTTCTTTGAATACAATTCGTTTCTATTCAAAAAATAATAATGAACACATTCCCCACCATGTTATCACTTTCACTGTTCTACACATAACCTTAACAGAAAAGAAACTCAACAAAACCTAAACATTGTAAAAGCAGAATCAACAAGGAACATTATATGGTTAGATGAAAATAAAACAAATTTACTTGCCTCTTGTCTTTGGAAGGGACCTTGTTTGCAAGTCTAGCAGTTTGTACAGCAGCATCGGCAGATGCAGCTTCAGGAGTTGCCCGCATGATTTCACAAATAAGTTGTTGACATTCACTCTTTAACACATGAAAAGAAAAGGATATGAAAGAGTTTTTAACCAACATGCATGCCCCTAAACAGATTACGGGATACATCATCTGGAATTAATCATCGAAAACTTGAAACAGATTACCTGTAATACTGTCAAGGAAAAACCAATGCTGTAGCCTCCAGTAACTTGAGATGCTTCCAAATCGGGATTCCAATTTACATCTGTTGGCATTGATTTTGGTGTGTTCATGTCCATTTGAACAGAAGACTTTGATTCCAAAAGCTCCCCAACAACAACATGGTTCTCTGAAGAATTATGCTAGGGAATTTAGTTTCGACGTTAAAAGTATATTATGTACATAAATAAAAACCTAAAAACTAGAAATAATAAGAACACAATAATAATCAGAAAGTAACTCACCAAATATCCGAACAACAGCATCTAAAATCGAATCAAGAAGTTCTTTAGCAGCGACCTGTGCTTTCCCTGCAGGAGCCATCACAGGTGAGACCGGGCTTACCGCCAAAAGAGTTCCAGACAATGATATCCCATTCTGACGCTTCTGCTTTGGCAACTGATAACTTTGTAACTGTCCCTTCATAAAATGTAGACCAGCACTTGCAGGTCGGGCAGCCTGCCCAATGCCAGATCTCGAAGAATTAACAAGCTCTGCATGAGTTTTAATCTTGGATGTGATAATCTCATGAATTGTAGGTCGCAATCTTTGGCTGTTATGGGGAAGAAAACAATATCGAAGAAGTTGTTGATAAATCATCTTGAAATACAGCAGACAACAAACCAAACAAGGAAAAAGTATATCAACAAGAGAACAAACCATATTATAGCGCCAGCAGCCGCAACTTTTCTAAGCATGCAAAGGCACTCAACCATGGTCTGCAGATACTTGACATGAAGTGGAGCATCACTTTTCTTTATTGCTTCCTACACCCAAATAAAAACCCAGAACTTTCAGCACGAAGAATGAAAAATTCACTCAAAAGCTAAAATGAGATGTGGTTAATCAGTCTTCATACAAGAAATTCGTCCGGGGTGGAGTACTGAAGCCATGTTGGCATTTCACGAGGCACAATTTTGACATCACCATTGACCCTATGCCCATCTGAGGTAGCTTCGTCATGCAGTTCCAGAGTGCCCTCCTCATCAGGGCCATCAAAAGACGAACTGAACAAAACGTTCAGAATTTAATATAAATTTACAAAATGAAAAGCACAATATAATAATATTTCAAATTCAATCTTCTAATTATAAACAGAATTCATCCATAGTAGATTTAAATTTTCAATCAAACAGATGGAAAAGAATGTTGCAAAGGATATCATGAAAAGCCTAGACACAAAAAGAACTGGCCGCTTATTAGGATTGAGAAACCATAGTAACCATTTTTTAACTTCTTTCCAAGCACTAGTTTAAACAGGTATTAAGCAGCCAATAAAAAGTTCTCCAACAATTTAACCTTGTGGGGGATCTTCCCCATATCTGAAGACAGAAATTATTATCCTACTCAAATATACCAGGAGGATCTTGAGAAAATTAACTACATAAAATAAGCCAGCTAAAGAAAAAATGTCAAGTAAGAATTTGAGACATGGGAACATACGTTGATTCTAGAGGAGAGTATGAACAAAAAGAAATCCACAAATTACCATGTAATATAATTTTCAAACGAAGATAATGTAAATAAAATTTTTGGTTGAATGAAAACCCAGCATGCAACAATAGAGATAGTAGCAGCTTCAAGCTGTTACAGATAATTTTCTTACCCTCCATCAATGGAACCTGTCCTATATGATCCATCTCCATGAATACCAAATTGATTGTCACCTTTTAACCTGGTTCTTCGAGACAGGGATTGTGAATTACTCATTGAAAATACAACAGCTGTGGTGGTTGGTACCTCATCATCCATTTCATGCAAGCTCAAAGCAGCTGAGCTGCATAAAATAATCAGCACAAGGACAATATATCTGAGAAATAGCTTTTGATGGTATAGGACAGGAAAAAAAAAGATTTACAAATCTAGCAAATTAATCAATCACCAATTTCCTCAAGAAGAAGGAAAAAGTGCTCCCAGAGTCGGAGTTCTGTCTCAAAATGGCATAGGTTTGTATAAAATTCTGAGTCAATTAGACAGTAAGATAGTAACTCTAGGTTTGGTTCACTTTTCACTTGAGAAAATAAATGGCACATAAGGTTTTAATATTATTCCTTTTTTTGGTTATGCGGAGAATAGAAAGAGAAAATACAATTCTGGCAACCACTGTTCCTATAGACCAACTCTTCTCAAATCTCACCAATTCAGATGAGAGAGAGTTTGAGAGGAAAACTAGTTATTTCTCCACCTTTTCTTGTTCATTTCCATTGAATAAGTAAACAACGAAAAGGCAAAAGAACTTAATTAGTTTCTTTTCTTTTTTCTTTTTCCTTTTTAATTAGTTTCTTTTCTTTTTTCTTTTTCCTTTTCTCGATTCGTTAACCAAAATTAGGTTTATGCTAAACCCGAAAAACTTCAAGAGTAGCATGCAACAGCAGCAGCAGCAACAAACAGACAATGTACAGCCAACATGAATCTCTATAAATATAGAAACCAATAGATTTTAGAAAAATGCCCCAATGCCAAACAGCACAAAACCTCCGAACCACCCTATTAGTATGCAAATCAACTGAAGATTATAACGTAAAAATGTAAAATATGTTTCTTCTTTTTTCCTTAAAACTACTATTTCTAAAGTGATGCTAAGGCGTAAGAAAATACCCCACAAGAAAGGAACTCCAGAGACAAGTAAATACCTATATTCACCCTTGTTGTAAAGATGAGCATGCAAATCCTCTAGCACTTTATAAAACAGAACTCCTCGCAACTTTGTCAACTCAGAGCGAACATCTTGAAGGGCACCAACCTGGGCCAATCAATTATAATTACCGACTCATATACACAACTAAAATGGTATCTTTGAAATATTTCCTCTCAGTGCTAAATTGCGTCAAGGAAAAAAAATGAGAAAGCATGAATCTATTAAGGCCCTATCCTGATGCCCTTAGGCAAATTTTAGAAAGAGACTGGAGCCTCAGGCAGACAACAATGCAATATCTATTATCACCAGAATAATGCCACCAGGTTTGCAACTGAAGAGAAGCTATCAATTTAAATTACCACCTTAAAAATAAATAAAAAAGAGTTGACAAACCTATTGAACTTACAATTTGATGCTTCTTAAAAAAAACCTACCGTTTGAAGCCCCTCCCTTTCAAGCATCAACATTGATTGAACATGAAATTGAACTGCAGCATAATACTGCTTTTCATCAATCAGCTTCTCTATCCGAGCGGGAACCTGAGCCACAATTTGAAATAGATGATAGATCTTCAGAATTTACAATTAATGGCATGAAGATCATTCAGTTGGAATTTTTTTCCTTTTTGTGACTGGGTCTGGATACCAGACAATGAAGATGTATCAAACCATGTGTGTTAAATCTGCAACTATAGTGCTAAGTCATGAGTAGTAAGGTGTATAAGCGTGTGTGTGTGTGTGTGTGTTAAATCTGCAATTGTACTTCTAATTCATAGGTTTTAAAGGTCAGGATACAAATACATTAACATGTATCAAATTAAAAATTATACATCCATACATGTATGCATGCTCATGGATTTATTTAGTATGAGAAACTAATACGATTACAACTCAAGTACAATGGATTAAGCAGAGTGCTGTTGGCACACACTCCAAAAAGCTAAGATCATGGTCAAGAGTTTACTATGACTGACTGAAACTATCCCAATACCATAGATCCTGATATGGTCTAAAGACAGGAAAAGATAAGACAAACCTTAGCTATGCCCTCAATTTGATCTAAGAGGGAGATTATGTGACGCAATGTAACCGACCGGTACCATAACTGATGCAGTTGTTTACTGCGTGCACTAAGACGCTTCTTTGCTTCGGCCAAATCAACCTTCAAGACACCAATACTTTCAGTAGATTCGCTGAACAACCGCAAGATCTGGAAGGAATTGAAAAGAGTGAGATAAGAGTATGCAGTTAACTCTTGTTTCCGACAAACCCAACTTCCTCCAAAAGAAAAAACTAAAACGCAGATCCAGCAATTTTTTTAAATAAAAACATTCTTAACTTTTTTTTTTTTTTTTTGGTATGAAAACATATGAATGTATTAAGCACCTAAAAGATTCAGTTTTTTATCACCATGGATGCTGAAAAAATAAGAAATTAAAGAAAGACTACAGAAAAAACGGACAAATGCATTATATATTTTGATCAAGAAAACTATAAGAAACCTGAGAATAATTTTGAATTGCTTTGTTGAAGCCACTGTGATAGTTATGCACAACTTCATCCACAACCTCCTCAACAACATCACTTTGCTCCTTCAAAAACTGGACTTCACTTTCACGATCTTTGGACGTCAAAATATGGACAACATGAGGTAATGAATCAAAACGAGAAGCAGCCCAGCTCTCATCTACTTTTGCAATCTCTTCCCTCAAATGCTGAAATTACCATAGTATGACAGAAGGAAAAATGAGAAAGTAATATCAAGAAGCGGTATGCACAACATGGCATACATGCTAAAGTATAATCACTGTATTAAATTATTGTATTACATATGTTGGTCCATGCTTCTAGCTCTAGATGCAGAAATGTATTACTGTAAATTCTTCGTATGCTCTTACCTCACAAGATTATTGGTATAATTTCAATAAATTGACATTATGTAGAGCGCCAGACATGAATATATAGAAACCTCCAGCTCTTTTTTTTCTTCTTTTTCTGATCAGTAGAAATATCACTATGTGAATTCTCATAAGGTTTTTCCTAAAAGCTTACATGCATGTTGTGTATCATCTTCTTTGTTATGGGAGGAGAATACAATATTTCAATTCCAACAGGTAATACAAACGTGAAAAATGGGAATATGAGCTCCATATCCGGTGCACACAACCACAAAAATAGTCATTAACAAGTACAATAAGATGAATAAACTGAACTTACTTCCTTGTCTGGAGACACAGGCAATCCATCAAAAATTCCCATATTGAGCTTTCACCTCAGAAGAGCTGCACAACTCAACTCATTCCGACACAGCTTAGTCCCAGCTGAAAATAAAGGGCATTGTTCATACGCTACTACTTTGTTTCAATCCAAGGCATAACAATTAGCTTTCAACACAAAACTAACTAAAGCAAATGCTGGAAGGATACTTCATTTAACTAAGACTTTTAGCTTTTTTAAACCAACACAACCAAAAAAGTATGTTCTAATTTCTATTAAATTCTTTCCTTTTTTTTTTCCTACAAAATGTGAGCAATCAAAGAGGGCAATATTGAAACTCCAGTTCCAAATGCATATGCAGTATCTTCAAAGATGCAGAATTCGATTATCTTCAACTAAGCTCTACACAAGCACTCGGCAAAGTAGAGCTGAATTTTCTATAACTAAAACCACTACATGTTGTAGCTAACTATGTTGTAGTTCTATTACCTAGCAACAAAAGTACAGTAATGACCACTGATTCCTGCTTTGTTTAACTAGATGTTCATTCATCCAAATGCACATTTATTTAGCTATGTTGTAGTTCTATTACCTAGCAACAAAACTACAGTAATGACCACTGATTCCTGCTTTCATTTACTAGTGTTCATACATCCAAATGCACATTTATCTAGCTACGTTGTAGTTCTATTATATAACAACAAAACTACAGTAATGACCACTGATTCCTGCTTTCTTTAACTAGATGTTCATTCATCCAAATGCACATTTATCTAGCTATGTTGTAGTTCTATTACCTAGCAACAAAACTACAGTAATGACCACTGATTCCTGCTTTGTTTTACTAGATGTCAGGAAAAGAAATCGTGAGGCTCAGATACAAAACAAGAGCACAACGATCAAAGGAACAAGAATCACAAGTACAAAGCCCACCACCAACAGCAACAACAGAAGAAGATGACGATTTCACAACCAAACCCCCAACACCAAAAGCCACAACAAAAACTAGACCACAGACACCAAAAGCCACTCCCAAAACCATGGCAAATATCATAGCAACAAACAGTACCATGAAAACAACACAGCACAGAACCAAATTCGGATATAAAAAACGAGATTAATAACACTAAATAGCAACAAAAGATAAACTGATCACCGAAGCTTACCATGTATACCTCAGCTCAACTGAAAATCCAATGAGAATAAACGTCTTCAAGCAAAATTCTCACCAATCACACAATTGCAAATCTAGGACAGAGATCGAAACTCCAACCTGCACAAATCAAAACCAAAACCTGATCAGAACGTTATTTATATCTTTAAATCAGATTTAAATCAATTCGGAAAAAAATAAATAAGACAAAAAGCCATCTAAAATATTTAAAAAATTTAAATCCATAAAGATAAAAATTAACTATTGGCAATTCAAAATCAGAATCCTAAATTGAAAGCAAATTGAAACTCTAAACTTGCACAAAATCACAAACAAATTGTTTGTTGTGTATCTCAAACAAAGAATAAAAACTAGGTCTGATTCAACTGCTAAAAAATGAACAATAAAAAAAATATCACTTACTTCGATTCGAACGATCAGAAGACTAAGAGGATAAAAACGACTTCAGAACAAGAAATCGAACTAGAAATCTTGAAAATCGAAGCTCTGAGACGAAGAACAAAGCGTAGAGCTCATGAATCAGAATCTTGGCTTCGTGCGAAGGTCATCTCAATTTGACAAAATTCGAAAAATCTAAAAACAACCGAGGAGAAAAACGATTTCCCAACGAAATGGAAGCAAAAATACTGAAGATTGGAGTTTTGAGAAGAAAGGCACGGATCGGAGCTCGTGGAAATGAACTGAGCTTCGTTCAAGTTTTCAACGATAGAAAGGGAGAATCAGAAAACCAAATGCATGTGAGGCAATTAAAATCGTTTTGGGCTTTTTTGTCTAAATTTAATCCAGCTGGCAAATTTGGGCTTTTCGTCTCAAATTCATACGAAAGAATAAAACAGTAATTTCATATATAAAATATAGTTAGATAAATGACGTTTGCTTGATTTTAGGTTTTTTAATCTAAATTAGATAAATTAGGATATATGGATAATATGCATAGTAGAAGTGGGCATATAACTAAAAAAGTATTTCTTCTTCTTCTTTTTAATTTTTTAAAATTTTTTTTCTTTTTAAAAATAAATAAGTAGTATTAGACTTAGGGCCAGTTTGGCATTACTATGCTGTGAAAATAATCGCTGTCAGATTTTCTGTGAGAGAAATCAACTGTGAGAGAAAGCAGTTTGGTGTTTGATAAACTTTTGGTTAAAAGTGTTGTTAGTACTGATTTCCGCATAATCAAAAAATTATTCCTGCATAATCATTAAACCCAGCGCATCTTCGAAACTAATTCCCGCATAATCAGAAAATGAAAGCACTTTATTAGCTGCTTTCCCTTATAGCTTTCTCTCACAGCAATTTTTAATAATAAGTTATTTCTCATAGTTTACCAAACAGGCTGAGCTTTCAAAAATTTAAAATAAAATCACTTGTCACCCCAAATAAGCAATGTCAAATGAGCACTTAAAGTGTTGAATAGTTACGTTGAATATTTGCCCAAAAAAATAGTTACGTTCAATGGGTAAATTGGTACCAGGAAAATAATAGAATAAATATAATTGCAATAAGATATTAAAAAATAATATGTAATTCACTATCACAATTTTACAAACAATCACACCAATTTATGAAAGATTGTGATCGAATTTTAATTTGTATGAATATAAATCCAATTAAAATAGGCAAGAGAAGTATAAGTTATCTTTTGCCAAATATAAGTTATCTTTGTTGATAAGGTTTAAAATTACTTTTAGTTTAATAAATTTCTAGTAACATTTGGAGTTAATAATAAACAATTGTTAATAACTACTTTAATATTGGATTAAGTCAATCATTACCTTAATATGTTGTTATTATATTATTTTTTATATCTATATATATAAAGCAAAAGGCAAAGAATGGTGAAACATTCAAAATACCAGAAAATACCCTTGGTTAATCTATATATATATATAGCAAAAGGCAGAGAATGGTGAAACATTCAAAATACCAGAAAATGCCTTTGGTTAATGCAAACATTAAGAATTGAAATTATTAATTAAGTGAGGATAATATGGTAAATTTACACTTTTTCATATTAAAAAAATTATAAAAAAAAAATCAGATAATGGATCCTCTTTTTATGGACAACTACCCATTATCTTTTTTAATTCTAAAATATATTTAATTTTTTCTTTTAAAAAGACTCTCGCAAGCGCGGATGCGCATGCAGAGAGGCTAGTGCAAACATTAAGAATTGAAATTATTAATTAAATAAGGATAATATAGTAAATTCACACTTTTTCATATTTAAAAAAATTAAAATTAAAAGAAAAATCAGATAATGGCCTATTTTTGTGGAACACAACTACCCATTATTTTTTAAAATTTTTTTGGATCCAAGTCACAACATGATTCAATAATATCAACTACTTGTTGGAGTTTGATGAAATAGATGAAGAGATGAGGAAATGGCACCTTTTGTTGCGGGATTCCGACATCAAATCACTTGTTAAAATCTACCTTAAGGGTTAGGTCTAGTTATATCGTACTAACTGCATATTAAGATCGAAACTCTAATCATAAAACACTAGGTCAAGTTACGTGAGCATCCACGCCTAATCGAATCATATGGGCCCCAGAGTAGTCTCGTGGTTAGGGTTCGAGGCTTGAGAAAGGTTTGAGACTTGGATTTAGGGTTTGAACACTCAAATCCATTTTTGTAATACCAAAATAATTTTGTAACAATTGAAACTATTTAAAATATATATTGGGAAATTTTAAAAAAATAATTTAAGTCCACCAAATTATTTAAGATAAGTGAATATAATTAATTAGTATTTATTAAGTCATTTATGAAATAAAGAATAATTAATATAATTGAATAAGACTAAGATATTACTTAATTGCGAATATTAAACTAAACAAACTAATTTTGTATAAAATTAATAAAAACAAAGTCCACAAAATAATTTAAAATAATTAATTAGTATTTATTAAGTAATTTAAGAAATTGATGAAATATTTAAATACTAATTAAAGTAATTAAAAAGGCTAAGATATTACTTCTGTAAAAAAGAAAACCATTTTGTGCCGTACAGCCGTGCGGCTATACTTTTAAAAAATATATATATATTAAAACGTATAGCCGCGCGGCTATTCTCGTTAAATATGAATATTTTTAAAAGTATAACCGCATGGCTATACGGTTTAAATATTAATCTTTTTTAAAAGTACAAACGCGAGGCTATACTTTTAAAATATTAGAATATATTTAAAGAATATAGCCAGACGGCTATACTATTAAAATATTTGTATATACTCAAAAGTTATAGCCGTTCGGCTAGACGCTTTAAATATTATATTCGAATAGATTTAAAGAGTACAGCCAGCCGGCCATACCGTTGCATAAAAATTAATTAACTTGACTTAGCAATCATTTTGCATAAACATAGAGTACGGAAAAACAATATGTACATCTCAAATTAACGCCACTTTTGCATAAATATGTACATATATACACTTAGTGGAACATGATTTTCAAATTAATGCCACTTTTGCCATGCATTGGTCCGCACTTGATGCTTCAGATTTTCATTTCGTCATATTCGTTTTAACAATCAGGTACTTGTTCGTACCACTTTTACAAAAATCAAAGGAGATAGTATCGTATAGTAGTGTAGCTCGGAAGTCCGAGTGTCGTATCCACAGAGAGCAGTGTAAAGAAAATAACAGAGATAAAAAAGAACAAGTGTGATTGAGAGGTAGATTTATGCAAGATTTGATTTAGAGAAAATTTAATTGATTAAAACACTAAGGCATTGGGTTTCCACTTTTAACATAAACATGCAACTCTTAATATTTTGAAAATTTGTTCGTACCACTTTTACAAAAATCAAAGGAGATAGTATCGTATAGTAGTGTAGCTCGGAAGTCCGAGTGTCGTATCCACAGAGAGCAGTGTAAAGAAAATAACAGAGATAAAAAAGAACAAGTGTGATTGAGAGGTAGATTTATGCAAGATTTGATTTAGAGAAAATTTAATTGATTAAAACACTAAGGCATTGGGTTTCCACTTTTAACATAAACATGCAACTCTTAATAATTTGATCCACAAAATATTTTCCATTGTAGTTGTTCAAAAATAATTAAAGCTCTTTTTAATTTCCTTTAGAAGTATTCTAAGCATAACTTGTACCATTGGCAACAAACTATCAAAAAATAATCTTCATCAAAATTCTATTAATCTTTAGTAATTCTCTTCTCTTTTAAAAGCATGAAAGTTTTTACTACACTATGGGAAAAACATGATTGAACCCATGAAATAGATTATCAAACTTTCATCAATTAATTAAAAATAAAACTACAAATTCCATTTGAACAAATACTACAAATTCACATTAAAACTTAAGTTTGGATCAAACTAATAAAAATTACACACTTATATTAAAAGCTTTCTCCCTAGACCTAGCTAGGGAGTTAGTTCCCCATAATAAAATAAAACTAAAAATAGAATTTAAAACTTAGAAAGATGGAGGGAAAAGGGAAAAAGCTCAAGATTGTGGAGCTTGGTGTAGTTTTACAATGCCGTAGCTCCATCTATTTATAGGAGGATGGGAGCAATATTCATGAATTTAATATGTCTTCCACTTGCCATCAAACCAATTGCAAGTTGCTTCCTTTAATTAATTCATTGTGATGATGACTCCTTATCTAAATTCTTCAAAGCTTTCTTCCACTTGAACACTTTGTCATGCATTTCCATACTTTCCTTCTTCTCTTTGTCGGGTATCACTCTTGAATTTCTCCACACCACTCTCCACTTGCTTCTTTACTCCAAGCTTTTATCATTTCAAATAAGTACCCATCATTTTCAAATATATTCCTTAATCTTGGCCTACTTCCTTGACTTTGGTTTTCACAAAGATCTTTGAGTCTTCTTATCAATTGCTCCACTTGCTCATCTCTCGTATCTTCTCATAAAAACTGCAGCAACTTTCCTCAAATTGTAGCTAGATAACAACTCAAGCATCATCATTCTTCTTTGCATTCATTGGTTGCAAGTAGTCAATTTGAACTTCTCCTTCATTGTTTATTCATTCTTTCTTTATTTCTTCAATGATGGAAGCTTTGCATGCATGTCCTAGAGTATATTCATGCAATTGATTGCTTCTTCTTTTCATTTGTTTTATCTTCAATTGCATTTGCTGCTGCACAAGTTGTCTCGAGCAAATTTCCTTGGCTTTGGCTGCACATATTTCTTCTCATCCTTTACTTTCTTCTTGCAACACATTACTTACTTCTTTTCCTCAACATGCTATTGGTGGAAGACACTTAATATCTACAAACAACCACTCATTAAATATAAAAACAAAGATTGGAAAGAAACAATAAAAATACTTTAATAGATTTATATAAAACAAAAGAAAATACTAACAAATATAAATTTAAGGATAAAACTTGTATTAATTTTGTGCTCATCAAATACCCCCAAACCTATATTTTGCTAGTCCTCGAGCAAAAGAAAATAAAAACTAAGTATAAAAGAGAACTAAGCCACTTTCGCAGGGATCTCGATTGCATTTAGCATATGCAACAAGCCTTTAAACCCCTAAGTTACCCTAGTGGACGAGTATAGTCTCGTGAGGGCTTTCAGTGATGATACCCACAAACATCGAAATGAGAGTTTAAAAATTTATGCTACAACAAAATTTGAAAACAAATGCTTAACCATCATCAAAAGCTATCTGGATTGAAAATTCATGAACAATTTTTAAAAGAGCAAACATGCTTCAAATTAATCCCCACATAAAGTCTCGATCACTTATAATTATTTAGTAAATTTTTCATTTGTTTCCTTTGGTGTTTAAGTGAACCAACACATTTTAGAGACAAAAGTCAATTTCAATCACAGTAACCTCATTATTTCAATCATTATCAAAATTCAGTGCAAATAACTAACCAAGGCATATATATACAAATTATTATTATTATTATTATTATTATTTTTTTTAATAAATTGACTGTGCAATGTTTAGTCCCATTAAGCTTTCTAATTAACCCATGTAGCGAGATTTAGGCCAACGACTCTCAAACCAAAGGTTTTAAGGCATTAGGTGTAGAAACACCCCTAAGGGCTTATTAACTCGAGTTATAAAGGCTACAGAACTAAACTAGTCACAAAATGTATTTACCTCAAAACTTTACCGTTTGACGCGAACACTCGCTGCTGTTTAGGCAAGAGGCCCGGTTACTAAGTAAAACTCTGGATAAATTAACATCATTATTATTATTTTATTTATTTACTTATTTGTGTTTTTTTGTTTTTTGCGCCAAGGTCAATCAAGAGCAATGTCTTCTAACTCTACTTAAAACAACAAAGTTAACTATAATTGATCTTTTCTTTCATTCTCACAAAAGTGTTGATGTGCATGTGAGAGTTCAAAGTATAACTCATGAATTATCCACTAAATAGAAATAAGTGAAAAAAAACTAAAATTATGGGTTTAAAATTTAATCATATGTTTCCAATCGTAAAAATCATTCATGAGTGTTAAATCTGATTTGATGATAGTAAGCATAAAAATCTAGAGATAACACCAATTTTTTTTTTTTTAAATTTTTGGGAATAAAATAATAATAAAAACAAAACTACCCTAAAAATTTAAAAACAAAACTTCTAAACCTTACCCCCAAACCTAAATCAAACATTGTCCCCAATGTTGAAGAATGTAGGTATCAACAAAGTTATAACAAGAAATGAAATGGAGTAAAGTAATTTAAATAAAAAAAAAAGAATTAAAACTATAATTTAATTGCAAAAAAAAAAAAAAAAAAAAAAAAAAAAAACAAAGCAAAACAAAAATAACCAAATAAAACAGTAAACCCTAAAAACAGTCCTACGCAAACCGAAACCCAAAAGACGAAGAAGTCCAGCCCATTGGAACCTCCAAATCAATTGAGAACCCGATCCAAACGAAAGCCCAAATTTTTGTTTTTTTTTTTTTCGGAAAGAAAATAAATTAAGTTATAAAAGAAAAAGAAAAATAAACACATTTCCAAAATTTTAAAAATATATATATATATAGAAAAAAAACAAAAACTGGAAAGGGAAGGTCACGGATAAAAGAAGGAAGGGATGTGTCGGCGTGCAGAGACAGCGTTCAATATTTAAGCAGAAAACACGGAAAGTGAAAGTGAAAGTAAAAGTGAAAGTGAAAGTAAAAGTGAAAGTGAAGGTAAAAGAAAAAAAATTTTCTCCCCTCTAAAAACACGCGGCTGCAAAACGTTAGGGAATCCGAGAGAAACAAACGCAGAAGCCGAAGTCTATTTAACCCGTCTCTGTGGAGTTGAGCTTGCGTCTGTGTTTCATCCTGAAAACTCAGAGTAAAACATCAATAAGCAAGAAACACAAATCACAATGGCAACCTCACCCACTTCCCTCGATGATATGAATCTGGAGTTGGCCCTTGCGCCACCATTGGCTGAAGTAAGTGCTCCTCCGAACTCTGTTTTCCCAAACTCCACATATCATCATGGCTCGGCCTCAACCTTTGTTGAAGCAATACCGAACAGAGTAGTGCTGCCAGGAGGGATGACTGTTAGGAGACTCACACCGGCAGATCATCTGTACGTGGCACAGAGGTCAGACATGGCCGCGGTGGAGGAGTCTCATGATTTAACTGTTCTCCACGCAACCTCCTCCACAAATCTGGGCATAAGATTACTGGCGAGGACGCGAGAGTGCGCAGTTCTGACCGAGGAAGTAGCCTCTTTGAAGGCTCAGATGGCGGATTTGCAAAAGCGGCTCTACTGTGCCAACCAGCAAGTAGAAGCACTGTGGAAGAGAAACAATGATCATGCAGAGCTTTTGCAGATTCTACAAATAAGAGAAAATAGAGGCAATTAGTATGATGCCTCAGGTGGCTCAATATCTGGGAAGAAACATGTGATTTTTAAATATATGTATGCATTTTCACGTCTGTGTATGTAATCACATGTTTATGAAATGAATAAGTATTTGAGCCAAATTTCCGTGTGTGCAATCATGAATCGAAAACACTTCCCAAACCGAGCAACAAAATATATGTATAAACAAGTAAAATGAAGAAAGAATTACAATAATAAAAACAAAGAGAAACAAGAAATTCGGAATTTCCTTAGTTGGAGATCGGGTTCCGATCTGTTTATTTATTTATTTATTTATTTTTTATATGGTAAAATAGAAAGATAATACCTGGAAAATATGCGTGTCAATCCCTTTGGTATTTATCCCGTACAGAATGAAAGACAAAAATAATAAATAAATAAATTCCAAGCAAAAAGACCAAAATAAAATAAAACACACAAAAAGAAAACTGAAATCTATACAAACACAAAATAAACAGTCATAAAAAAAAATACAAAAATAACCACAAAAGGAAATAAGCAAAATTTTTATTTATTTATTTATTTATTTTTATTTTTGTTTTTTTACCGCCCACTCAATAAGAACTGGATATCACTGTGAGGGGTAAAGACCCCAAAAAGGACAAAAAGCAACAAAGCAATTTTTTTTTTTAAATTTAAAAAAAATACAAATATACAAGCAACTCACGGATGACTAGTTAAGGGCCTCAGAAAACACAGCCAGGGGATCCGGGAAGGTTGGAGGGGTCACAATGGTCCCGCTTAAAACCCAAACTTCTTAAACACCAAAGGTGTCGCCTATAGAACTCCTAGACACTGTATTGACGAAGACACTCTCTGGAGTTACCAAAAGTCAGCTCATATGAAAAATCTTTTTTTTTTTTTTTTTTTTTTTTGTGGGTAATTTCTACAGCTTATGAGTATCTAAAAAAACATAAATAGCACAAATAAATAATAAATACGAAACTAAAGATAGTCTGAGAATTCAATCCTGATAAACAGGATTCTCCAAGTGAATCGTGTCATCCTGCATAACAAAATTATCCAAAAATGGTTTAAGACGTTGACCATTAACTTTAAAAACATTACCATTTTTTGGATCCTCAATCTCCACTGCTCCAAAAGGAAAAACTCTTGTGACCACAAATGGACCTGTCCATCTGGAACGAAGTTTACCAGGAAAAATATGCAATCTCGAATTATATAAGAGAACTTTCTGTGATGGTTCAAAGTTTTTCCTCAAAATATTTCTATCATGAAAAACCTTCATTTTCTCTTTGTAAATTCGAGAGTTTTCGTAAGCATCATTCCTTAATTCTGCCAACTCATTCAACTGAAGCTTCCTATTTGAACTTGCATCATTTAAACCAAAATTAAACATTTTAATTGCCCAATATGCCTTATGTTCAAGTTCAACTGGTAAATGACAAGCCTTACCGTAGACAAGTCTGTAAGGTGACATCCCTAAGGGGGATTTGTATGCTGTACGGTATGCCCATAAAGCATCAGTTAATCTCAAAGACCAATCTTTACGGTTAGGACTCACAGTTTTTTCCAAAATTTGTTTTATCTCCCGATTAGCAAGTTCAACTTGACCGCTTGTTTGTGGGTGATATGGGGTAGCGACTTTATGAGTGACACCATATTTTTTCATTAAAGCCTCAAAAGGTTTATTACAAAAGTGTTTTCCCCCATCACTTATAATAGCTCGAGGTGTTCCAAATCTTGCGAAAATATTTTCTTTTAAAAACCGCAAAACAGTTTTATGATCATTATGTCGACAAGGAACAGCCTCTACCCATTTAGAAACATAATCAATACCGACCAAGATATAAAGATATCCAAAAGAAATAGGGAAAGGACCCATAAAATCAATGCCCCAACAATCAAATATTTCAATTACCAAAATTGGGTTCAAAGGCATCATGTTTCTACGGGTAATTGCCCCCAACTTTTGACAACGGTCACAAGTTCGACAAAAAGAATTAGTGTCTTTAAAAAGCGTAGGCCAATAAAATCCACACTGCAAAATTTTTGCAGCGGTTTTCTTTACAGAAAAATGACCGCCACATGCTTCATTATGACAAAAAGAAATTACTGCATGGATTTCATTATCAGGTACACACCTTCTAATGATCTGATCAGGGCAATATTTAAACAGATAAGGGTCATCCCAAAAGAAATTTCGAACCTCTGTAAGAAATTTCCTCTTGTCTTGAGCAGTCCAATCAGATGGAATTTTACCTGTAGCAAGAAAATTAACAATGTTAGCAAACCAAGGTAATTCTGAAATAGCAAATAATTGCTCATCTGGAAAAGAATCATTAATTGGCAATGTTTCAATGATATCCTCAAAACTCAATCTAGACAAATGATCTGCCACTACATTTTCTACTCCCTTTTTATCTTTGATTGTGATGTCAAATTCTTGAAGTAGTAGGATCCACCTAATCAGTCGAGCTTTAGCATCTTTTTTTTCAAAAAGGTATTTTAAAGCTGCATGGTCAGTGAAAATAACAATAGGTGATCCAACTATATAAGAACGAAACTTATCCAAAGCAAATACCACAGCAAGGAGTTCTTTTTCAGTTGTAGAATAATTCATCTGAGCACTGTTCAAGGTTCTGCTTGCATAATGTATGACATGTGGCTTCTTATCCTTTCTTTGCCCCAAAACAGCTCCAACCGCGTAATCACTAGCATCACACATAATTTCAAAAGGTAAAGTCCAGTCAGGTGGTTGCATAATTGGAGCAGATGTGAGCATTTTAATTAATTTCTCAAAAGCCTTTTGACATGAATCGGACCACTCAAATTTACAATCTTTTAATAGGAGATTACACAAGGGTCTAGATATTGCACTAAAATTCTGAATAAATCTCCTATAAAAACCAGCATGACCTAAAAATGATCTGACATCTTTAACAGTTTTTGGAACTGGCAATTTTGAAATCAATTCAATTTTAGCTTTATCCACTGCAATTCCTTTAGATGAAACAATATGACCAAGAACAATTCCAGAAGAAACCATAAAATGACACTTCTCCCAATTTAAAACAAAGTTTTTCTCTTGGCATCGAACCAATACTTTTTCCAAATTACTCAAGCAATTATCAAAAGAATCACCAAAAACAGATATATCATCCATGAAAACTTCAAGAAATTGCTCAACCATATCACTGAAAATACTGATCATGCATCTTTGAAAAGTAGCTGGAGCATTACATAATCCGAAAGGCATTCTACGAAAAGCAAAAGTACCAAAAGGACATGTAAAAGTAGTTTTTTCTTGATCTTCAATGGCAATTTCAATTTGATAATAACCTGAGTATCCATCTAAGAAGCAATAGAATTCATGACCGGCTACCCTTTCTAAGATTTGATCAATAAAAGGTAAAGGGAAATGGTCTTTTCTAGTTGCAGAATTCAGCTTTCTATAATCAATGCACATACGCCAACTTGAAACCACTCTAGTAGGTATCAATTCATTTTTATCATTTTCAACCACAGTTATGCCAGATTTCTTAGGTACAACTTGAGTAGGACTTACCCATTTACTATCAGAGATGGAATAAATAATACCTGCATCTATTAATTTTAACACCTCAGTTTTAACAACATCTTTCATGATTGGGTTTAACCTACGTTGTGCCTCCCTAGAAGACTTGGCTTCATCCTCTAAAAATATTTTATGAGTACAAACAAGAGGACTAATTCCCTTAATGTCAGCAAGAGTCCAACCAATGGCAGATCTGTGAGAATTCAACACATTAAGTAACTTACCTTCTTGCAAAGAGTCAAGTTCAGAAGATATTACCACTGGAAAAGTGTTGTTGGACCCCAAGAAGGCATGTTTAAGTCCCATGGGTAAAGGCTTCAATTCTAGATTAGGAACTTCCACATTTGATGGCAATGTCTTTTCCTTTCGAGGTGGAAGCTTCTCAAACCTTGGAGTCCATTTATCAGCCTGTAAGGAATTAAACAACGAATTAAGATAAGCAATTTCTGGCTCCTCAAGTAATTCGGATTCTTTAGAATTCAATAAAAGAGTCTCAAAAGGTTCAGAAATACTAGTCTTCTCAAATTGATCCTGTACAAGAACTTCAATCAAGTTCACCACTCCACATTCATCATCTTCATAAGGTTTCCTGAAAACATTAAAAATGTTAATTTTCAATGTCATGTTACCAAAACTGAGTTTCATTATCCCACTCCTACAACTGATGTGTGCATCACATGTAGCAAGGAAGGGACGTCCTAAAATGACAGGAATTTCATTTTCAGAATGCAAAACAGGTTGTGTATCCAAAACAACAAAGTCAACAGGGTAGTAAAATTTGTCCACTTGGACCAATACATCCTCAATTACCCCTCTCGGCACTCGTACAGAACGATCAGCAAGTTGCAACTTCATTGTTGTGGGCTTCAATTCACCAAGACCTAACTGCAAATACACTGAATATGGCAACAAATTTACACTAGCCCCCAAATCAAGCAAAGCACAATTGATGTAATTTTTTCCAATTACACATGAAAGAGTGGGACTTCCTGGATCTTTGTATTTAGGAGGGACCTTATGTTGCAACAATGCACTCACATGTTCAGTCAAAAATGCAGTTTTCTTCACCTGATGCTTTCTTTTAAATGTGCACAGATCTTTTAAAAATTTAGCATAAGAAGGAATCTGTTTAATAGCATCTAACAGAGGAATATTAACTTTGACTTCTTTAAAAACATCCAAAATTTCATGATTTTGATTCAATTTCTTTGGAGGATTTAAAGCTTGGGGAAAAGGAGCAGGAAAATTATTTTCATTTAATTCACTCAATTTGGACTTGTTTAGTTCATCATTATTCTTAGATTTTTCAACTTCCTTTGGTGAAGGTGTTGTATCAATTATTTTACCACTTCTAAGAGCAATGACAGACTTAGCATGTTCAATTGAGGTTTCACACAAACTAACATTCTTTGGATTTGGTTGAGTTTGAGAAGGAAATTTCCCTTTTTCATTTATTGCAAAAGAATTTGTCAATTTAGAAATTTGGCTTTTAATTTCTTTATTTTCTTCAACCATTTGACCAAACAAGGTATCATACCTTTGATTTTGCTTCTGTTGTTCTTGCATAAATGCTTGAAGAGTATCGCTCAAAGATGGTCTAGCATTAAATGTATTAGTTGCAGGAAATTGATGATTGAAAGAATTTCTCTCACTTACCTGAGGTTGTGAATCATTGCTCCAACGAAAATTTGGATGATTCCTTGTCGCTGGATTGTAAGTGTTGGAAAAAGGAGAATATTGTTGTTTGAAGTTTCCAACAGCAGCACAACGCTCCTCATAAGCTCCTTTCATTTCCTGAAAAATTGGGCAATTTTTAACAGTATGACCAATCTCATAACAAGAATCACATACTTGATTAACATCAGCTTGAAAAACAGGTTGAGGCAAATTTGATTTTTCCGTTTTCAAAGCAGCTATCTCTTTAGTCAAAACCTCAAATTTTAATTTCCAATCATCTTCTTCTTTTAATTGATAAATTCCTTTATTAGTAGAAGATGTGGCAATTCTTGACCGATCAGTGGTCTCAACTGGACTGGGGACAGTCCATTGATGAGCTTTTTCAGCAATTTCATCCAAAAATTCTAGGGCATCATCAGGGTCTTTTTGCATAAAATTTCCATTACACATTGACTCAACAAATTGGCGATCACGAGGGAGAAGTCCCTCATAGTTATAACTAGCAAGACGCCAATTTTCAAAACCATGGTGTGGGCACAAATTCAAAAGCTCTTTAAATTTTTCCCAAGTTTGATACAAAGTTTCATTTTCCTTTTGAGAGAAATTTGAGATTCTTTTCTTAAGAGAAATCGTCTTGTGATTAGGAAAATACTTGTTAAAAAAATGCTTGAGTCATTTCCCCCCAAGAACCTATGGATCTAGCCCTTAATGAATACAACCAACTTTTAGCCTTTTCTTTTAAGGAAAAAGGAAAAAATTTCAACCTTATGAAATTAAGCCTATCAAGTTGAACATTGTAAAAAGTGCCAATAGCCTCTTCAAATTCCCTAACATGCACATAAGGATTTTCACTTTCCATGCCATGAAAAATGGGAAGCAGTTGAATCATTCCAGGTTTGAAATCATAATTTGGCATGTTAGGTGGAAACATGATGCATGACGGATTTGGTGCACGAATAGGATGCAAAAATGTCTCTAAAGTTCTAGGTGCAACTACTTCTCTCATTTCATTATTCTCAATCTCATTATTTTCAATATGAGCATTAATTTCTTGTTCATTATTCGGAATTTCTTGTTCATCATTCACAATTGCTGCCATGCTTTCAGATTTGTTGGAAATTTCAGTTGAAGAAGTTGAAGCAGAATGTTCTAAATTAACAGTTTCAGACTTTTTGACAAACCTTCCTAGATGATCTCTAGGTCGCATAAAGAAAATAAATAAATAAACAAAAAATACAAATACAAATATATATTAACAATGAGATAAGTTTGGAAAGAGTGTACCAGATGTGAAGAATTTCACATAACCAGCAAACCTTTGACCAAGGGGATCTCTGCACTCTTTGACAAGCTACTTCCCCGGCAACGGCGCCAATTTGTTCGTACCACTTTTACAAAAATCAAAGGAGATAGTATCGTATAGTAGTGTAGCTCGGAAGTCCGAGTGTCGTATCCACAGAGAGCAGTGTAAAGAAAATAACAGAGATAAAAAAGAACAAGTGTGATTGAGAGGTAGATTTATGCAAGATTTGATTTAGAGAAAATTTAATTGATTAAAACACTAAGGCATTGGGTTTCCACTTTTAACATAAACATGCAACTCTTAATAATTTGATCCACAAAATATTTTCCATTGTAGTTGTTCAAAAATAATTAAAGCTCTTTTTAATTTCCTTTAGAAGTATTCTAAGCATAACTTGTACCATTGGCAACAAACTATCAAAAAATAATCTTCATCAAAATTTTATTAATCTTTAGTAATTCTCTTCTCTTTTAAAAGCATGAAAGTTTTTACTACACTATGGGAAAAACATGATTGAACCCATGAAATAGATTATCAAACTTTCATCAATTAATTAAAAATAAAACTACAAATTCCATTTGAACAAATACTACAAATTCACATTAAAACTTAAGTTTGGATCAAACTAATAAAAATTACACACTTATATTAAAAGCTTTCTCCCTAGCCCTAGCTAGGGAGTTAGTTCCCCATAATAAAATAAAACTAAAAACAGAATTTAAAACTTAGAAAGATGGAGGGAAAAGGGAAAAAGCTCAAGATTGTGGAGCTTGGTGTAGTTTTACAATGCCGTAGCTCCATCTATTTATAGGAGGATGGGAGCAATATTCATGAATTTAATATGTCTTCCACTTGCCATCAAACCAATTGCCAAGTTGCTTCCTTTAATTAATTCATTGTGATGATGACTCCTTATCTAAATTCTTCAAAGCTTTCTTCCACTTGAACACTTTGTCATGCATTTCCATACTTTCCTTCTTCTCTTTGTCGGGTATCACTCTTGAATTTCTCCACACCACTCTCCACTTGCTTCTTTACTCCAAGCTTTTATCATTTCAAATAAGTACCCATCATTTCCAAATATATTCCTTAATCTTGGCCTACTTCCTTGACTTTGGTTTTCACAAAGATCTTTGAGTCTTCTTATCAATTGCTCCACTTGCTCATCTCTCGTATCTTCTCATAAAAACTGCAGCAACTTTCCTCAAATTGTAGCTAGATAACAACTCAAGCATCATCATTCTTCTTTGCATTCATTGGTTGCAAGTAGTCAATTTGAACTTCTCCTTCATTGTTTATTCATTCTTTCTTTATTTCTTCAATGATGGAAGCTTTGCATGCATGTCCTAGAGTATATTCATGCAATTGATTGCTTCTTCTTTTCATTTGTTTTATCTTCAATTGCATTTGCTGCTGCACAAGTTGTCTCGAGCAAATTTCCTTGGCTTTGGCTGCACATATTTCTTCTCATCCTTTACTTTCTTCTTGCAACACATTACTTACTTCTTTTCCTCAACATGCTATTGGTGGAAGACACTTAATATCTACAAACAACCACTCATTAAATATAAAAACAAAGATTGGAAAGAAACAATAAAAATACTTTAATAGATTTATATAAAACAAAAGAAAATACTAACAAATATAAATTTAAGGATAAAACTTGTATTAATTTTGTGCTCATCAGTACTCATATTTGAATATAGGAAATTGGGATATGTTACCTTAATCTTATCTTTGAGCTTTTTCACATAAATATGAGTATGATGTTTGTAGAACTGTAATTAGAAAATGCAATTTGATTTATATTTGAAGTTTGAAAATAATTGAAATTAATGTATAGTCATATGAAATGAAGATCCTGAGGAGGGTACCTGATTTAAGAAAACTTTATGGTTAAGATTAATCCTCTGCACATTTTCATATTATTAATTAGACAATCAATGCAAAAAGATATAGATAGGGTGTTGTTTAACGATCACTAAAAATAACTAAGTACACTTTATGATCTAAATACACCCTAATATTTAAATCAAAATGTAAAATTAACTAAGTACACCCTATTATACACCCTAAAACACTCTATCACACAAGTTGTTGGATATGATTTTGATCAACATAGGTATGATTTGACAAGTTTACCTGCCTTTATGACAACTTCAACATTCTCCATCTTCTCTTTCAAAATCCACAGAAAAACCACAACGCTTCTCAAAACCCATATATATTAAAGAGATATCAAAGAAGTGTTTTAGGTGAAGGAAAGGGGTTTTTTTTGTTGATCAAAATCATATCATAGTTTATTAATTTATTAATTTATATGCGATTAATTAGCATGGGAGGTTGCAGACCATTGGGTTTCTTGATAAGTTTGCCTTTTGCTTTGGTTGCAATGTTCTTGGTGTTGTCATCTGGGTTCTTGGGTGAGTTTTCATACACATTCCCCTTGATTTTATATTTTATATTTGTAAAATATTTTACTTTAAAAAAACCAAATTATTTACTGAAAATTCGGAAATATGGCTTATAGATATGTTTTTGGAAGTAGGGTTTTTCGCTTAGGTTTGATTATGGTTGAATATATTTAGTAGAGTTATCTGGTTAAAATTACATTTGTTTTATAATTCAATATATCATTTTTGGTCATTTTATATTAGAATAAATTAGTAATTCAATAAATAGTTTGGTAGTAGGGAACACTCAGTTAATTTTAGGGTTCATTTAATAGCATCCTTATTTTAACAGCTCTTTTTTTTTTTTTTCTTCAACCCGTCATTCTTCTTATTTCTTTTTTTTTTAATTTATCATTATTTAATTTGCTATCTCATTCTTTTTCTTTTTCATATTCTATTTTAATTCAGTGTTGTTTTATAATTTTACCCCTTTTAATTAAAATATTGTGTGTTTTATTTTTCTAGTTTACTTTTAAGGATATTACGAGGGTTTTTGAATGTTTCACTTTTAACGCTTTCTATCTATATATATAGATAAATTATATTTAAATTATTATTTACTTAATAAATAAATAATATTTAAATATTTCATAAATTACTTAAAAGTCTTTTTATACTAAACTCTTTTATCCCTAAATAGTGTTTTAAAATCCAATTTAACCCTATCGGATCAAAACCCGTTAACATAGTTACCGTGGCAAAATTTTCCCGGGAACCAAACAGTTCATTTCATTCTTCTCCTTCACCACCACTACCCCAACCAGTACAGACGGCGATGGATCCACCTAACGAATTCCCTGATGATTTTTCTTCGTTCCCTCCAATCCCGTTCGCCCTCTTTGTTCCCCCAGAAAACCCTAACCCCAATTCAAACGCAGCGCCAATTCCAAATACAGTCGAAAACCCTAGCTCAGCTCACCTTCTTTCCTTCTCGGTCCCCAAGAAACGAAGACGAGGCAGGCCTCATAGGGTTCCGACGTCGTTTCAGTTACCTCCAATTCCCAACGGCGTTTTCAACAGTAATAACAACGGTCTTGCTTCTTTTTCCAGTTCAATTTCAGCTCATTCCTCTAGAAATAATGTAGAAATCCCTGGTTCTTCGGCAAGAACCATGCCTGATATGTCCGACGAGATCATCGTGATCAATAAGGAGTCCACGGCGGAGGCGCTGATCGCGCTGTCGGCGGGTTTTCCTGCTGATTCGCTCACCGAGGAGGAAATCGATTTCGGGGTAATTCGAGTTATTGGGGGCATAGAGCAAGTCAATTACATTCTCATTAGGAACCACATAATTGCTAAATGGCGTGAAAATGTGTCGAATTGGGTCACAAAAGATATATTTATTGATTCTATACCTAAACATTGTCATTCCCTGTTGAATTCTACTTATAAATATCTGGTTTCGCATGGTTATATTAACTTTGGGGTTGCTCCGGCTATCAAAGAGAAGATTCCGGCTGAACCCAGTAAACCACATGTGATTGTGATTGGTGCTGGGCTTGCTGGCCTGGCTGCTGCCAGGCAAATGATGCGTTTTGGGTTTAAAGTGACTGTTTTGGAGGGTAGGAAGCGAGCGGGCGGGCGGGTTTATACAAAGAAAATGGAGGGAGGAATTAGGGTATGTGCAGCGGCGGATTTAGGGGGGAGTGTTTTGACTGGTACATTAGGGAACCCACTTGGCATTGTTGCACGCCAATTGGGTTATGTGCTTCATAAAGTGAGGGATAAGTGCCCACTTTATAGTTTTGATGGGAAGCCTGTAGATCCTGATATGGATATGAAGGTGGAAACTGCTTTTAACCAGCTTCTAGATAAGGCAAGTAGGCTTAGGCAGTTAATGGGAGGTGTTTCAGTTGATGTGTCTCTTGGTGCAGCATTGGAAACGTTCTGGCAGGTTTACGGGGATGCTGTGAATGCTGAGGAGATGAACTTGTTTAATTGGCATCTTGCAAATTTGGAATATGCAAATGCAGGTTTAATATCAAATCTTTCACTTGCATTTTGGGACCAAGATGATCCGTATGATATGGGAGGGGACCATTGCTTCTTGCCTGGAGGTAATGGAAGGCTGGTGCAGGCTTTGGCAGAGAATGTACCGATCTTATATGAGAAAATTGTGCACACCATTAGGTATGGTAGTGATGGAGTGCAGGTTATTACTGGCAGCCAGGTTTTTGAGGGTGATATGGCATTGTGCACTGTTCCACTTGGGGTTTTGAAGAGTGGGTCCATCAAGTTTATTCCAGAGTTGCCTCAGAGAAAGCTTGATGGAATAAAGAGGTTGGGGTTCGGACTGTTGAATAAGGTTGCAATGCTTTTTCCTCATGTGTTCTGGGGCACAGATCTTGATACCTTTGGCCACCTTTCTGATGATTCAACCCGTCGAGGGGAGTTCTTCCTGTTTTACAGCTATGCAACAGTTGCTGGCGGTCCCCTTTTGATTGCTTTAGTAGCAGGTGAAGCTGCACATAAGTTTGAGAGCATGCCCCCTACGGATGCTGTGACCCGGGTTATTCAGATTCTCAAGGGTAATCCATTCATGTTGCTTTAATTTTTTTTTTTCATAAATGAAAGCTGTTTTCCCCACATATATGAAGTTCCGCAAATTCACAAGTTTTCATAACAGTTACTCAGTTATGGTATATCAATGCAGGTATATATGAACCACAAGGAATTAGCGTCCCAGAGCCCATCCAAACAGTCTGTACCAGATGGGGAAGCGACCCCTTCAGCCTAGGTTCTTACTCTAATGTGGCAGTAGGGGCGTCAGGAGATGATTATGATATTTTAGCAGAAAGTGTAGGAGATGGACGGCTTTTCTTTGCAGGTGAGGCTACCAATCGGAGATATCCTGCAACCATGCATGGTGCTTTTCTTAGTGGGCTCAGAGAAGCTGCAAATATGGCTCACTATGCTAACGCTCGTGCCCTGAGGATAAAAATTAACAGGAACCCATCAAAGAACGCCCATTCTTGTGCTTCCCTTCTTGCGGATTTATTTAGGGAGCCTGATTTAGAATTTGGGAGTTTTTCTGTTATCTTTTGTCGAAGGAATGCTGATCCTAAGTCGACGGCAATTTTAAGAGTGACATTTAATGAGCCTCGAAAGAAGAGTCATGACAGTGCAAAACCTGATCAACAGCATTCAAATAAGTTACTTTTTCAGCAGCTTCAGTCACATTTTAATCAGCAGCAGCAACTTCATGTTTACACTTTGTTATCTAGGCAGCAGGTTCTTGACCTCAGAGAGGTGCGAGGAGGTGATGAGATGAGGTTGAATTACCTCTGTGAAAAGCTGGGAGTGAAGCTGGTGGGGAGAAAAGGATTGGGGCCTACTGCTGATTCAGTAATTGCCTTAATAAAAGCTGAAAGGGGCATTCGTAAACCAGCTTCGACTTCATTGGCTTTAAAGTCTGGTGAGTGGTTAACGCTGATTTTTATCAATATATTTTCGGGCAAAATATGAGAGTTGGTAAATAACAATTAAAGTGGTTTTTGAAGGGACATCAAAGCTGAAAGCTGGCACTTTGAAACGAAAACTGGTCAGGTAGAAGCTTTGAATATTCTGTTACTAGGATAATTCATTTCTCACTTTTTTCTCCCATGAGAAATATATCTCTGTTACAAAGTCAGTTAAATTATTATTTATACTGTGGTTATTTTCCTTAATTTCCCAGAAAGGCTAAAATAATGCGCCATGGCAATGGGTCTGCACCTTCTGCTAATTCAAACTCGGTGAATGATAAAGTGTCAGACGAAACTAAGACCACAAGTCAAGCACCCTCTAATACACTTGGTTCAGGTAAATTTGAGGGTTTTCTTACAAATTTGTGTCACTCAATGCATATTAAGAAAATTAGTGGGACATAATCCCTCCCCCTCTCTTCCCTTTTTTAGCAGAGCATGCAACAAAGTCCTAGGTTGCCTTTTCCTCCCTCTTCCCTAAATCTTCGAGTTTACCTTTTTCTTTTTGTTAAGTTTTTTTCTTTACTTTTTCATAGTACAGTGCAGTTAAACTTATAGGCATATGTATTGCCAACTGTGGTAATGCCTGTATCTTTCTTTTTCTTCTGCATTTGTTAATATACATTTTTCCAATAAACATTGTTTTCTGTATTTTGTTAGGGCAAAATCATTCCGATGTGTTGAAGAATGAATAGATGACCTCTTCTGATGAGAGGTGAGATATCATTAACTTTTCTTTACCTTGAAAGTGGTTCCACTCAGTGAGCATTATTTACTTTTTGTAGCGTTGAGATCCATATCCTTTGGCTTAGGGGAGTCGGCCTTTGTGGTGCATGCTTTTCCCAATTTATGGGACTGTTCTATTCACCTTTGAGTCTGCGTACAAGTGGCCACCATGACGACTTTACAAGTTTCTGCTACCAAAGACTTGTGAAAGCTATTTTCGGCTCAGCATGTTCTTTGGCTGAATAACCACCAGCATGCTCAATTGTAGAAGAAAATGGTGCCACTTGCTCTCGTCTTCTTGGGCCAATGATAAATGCTGCAACCAATTGAACATTGAGCAAGAGCAACTCCAAGCCATCTTTCAAGAAGCCTGAATTAAACGGAGATGACAATCGTGGCAACATGTTTGGCCTAGCATTTAAACATGAAACTCATGAACCATGCCACAATTATACCTACTGTCCAGGACAATTGTTACCAAGCTGATTGTGGTGAGCCCTTGGTCGAGGCTTCTATGACGAGACCCCAGTGATTGTTGAGTGGTGGAATGATATCAGGGTTGTAATCTTTCCACGTCCACAACTTGTTGAGTTAATGCGTGTTAAGGAAGCAATCTCTGCGGATTTGCAGTGTTGATTTTTATTTTTATTTTCTAACAAAATTACAAAATAAAGCAAACCAATTGAGTAAGCATGATAATGATTTTCCTTGTACAATAATGATAAGATTATATGGTAAGATGCAAAAATGCTTTACTTCTATAGCAATCGATTGATTGGTTAGTAATTGGATGCAAACCAGTGCTGCCTGGAACTCTTTATTTATGAAACGTTGTTTTGAGAATATTCTGTATTAATGTTTCCTTGCAGACAGTAGACATGCACCCCATCATGTTGCAAGTCTTACTAATAACCAGAAAAAGATTTCAATAATGCTAGAGGAACCAACTTTTGAATTTTGTGTGTATTATTGGAAATTTTGTAAAAACAAGTGTGTTAAACGTGAAAATTCTAAATTCTTCATACGGGTAATAACTATGGAAAAGTAAAAACTCAAAAGGGGACAATAGAGACTTGGGTAATGGCCTAATAGTATTGGATAATGCTCCAAACTACCCTTATCGATAAACAAAAATCGGGGAAAAAGAACTATAAAAAAAGATCAGTGTCTATGTTAAGCGTACAGCCATGCGGCTATACTATTTATAAAAAAGAATTAAAAAAGGACCCCAGTAAAGCCGGGCGACTTTACTCTTTTTTAATTAAAAAAAATGCCAGCGTATAGCCGTGCGGCTATACGATTTACTTAAAAAAAAAGAAAAAGAAAAAGGGGGAACCGCCTAGCGCCCAGCGCCCCTTTTTTTTTTTTTGGAAAGGAGTATAGCCGAACGGCTATACCCTATAAATAGAATATTTTAAATTTACAGCCGTGCGGCTAGTCTCTATAAATAGAATTTTTTAAAACGTATAGCCGTTCGGCGATACCAATTGAATGGCATAATCTGAATCTCTCTTTTGTAATTACTTTAATTAGTAGATATGTTTTAATTACTCTTTACTTAATGAATAATTAGTATTTAAATTTTATAATAATTTTTTTTATTCAATAATATGTGAGTATTTTTTGTATAATACGTGAATTTTGTGTGTATTCTTGAAAATTTTGTAAAAAATAAGTATATTAAACATGAAAAATACATACGCATGTGTACAATAGGAGTATTTAAAGTGAAAATGCTAAATTATTTATACGGGTAATAACTCTAGAAAAATAAAAACAAACATTGCGGAAAAACAATGATAAAAAAAGAAAAAAGAACAGTGTCTATGTAAAGCGTATGGCCGGGCGGCTATACTATTTATAAAATAATTAAAAAAAAAGGACCCAGTAAAACCGGATGGCATTACTCTTTTTTTTATTAAAAAAATCCAGAGTTAAGCCGCCCGGCTATACTATTTTAAAAAAAGGATGACAATGCTGCAGTTGTTATTGATCAAGAAGGAAATCCTAAAGGAACCCGAATTTTTGGCGCGATCGCCGGGGAATTAAGACAGTTAAATTTCACTAAAATAGTTTCATTAGCACCCGAAGTATTATAAGGGAAGGCCATAATATAGTTATAGTACCTAGCGATTCGATGCCACATGTCAATAAAAGTATAGCCGCTCGGCTATACGTTTTTTAATCATAAAAAACCGTACTATAGCGGGCCGGCGATACCCATTTTTTAAAAAATATTCACAAGTATAGCCGCGAGGCTATACAATTTATTAAAAAAACAAAGAAAGGACCTGCCTAGCAATTTGTTGCCACGTGTCAATAAAGTATAGCCCGTCGGCTATACTATTTATTAAATTTTTTAAAAAAGAAATGGGCCCTTCTCGTTGCATAGTTTATACTTTATAGATATTAATTTGCTAGTTTTGACATCTCCAAAGCAGATATTGAAGAGAGAGAAATTTCACAGTAAATCAATTTGAGACTTCAATTTTTTCTCCTTCTTTTTTTGTGTGGGAATGTTTGCCTTTGGTCTACCTCATTCTCTCGATTGCTACTAAATTCTATTACTGCACACATTATTTGTTGTAGAGAATTGCATTCTGTGTTGGAGTGTTCTTGGTAATTGCTTCATATTTCAAACACCACTTTACATGAAGACTACTACAACCTCACTTACTACTATACCCATAAATATTTGTTTGAAATTGTTGTTCTAGTTGGCAAAGAGATTGTAAAATCACCCATCTTGCATTTTTGTTACAACAAGAAATAATCTTAGCCTCTCACATTCTTTCATAGTTAGTAAAACACATAACGAGAAAAATATGAACAAAATACGTACGTGTTTTATTCGGCAATATTTTGGCAAATTACAATTGATAAGTTCTGCCACTATATAATACTAGCCTCTCTGCAAGCGTTTGCGAGATGTTATTTTATTTTATTTTATATATATATATAATTTAAATTTATTTTAGAATTAAAAAAGATAATGGGTAGTTATTTTCCATAAAAATAGGATCCATTATTTTTCTTTTAAATTTAATTTTTTTTTAATGAAAAAGTGTGAATTTACCATGTTATCCTCATTTAATTAATAATTTCAATTCTTAATTTTTGCATTAACTAAGGGCATTTTCTGGTATTTTGAATGTTTCACCATTCTCTGCCTTTTGCTTTATATATATAGATTTTAATATGATTTATTTAATTTTTTGAATATATATTATTTTTATTCAATAATATGCGAAAATTATGTGTATATGCTGGCAATACATGTCATCTTCCACATCACCTTTTTTAATTACTCATTTTTTGCCAATTTACATTTACCGGCAGAGCAGTTTTTTGTCCTTCAGATTTACCACTCAACTGGTCCACCCCTCCTCCTCGTCCATAAAAACCAGAACAAGGCCCTTTTAGCATTTCTCATTCGCTCAAACCCCATTTTCTTTTGTTTTGGTAAACTCCAAAGCCTTTCTTCTACGGGTTGAATAATGAACGAATATGGAGAACGGTAGAATTTTCAAAACCACGTTCGACAGTTCAATAATACGGCAAGGCTTTCGCACATTTGAATCCGAGAAGAGAAAATTATAGATCTTGCCAAATGTTTGAGCACGTACAACATGGGCAAACAACCTCAAAGAAGTGCCTTTCCTTCTAGTTTAGGAGCTTTATATTGAATCAGAGAGACACAGACAAAGTTATGGTGGCTTGATGACTTCTGCCATGCCACAAACTCAAGAATCAAAGAAATTTTTTATTATCACCGTTGAAAATTCAAACAATCATGTATACATTATCATCCATAGATAATAACACAAGACACAACAGTATGTACATGATAAAGCGGTTTCAGTATCTTAACAACGACAAGCTAAAATCTTTCTGCAGCACTTGCTCCCCTGCAATTATCTACGTTGCCAGTCCCTTCCAACCACTCTTGTAGTTTAAGTTCTTTATCAGCCTTGAATTCATCAAAGTTTTTTTCCATTGGTAATAAATTATGAGTCGACAAGCTATCATCAACTTGGTCTTCTTGTTGCTCATCTGCAACATGGCTTGACACGGGCAACTCCTCAGCTTCCACATCTGGCAGAGATGAACTAGTGCTGGCAGAAGCAACTGACGGTGTTGGGTTAGGGTAAGAAGCCTGTGTTAATTCTTTAGAATCAAGTGGCGGCCACTTGAAGTTGCTCGCCTTTTGTCTTGCAGATTTGATTACAGTAGAAAAATAGCCACTTTCAGTGTCCTGCTGGGCAACACTTGGGGAACGAACCCAACTGGCTGGTTTCCAAGAGCTTGTTCTTCCCATCTGAAAACTTGATGTTTGGTTATGGATTAGCCCCCTCTTTGGTTGCTTTGTTGACATAACCGCTAGAGATTTTTTTATGTCTCTAATCATCTCATCAGCAACGGGGAATCCGTATTCTTTCATTGATCTCACCATGGCTATGGAATCCTCTGAATCTTCAGTGTGCAAAGTTGTTTCACGGGACTTATCCACAACAGTATTTCTAAGACTAACAAGATTGGGAACTGCATTTTGAGTGTGCTGCTGAATATAAAAAAGCCCTACTGACGGTTCATTTGCCACGTACTTAATCATCTCTGCCAAGCCTTCAGTTATCTCCACAAAGCCATCAACAGTGGAGAATCCATGCATCTTTTCAAAGCCAAAGGCAGTTCATCACTGGTTTTGTCAAACATTGAAGAAAATAAGAAGAGTGAAATGGTAAAGCGGAGAATGTATATGGAAAACTAGTTGACGCAGGCAATAATACAGCAGCTTTGTGCATCTTCACTGAGTGATAAAGGAAATTAAACTACTAGTGGCACAAGAGATTTTGTAAATATGTGAAATCTACACTTATTGGCCCTCTATTATTTTGGTTTACATATCAGAATGCTGTTTATCATGTGCCGAATCAGCTCAACTGTAATAAACAAATTTATATCTCAACTGCCTGCATTGTAAGTGACATGATTATTTTCTTGTCATAATAGTAAATGTAAGCTCATCAAATTTTTGTAGGCTCGTATGTTAGTTTCAATATTTCTTGTAGCCTCTACCAGATTACTAGGATCTTTCTATTCGTCTGTCAAAGCCTTTAGCTTGAATCAAATTACTTGTCTATTATCTTTCAAATTATTGTGCAGCAAGGAACAGGGCCTAAACTCTACTTACAGAAATCGAAATCATCGACCTAAAGACAAAACGATGGATTTCAATCAATACCCATCTCAGAAAATAACAAAACATCTAATACCCAATCTAAAGAAAAGATTTTTCATCGATTTACTTGATAAGGAAGCTGAAAAACAAGAAAACGTCAGAGAAATATAAGGAAAAAATTGGTACCTTGAGAGAAGGAGTTACGGATATTAGCTTACAGGAAACCCTAAAACTGGTCTGGTGTCTTATTGCAGAACAATCTCTGATTTTGAAACATCTGAAGCTTTCTTCTCAGCTACCTCTTTCTTCAGCGATTGAGCTTTCAATTTGTGGAAGCTTCTCTCTCTCTACACTCATCATAACCGATTCTCTAATCTGATATCTCTCCAGCTCAACAAAAGACAACGTTTTTTTTTCATTTTCCTTTTATTTACTTTTCTGGTTGTGCAAATCTCACGTGACCTCCACGTGCTCTGACAAAAATAGACAAAAAGAAAAAGAAAATAAGGAAAAAGCTCTCAAAGTCGAGAGCTTTACTTCGAGAGAGATATCGACAATGGTGGAAAAGAAGAAGAAGAAGAAGAGCAGCGACGAAGACGAAGACGAAACCTTCTACTACCGATACGCCTCAGCCCCGGAGACTCGAAAACCCGCAACCAAGCAGAGCGGGTCGGGCTCAGGAACCCTAGCTCCATCAAAATCGACCCTTTACGTCTCAAACCTCGACTATTCTCTCACCAACTCGGACCTCCACACCCTCTTCTCCCACTTCGGCAAGATCGCCCGAGTCACGGTCCTCAAAAACCGCGAGACTCGCCAGAGCCGCGGCGTCGCCTTCGTCCAGTTCGTCTCGCGCACCGACGCGGTCTCGGCGGCGGGTGAGATGCACGGGAAGATTCTCAACGGCCGGAAGCTCTCCGCCTCCATCGCCTCCGACAACGGCCGAGCCCCCGAGTTCATTAAGAAGAGGGAGTACAAGGACAAGAGCCGGTGCTACGAATGCGGTGAAGAAGGGCATTTGTCGTACGAGTGTCCGAAGAACCAGCTGGGACCCAGGGAGCGGCCGCCGCCGAAACGAGTGAGGAGAAGTGGCGGCGGTGGTGGCGGAAGTGCGGCGCGTGTGGAAGAGGGCGAGGGGGACAGTGGAGGTGAGAGGTTTGAGGATGATAATTGGGCGTCGGTGGTGGATAGTGGAGCCGACCAGAGGTTGCTGGTGGGGGAGGAGTTGGAGGAGAAGAAGAGGAAGAAGGGTGTAAAGAAAGCTAGTTACTTTAGTGATGAGAGTGACAATGATGATGATTAGTGATTAATGGTTTGGTTGATTTTGTGATGTGGGTTTTACTTGGAATTGGGTGATTTCAACTGGGTCATTCAAGGTATGCCTTTTTCTGTTAATTTGCTGTTTTGATATTATGGTTTAGTTTTGTTGTTGTTTATGATCAAGAACAGTGATCAATTGGATCCTAGTTTAGCTACTTGCAGTTTCAAATTATTTTGGATGCTTGTTTGTTTCAATTTATGTTAATTGAAGAGCATGATCAGATAGCTTTGCTTATTTGATACAAATCCTTGAAGCTAAGCAATTATGAACATCATTTTGCATTGTCTTGATATGCATAAACCTGGTTCTTTGCTATTTGATCCCCCAATTTTAAGCACCCTGATGATCTGATCATAGGTTCAAGTACCCACTGTGTTTTTTTTCATATTAGAAGCCATGTGAAGTTGAATTAAAGAAAAGAGAAATAAAAAAATCTATAATGAGCTAAGTTTGTACTGTTGGATTTGCTGCATATCTTTCGACAAATTTGGTTGCCGTATAAAGTCTTTTTTCCTATGGTGATTTGAACTCTCAAGCAAGTCAAGGCAAAATTAAATTTCCAGTTTTCGTTTTAGAAAACATCCTTTCATCTTGTTACCGGAATTGTTTGACTGCTATATTGTAAACACAATAGTTAGCTTCATGGAATTTGATGAATTTAGGACTAGCTTCCGAACAGCAGGTTCTCATGTTAATTAGGTTCTAAATCTTACAATTTTTTCATGCTTTTGGCAGGAGACTGCCGTACATTCATCTTCTAATTGATTTACTCGCAACGCTGTTGCAATATTGTTGCTGATGGCCTGGATCACTTTTGGCTCTAGTGACAGATATATACTTCAAAAGAAGGGCCATTATTGGTTTGTAATTGTATGATTGCAGTTTCTAATATATGAATTCCAAACGTTTCCAAAGATATAATGATGATAGTTACTAGTTATTTTCACGTATCTCTTTGACTTACACTAAATACACATCTCAAGCACAGAAACAAAACTCAAATCTTCAACAATCGAATCTGCATAGCCTATGCCTTTTCCTTTTGCTTTGCAGTCTGCATGGGAATAAAAAGGTACACGTCAGATAACGGACAGACGATTTTCGTATATTTATACAAACGGAGCAAGAAGATATACTCACTAGCATTTCATGGTCCTCCATAATCTCTTCTATCAACTCCTCCAGCAGCTTATCAGCACTGTTGGGAACAAGGGCCGCAAAAACAGGCAGCCCTAGTCCTGTGGAAACCAAAAGAACAATGCCAGTAAATATACATGGGCATAAAAATTGTCTTCAAAGAGAACTTTGTTGGGTTCGTAGATATATTTAATCATACAGACTCATCCATGTTATTTGGCTGTTGGCCATTTCCATACAAGAAATGAAATCCATTCTCAGTCAAGAAGTGGCCTAAAAAATGAGACCAACACAGAATGGCCATTTGATCGATGGAGAAACTTTAAGGTACCTGCTTCTGGGAAAGAATCAATGAACGCCATCATCTCCTCCCCACTAAGACCAGATAAGAAACAGATTCGTGGTAGTCCCTTGGCAATCTACAGAATACAAAACGTCAATTATTGGAGGCTGGCTACAAGTCAGGACTTAAGAAGGAAGATAACATAAAAGAATTAGCAAGATAAATACTTCAACCTTCAATGCTTCCAAATTGGGTTGGCTTGTATTCATTGCTTCCCAGAGTGAACGAGTAATCATGTCTTCAGTACAATAAATAACCTACAAAAACTGATATTAAGATCCAACAGAAAATTGGTAAACAATTGACTGACCTTTTCAATTTCTTAGGTCAACCCTGAAAAGGAAAACTTACTCTTTTCTGTTCTTTTGTAGCTTTTTTACATAGAAAATGAACATAATGATAAAAATATGAGGTTACCTTGAGGAATTCAGCATCCAACTCTTTCAGAAACTGTTGTATCTGCACCAGAAGACACATAAGTGATGAGCCAGAACTATTGTTCATAGGTGTGACACTACAAAATTACCATTTAATTTATCTACAAGAACAATCTACTTTACGAGACGAAGGTTCCTTGCAGCAATTACAGAAAAGTGGTTTTTGAAACTTTCAAGCAGCAATCCTTGTGAATGGTTTCAGTTTTAGAAGAAGAAATGAAAACTTTACTGTTGTGATGCATTGGTCAAGACAGAAATGGAAACAATAAAAGTAGTCTAAAAACCTGAAATAGGATGGGAAAGCGAAAGTTACCTTCCCAGCTTCTTCCACTTCAAAGCCCAAAAATAATAAAGCCTGGAAAAGAGAGAGTTTGAATCTTCAACCTCATTACTATTGGAATACATTTCATCAGCTTACATCTACGGAAAAATCAATGATTTACATTTGCAAGGCAGGTTTATGTGATAATTCCACAGTACGTTTACTCCAAGCAGCAGATAAAAGATTCTTTCAAGTATTTGAAAGTTTATCATGAACAGATTTACCAAATGTCCAACAAAAATCTCATAACAATCAGATCCTAAAGTAGAGATTTTTCTCTACTCTGGGCAATCTTCTAAAGTAGAAACATAGGCAAGTAGCATTTATCATAATTGGAGTGAAACTAACCACAACTTACAGGTGGACCATATATTAGATCATCAGCATTTAGAGGAACGAATTTTGAATCTTCAATCAACTCACTGGGAACTCCTGTAAAGTTGTCAAACAAATTACACACAAACAAATATACGCAGGCAGTATATGCCTTCAAAAAAATGAGAACAAAAGAAAAGAAGAGTGAAGTTATGAAAAGTGAATCTTGATGGTAACATCATTATCTAAAAAGACAAGCTTTTTTCGGGTAACTGGAAACTAAATACCCTAGCTCCCAGAGGAGTAATCGAGGCCTAGGCGGGCGCCTAGGCATTTTTTTATTTTTATTTTATATAGTTAATTTGTGATGGAGGGGCTGCCTAGCGTCTAGCCCGCCTAGCCCGCCTAGCGCCCGCCTAGCCTGCCTAGCCCGCCTAGCGCCTAGCTCAGCTGAAATATATTTTCTGAGAGATAAGCTATGAAGTAATTCCAGTGAACATCTTATTATATTCCTTTAGCTTCATACACAAATTGAGGAGATGCCCAGACCATCACCAGTCATTTTAGAATGAATGAAATTTAAGTTGAGAAGATGAGAAAGTACCTTCAGAAGAAGCTTTTGGGGAGTGTTCGAGCTTCAAGTGATGGGTTTTCTTTGCTGATGAAGATGACGACGAAGAAACTGTTGAAATCCTTGGAACCACCAAAGAATTAACCCAAACTGAAGGAGCTGAAAGCAGACGAGAATTCAGCAAATTATTTAGAGAGAAAGCAAGAGGAGGAGCAGCTGCCATAGCTTTAGCAACAAATGCTCCGCGGAATTACAAACACGTTTCGTTTGATAAAGTTGGTTGGAAATATAAACAAGTTTCGGGTTTATTATCGGCCCAAGAGTATAGCCGTTCGGCTATACTATTTATAAAAAGAATTAAAAACAACCCCAGTACCGCCGGGCGGCTATACTATTTTTTATAATAAAAAATCCATAGTATAGCCGTCCTATTTATTAAAAAGAATTTTAAAAAAGGACCCCAAAAAAGCCGCCGGCTATACTCCTTTTTTATTAAAAAAAAAGTCCGGAGTATAGCCGCGCGGCTGTACTATTTATGAGGGAAAAAAAGACCCGCCTAGCGCGTGCTTCTATGAAATAAGTATAGCCGCGCGGCTATACTCTATAAATATAATATTTCAAAGCTAAGTTCAAATTCTGTTTTTCTTTTTCTTTTCTTTTTCGCTTCTTCAAGGCTAACTATATTTGTCAAATAATTGAAAATATCGAATTTTCCAGAATAATTAATAAAAAGGTGGCCAGCTGTGGAGTCTCTTTGCTATTTTTCTTAGACTTTTCCAATTTCCATTACTTATTAGATTATTAAAGCCCAGGACGTTTGAACGATGTGCGTAGATGGAATTGTCTTTCAGAGGTCATATTTTTTTCAACCACAGAAACTTTCGAAAAGAACGGCGGCTTAAGAATGCATGAGTCGTACAAAAAACAAATATTTATCCACAAGCAAGTCTTTTATTCATTTCAAAGTATTTTATGAAAAGATAACGCATTGTCTAGAAACTATTAGCCCCTCAATACAGCTTCAACAGTGTAGGAGAAATATTTACAAGCTCGTTGAGAAACCATGGAAACCCTAATATCCTATACTGATCACTCCATTTTGGGTCACATTCTGAGGTAAATCACATCTGAGCAAACATTTTTTCTGGTTCCGCCGCGGCTTCAGAAAGTGTGCCCTGAGTCCACCTCCTCAGCATCTCCAATGCAGCCTTGGGCTGGTCCATCGGAACCATGTGACCCGCATCATGGACCTGTTGTTTGTTGTTGGACATACCACATAAATAGGTCAGCATTTGTAATCATTGTCTACGGATAGATAGAAATGCAGATGATGTGAGTGATAGAGAAACAAGACGATCAGATCACAACCGTTTATCATAGTGGTTAACTTCAACAGAATACTGTTAGATTTGTTATGATTAGTTTAGACATCTCTAACTTAACTGTACAGCTGTCAAATGCTCAGCTACTCTTATTACTTTGTATATATAAACAGACCTCTGTAATGATTATTCAATCAAGTTAATGAGAATCAATTCAGTTTTCCTTCAGTGAGCACACATGTCACAGAGAGAGAGAGAGAGAGAGAGAGAGAGAGAGAGATACCTTCAGGAAACTAAGAGGCCCATGGTTCTTAAGAACTCCTGCTTCTGAATCATCAACAACAAAAGGAACTTCTGGAGAAGACACAAACTCTTTCTGACCAGACCATTCCATGGCATGGACCCATCTTGAGTTACCTATCACACAGATATTTATACGCATGGGTAAGAATTACATATCAGGAAGAAAAAAAGCACGAGTATATATACATATTACTACAGATGGTTTGGTATGTTGTATCAAATAAAGCTAAAAGACCTACCAAGCCAGTTGCAGATTAGATCATATTCTCCGGCATACACAAGCAGCTGGATTCCATCCTCAAGAAGAGTAGGAATGCCCACTTCGAGGTTCCTCATCCAGTCCACCAGCATGGCTTGATACACCGTAGAGCTACATGAAACAAAACTTAGGTCCCCAACTCCGAGTGCCTCTCTAACAGGTTTCTGGTTCAGGAATTTCTCCATGTTTGAGAAATCATAGCAGAGGCTCCCCTCACACTTCTTTCTGATGTCATAGTACTACACAATGAAATAATGTCTGTCAAACTTCACATCTACCTGGAGTTCCTCTGGTACCATTATCTCTAAAGATGACAAGCTCCACATAGCATTATTTGACTCATTAGTGGAATAACAGATGTTCGGAAAATGTGATAAAGTAATATTTTCTCCATGAATATTTTCCTGCTGATGTTAAGGAAAAACAAAGTTGAGGAACATGCATGCCCAGGCCATTAATCATTTGTTAAAACTCACATCAGTTTCCACAGATCTAATTGAGTTTGGGAAAACCAATTTCTTTAAACTTTCAGATAAAAAAGTTTATCATGCTTTTTTGGCAGAAAACATGTTGAATAAGAAAATGACAACATATAGATTAAAGAGAAATCATTCTGTCAATAATGAAAGAGAAATCATTCTGTCAATAATGAAAGAGAAATCATTCTGTCAATAATGAAAGGGAAATCATTCTGTCAAGAATGAATGAAAAGTTAACTTACATTTATGTTTCCAGCCCGCGCAAGGATGCTACTGAATATGGTATTGCAAACAAAATATGAAGCCATGCAAGAGACTGTACCATCAGTGCCTGAAACAACGGAATGTTCATTTAAACAAGAAGCAGAGACCGACTAATGTGGCTAATAAGTACGAACAGGCTCGCATAATACAGATAAACCCACAGAAAATTCTAAGACAGACATCCACACCTTAGAGAAGAGAAAACACAAAAAGAGAAATTAAAACAGAAAGGAGGCCATCCCTAATGTGTCATCATGATCAAGTGAACTGCAAACTTTATCTAACAATTTTGCATGTCTTGGGGTCCAAAGATAAAGAGAAACTAAAAGAAATTTGAAAGGAAAAAAAAAGGAACTACAAAATGAGGAAGAGACCACTATCATATGTCACTTACCACAAAGCTTAATAGCCATTTCACAAACTGGAAGCACTTTGTTAATACGATCATGGTCAGTTTTAGTGATTACTCCATTGTCCAATGCAAAATCTGTGTAAGCCTTATACTGGATAGCAGGATCAGTGAGCCCATTTCCAATGGCAAATCCCTGTTCAACCAATTTTTCTAAATTTAATAAACCATGAACTGACCCATTAGAATTCTCAAAACTAGAAAATCTTGGAGATTACCTTTAGATTTATATGAACTCCTTCGTTAGCTTTGTTTCCTCGGTGGACACGAGCAGCAAAAGCTGGAATGTAGTGTCCAGCATATGATTCTCCAGTTATGTAAAAGTCATTCTTTGCCAACTCAGGGTGCTCAGCAAAGAAGGCCTAATATCATAGAAAGAGCACAATAAGTCATACTAATATACAATACAACAATAAACCTTATGTTTGGAATATATATATTCAAAATAATTAATAATCAGTGATTTGTTCATAGGAAACTAATAGCTCAGTAAATTTGGGAAAATTACACTGAACTTCATTGTCTTAGAAATGAAGGACAACTGTCACACCTGTAAGAAGTCATAAAGGTCATCACTAACGCCATCTTCTGAGTGTCGAATATCGCGTCTGTCGGTACTATAACTAAAGCCAGTCCCAATAGGTTGGTCAACATACAGAAGGTTAGATGCCTGCAAATGAAATAAAAAATAGCGTTGTTACCTCTCAAGCAAATGACAATGAGCTGTAGAAACAGACATGAAACTCCATTATTTACAAAGAATTCTACTTTGCATGGCCGATATGATGATCCCAAATCATTTAACAGCACCAAGCTCTTTACTTTAGGATGCATACAAATCAGTGACAGCCTCAGATATCATGCAGGTAAAAATAAATATAATTCAAGAGGTGACTATGAGTCACTTTCATTCAAGTGCGACATGATTTAGAAAAACTTTCACAAACGATTTACAAGGTAAAAATATTAGTACAAATAATTCAAGGACTTGTTATAAAACTACTCTTCAAAAAATTTCAGAACCGGAGGATCACTTCTGATAGAGCCTATGAGCAATTACTGAAAGATACAGTAAGACAACAAGTATTACCAAACTACCAATACTCCATTCATAAGCATCTTGTCAAATTAGGCATATAGGTAAAAAAAATTAATAAATAACAAGCGAGATTCAAACATATCAAGGACAAGACACGATCACATCCAACCATTACAATGAAGAATAAAATGGAGACAATCACACATACCTTATCCCAACCATACTCGTTCCACACAAGGGACAAGTTATTTGCGATATTGAAAGGACCATTTTCATAAAATACAGCCAATTCACTGCTGCACCCTGGGCCTCCAGTCAACCATATAACAACAGGGTCCTTCTTGTTTGTGCGAGACTCGAAGAAAAGGTAGAACATCCTACAGTATCACACAAGTTGAGAAGTAAGAACACAAAGCAAGCACCTAAATTCAATACATAAAATTCCCCACAACATAAGAAAGTTTAACCAACTCATTTCCTAGAAATTGAAGCTCAGCTAACCATAAAACCCTAAAGTTCAAACCAAATCCAAATAAACCCCCAAAACAAAAAAACTTCAAATTGACCATGCAACACAAAATTAGCAATTTGATAGCATTAAAACGACTGAATCCTAAGCGTTTACAAAGCTGACCTGGCGGCATGAGAATGCTCGATCTTAAAGTAGCCGGCATGGTGGCCGAGGTCCTCGAGGGAGACTCCGGAGCCGACGAGGTTGGGGAGATTGAAGCGCTTCTCGACGAGCCTCGGCGAATCGTGGAAGATCGAGGAATCAGGGCTGTCGATGATGTTGATATCTTCCTTGGGGAAGAGATTGAAGGCTCTGATGAGCTCCTTCGCGTGTACGGACGGGAAGCTGGACCTGGCGAGGCCCAGAGGGTTCGTGAGCTTCGCAGAAGCGACTGTAGAGAGAAGAAGAAGAAGAAAGGGAACAGGAAGAGACATCGGTCGTTTCATGGCTTGCGCTCTGCGTTTTGAGTTGGAGAGAAGAAATGTAATGGGAGAGAAAATGGAGTACGGGGAAGAAGAGAAGGCAGTAACTAACGGTCTCGACGCCCAACGATATATAAGTGGACTGTTGAGTTGTTGGGGTGAGTGGTTGGGGTATTCATCCCATGCGGTCAAGTATAGATGCTGAACGGATCAGCACCGTCGGATTTAGTTTCGTGGGGCCTATTGAGCGTGAGTTGGTGGAACTGGTTGCAGGGGATTGGGTGCTGAGACGGTGTTTGGTTTATGGCGGTGACGTGTCCTCGTTGCTTTCGGTTGCAGAAAGGAATTGCCTTAAAATAAGCCAAAAAACAAGAAAATGGTGGGGGTTGTAAATTACGTGTAAAGCGGTTCACTGTTAAAGGAGTGCAGCACGCAGAAGGTTTCTCTTGAGGCTGAGGATGATCCCCATTCATTCACATCTTGTAAAGGACAATATGTATGTTGTACCGACTTTGGAGATTGATAAATTTTTTCTGAAAAAACTAGGTAAAGTAGTTTGAAACATGAAGAACGTTGATGAATAATTTTTCAACAAGGCGTCACCAATTTACTCATGTTATAAACTAGGCCTTAATAATATTACGTGATTGTATTTCAGTACCGTGCAATAATTTTTCCTAATTCTATTGTAAATGTATAAAGTTTGAGCAAAGAGGTTGAAGTGGAACTTTTTTTTTTTGGTGAAAACCAAGGTATCCCTCGCGCGATTGCGGGGACTAACCCTCGAGGTACTGTCGGGCGCAAAGCGGGGACCTCTCCCAGCAAAGTCTGCTCTATTCGCAAGAGCCTGGGATCGAACCCAGGACCTCTTGTTTAAAGGATCCAAGCCCCTTCCACTTGGACCAACTACTTAGCTATGGAAAGAGAACTGGGAAAGGTGGTGCTGATTGAATGATTTTTTGGATGAGAATGAAATTGAGTATTGATGGGATCTAATCAGAAAATGCAATACTCGCCATACTCGCCAGTAGAGTTAGCGGCTTTGGCTCTTTTAAATCAAGACTTGTGCGTTACAATTACAGGCAAAACAAACAATAACAAATGTGATCATCCCAAGTGATGTCTTTGTCAGAAGCTATGTATAGACCATAACCTTAGCTTTACGGCAGAGTCTGTAGCCATCAACTTGAGGTAAGGCATGCGCAGATGATTGTCAGTTGTTGATATATATACGAAGTATAACGATACGTATAAATCGATGTGTATTGCACAAACAGAACCTAGTTATAACTAATAAGGCATCTATTAGATAACTGATCGATACAATATTTGTCTTGTTTATACATTGTAAGCTGTGTCTAGAGCCCTTAACTATTGAATAGAACAATAGCTTTCTAAACTTTGGATGTACTAAATATAGGCCTTTACAAAATACACAAACACTTTTCCCTAATAACAAGGGAACAAGCTGCAAGTACGTCATGAAAAGTTACGATCTCACTTGAGCAAGCCGTGCCCTCAATTCTTCTAACTCTTCCTCATCATCGGCACCCTCTGCTATAGCTTCTTCCTGCATGAATTAATAACAAGAGTTATATCCTTGCATCTTGCAAAGGAACAAAGAGAAGCTAGAAATGGAGTCTATTGCACATACGTCTTGTGAAGCACCAGCTCCCTGGGCAGCTACCTTTGTCCTCTCCTTCCTGACCGCTTCTGGAAGCTGTGCAGCTGTCTCACCAGCTATTTCACTAAGGACCTTTTCAACTTCTTCTTCGGTTTCCTCTTCTATATCTTCCAAATCTAATGCCGAATCAACAGCATCATTTACAAATTCTTCAATCACCCCAGCCTGTATGACCAAATAGACTTACATCTAAAGATTTGAAGAAAATAGAAGCTATATATAAAGTAAACAAGCACCTAAACAAATTCCACATACTGAAGCTTCAGATATGCTTCATTCTCTTCACATTTAAAAAAAAAAATATGGTTCCCCAAACAGGGAGCCAGTCAAAAGATGTACTCAGATATAATTCATTCTTATTGTCAAACGGATTTGGTAATATCCAGCACTCTCATTGTTCATTGATTAAGGAAGAGAAATTGAAAATAACAAGCATGTTCAGAATAAATAACACCCAAGGTTCTACAAGAAGAGAATTCAAATATCTCAGTCGAATCATTTATAGGATAATTATGTGACATAATACACCATATAACATTTCAAGACAGATAAACAGTTAAAAAAACAAAGCAAGAGATATAATCCCCACTTCACTTAAGAAAGTAGGGATCAGGGGGAGTTACAATTTCTAACAGCCACCCAAAAAGTGTTTTAAGGGATCTTACCTTGGTTATTTCTTTGGTAAATTCTTGCATTGTGGCAGCCATTTCCGGAGCTTTCATGAGGTTATTGACAAGTTTCATGACCTCTGCACTCTTTGACAGATGACCAACAGTACGGGCAAGTGCTGCAAGCACATACAACATATAAATAACAAGCAGCCGACTTAAACCAAGGGGAAGGGGGTGGGGATAGTTTGAGGAGTTACATATAAGGCACAAATGTGAGAAAACATAAGCATAGGTGAACAAAAATAAAGTTTATAAGTGTAAAGCAATACCAACACTTTCTCCGAGGTGCATTGATATTGAATTCAGTTGGGCTTTATTTTCATGAAGGCGATTTACAGCTTTCCTCGACATCAAAATTTCCTTTGCAAGTGCCTGAACTTAATTCACAGATTGATCAATACACAGAATCTACATGATATGATGATCACAACAAGAAGCTAACACAAGTAGACATCCATCACAAGGATTAAGGAGCTCGTTACTAGCATTCTACATGTAAAAAGCCTATGAATACAAAAAACAGGTTCTGATTATACTAAACAAAGACATCAAATGGCCCAAAACCATAAAGCAGAAAATGATTCCAATGGGCATAACCTCGACATTAGTGAACAACTGGACTTTGGAACCTTCATAAGCTAACAAGCAAAGCTTTCCCTTCAAGTTCCCATTTTGAAAAGAATGCTTTTGTGCAACCAGTTTCTAACTTGCTGGCAAACTTATTGATGATTGAGGAGACATTAACATCAAAATTTACAGTACCTTGGCTGTGCCCATGTCATTTCTCTTGGCAGCCTCTCTAATGGATTTATGCACAGCCTTCTCTTCTTTCTGAATATCTGAGAAACGAAAGCATCTCTTTTTAGACTAAATTAATCAACAAACCAACAAAAAATAGACAAACCCATAAATTAAAACCATTGAAAAAAAACAAATGAAAGCAAATCCAAACCAACTGAAATTGACCCAGAACAAAAAACATATGTAATTTGCAAAAGAAGGAAACTTTAATAGAGATTGAGAGAGCATTGCCTCTGATTTGGCGCTCGAGGTTGCGGCACTCTTGGCGAAGTCGTCTCTGCCAATCTCTCAGCTGCTCTGATGGGTTGGGTTTCGGTTTTAACAAGCTCTTGACTTTGTTCATCTTGTTTAGTTCGTTAATTTTGTTCCCTTCGTTTTCTCTCTTTCTAATTCTCAGGACAACGAAGAATACTGAACAGCAACAATGCTCTCTCGCTTGTGATTTAAGATCCAATCCAAGCGTGTGTATCTATTTTCTCGTTTCCCTCCACTGAGACTTTTCCTTTCCGCGTTTACCTCCTTCTATAAAGTGTGAAAACAATTGGCAACTAGAACCACCAACTATCCTTCGCCGCGCTTTCCTTGTCTTGTTTTTAAGGTCTATCAATTTAAATTTTCTTTTAAAACAAAAGAGAAAAGGGGAGTATTTTTGTTTTGTTTTGTTTTTTTTAACGGGAGAAGAAGGGAAGAGTCAAATTTTGGATATATTATATAAGGTTGGAAATAGAAGTATCACTTAGCCGAGACTCGAGTTCTATGTATCAGAAGTTTAAATCCTCAAGTCCGTCTGTTGATTATACTATGATGAAGCGTAAATCTTAAATGTTCAATGCTTACTTTGTAAATTGTAATAATTGGATTGGTAATTGTGGTAATAGGTAGAAAGATTGAAACACATGATCCTCAGACTTTGGACCTCTGATGGCAAAGCAACAAATTCAACAAACTTCTCCTTTAAATTATTCGTAGTCATAGTTTAGAATTAGAACTGAGTGGGATTACATTAATTTTTTCCCCAACAATTGAAGAGGTAATGTTGTACAATATCTAGATTTTACAATGCAAAGAATTAAGAAGACGAAAAAGGATTTTCCTTTTGTTCCTAGCAATGCTTTCCCACCGCATGTATCAGATCATCTACATGAAATTAGATTATATTTAGGGACTGTAAGGGGTTTTCATGACTTCTTCAACTTTAATCTGTCTCCACACTGTCTAATCGAAGAGGCCTTCATCATGCCATATATCAACTAAAAAGTCTACCATTTCCTGCACAGTACACCAGTCACTTAAGTTCACAATACTAAGAAAACGTCATTACAAGATATCGCAAAATCTGATTCTACAAACTAAACACATCGAATCATCTTGGGAAACAAACAAAAAAACTTACAGTTAAGGGGATTGGCTCGGGAAAAGAGTCATGTGTCGAAAGCAGATCTTCATATGCTGTTGACCAGCTGCAACATAAAATTTTGCATCATCTTCCAGAAATTCTTTCAGTAGCTATAATTCAACCGAAATAATTGGGCAAAGCCACGGATTATCATCAATAATCATGACAGAGGTATGTAAGTTATTGCCATCAACACCATTCTAATGTTGCAGGAACTTCTTAGGTTTATGTCGGTGTTTAAATTTGAAGGTGGAAAATATTTGAAAACACGCACATGCACACACACACACACACGCATATATATATATATATATATATATATATATATATATATATTAGTATATAACATTCCAAAAGAGGAAAGAAGCACCTTTTTGGCAAACCTGCAAACTAAAATTCAAGAAATGAGATAGAGGCTTCTAGTTTACTAATATCCATGATGTAAATTCTTTAATTGTGACTATAACAACAACTAACTCCATTCTATCCATGATGATTTTTGGAGAAGAATTACCTTATGATTGGATCCTTTGCCATTCTTTGCATCCGCTGATCACCAACCCACTTTTTTCTACTCTCATGCCAAGCAATTGCAGCTACAAGGTAAATTAGCTTGATTATCTCTCCAAAGAACAAATTATTGATACCAATTACTTAATGACAAAAACAAATCAACTTTTGTTTTTTGGGTTGTTAGGAAATGATAATGGGGACTTGCATCGTCATCAGAGCAAATATTATCTAAAGAACTTACCATAATTAACAAATACAGGAGTGCTCGATTCTTTTTCTGCAGGCCTTTTTTCTTCATTGGTAGATTTGGAATGAACTAAAGATTGCTTTTCATTGTAACGGGAATTTCCAGTGTTCACATCCATTTTCTCCAAGTTGAGTGACCATTCCTTTCCGTGACGACACTAAGATTGTTAAGAACTGTTTCTTTTGAGAAGCACCTTCCAGTGTTTTACCAACACATATGGCCACCTGAAATAAAAGCAAAATTTTCTGAAGCAATTACTGCTTAGCAATATGGAAGCTCCACCAGGTGACAAACAGAGAAACGAAAGATAAATGAAGAAGAAATTATCATGTAGCACATGTTGCTAAACATAAATAACTACCTATAGGCAAATTACTAACTTCATAAGCTCCACTATTGCATATAATTGATTTAATTATAAAGTCATATGCATCCATGTTGAAATATCCAAAAATTACTTTCCTCAAGCTTTACAATATTCCAAGAATAGGGCCTGCAAATTCAATTCTGCATATTTTACTATCCATGTTGATTGCAAAGGTGAGTATTGTTTTCATGCCTTTCATCATTTACCCAGAAGCCCCATAAAGAGCTTAAAAGATGATTCTTTGATAACAAAACAAAGAGGCTACTGTAAGAGCCGTGACCTAATTTGACAGAAACCCAATTGAAAGAATGACCCTTGTAACAAGAGCACAAGTCATGATAACGATATAGAATTTACATTCAATTCTTCAAGCAAAAATGTAAATCATTCGTTGCAAACCCAGAACATAGATAATTCAATAATGAACCCAGAACCAAAGGAACTTAATCTTCAGGTATTAACCTTAAATCCATTTTCTTCACCTCCAAACTAACTAATCTACTTCACATTTATTTCCATTTTGTTGCTGTACAATGAAAATAACTAAAAGACCATATCTTTAAGGCAATTTTCAAAGATTAAAAAGAAACACTACGTAGAAGACAACCATATCAGAAAAGATAGATCCGGAGAAAAAGGGGAAGTTCACAGAAATGGAAAACCCACAAGATTTCAAACATTTCCAATGCATTTCTTCCATAAAAGCCAAAAACAAAGTAACCCCATTTGAGATCTATGAGCACACTTCATACCAAAGCCAGAAACTCCTAAGAAAAAGGAAAAACAGAGATGAATTTAATGCTAGACAAGTACCTTGTTGCCTACGTTTCACGGGAAGCGTTCACAGATTACAAAGATTGAGAGGGAGAGAGAAAGAGTGTGAATTTGGCTTTTGAAAAATATGTGGGTTTGGTTTGGGTGAGCAACAATGCAATAAGAAGAGTCAGAAACGTTTCTTTTGTTTTTCTGGTTTTATGGTTTTGTTGGCTTCGCGCAGTGGTTTTCAGTCACTCTCTGTTGCCGATGTGGACGTGATTCGGATTGGACTAAAAAGTTTCTCCACAAATTGAATTTTGAAGTTATGAGAATGTCGTCCAGCCACCACCACCTCCAACTCCAACACGAAATTTAATTTTGAAGAAAAGTTTCTCTTTTTCTCTCTTTTTTTTCCTATAAAGAAAAAGAAAATATCACTTTTTTAGACTTCCACTTAAATAGTTGAGTGCTTTTTCTTCACACTCACCACAAAAAATTGGACTTTTACTAATTCTTTAGTAAAAAGTTATCACTTTTTATTTTATTTTATTATAAGCAAAATTGGTCACTTTTTCTCGAACTTTATAATAACTAACCTCTCAGCATGGGCTTCCACTCTTGCGAGATGCTTTTTTTTTTTAAAGTTTTAAATTTATTTTAGAATTAAAAAAGATAATGGGTAGTTGTGTTCCATAAAAATAGGATTCATTATCTTATTTTTCTTTTAATTTAATTTTTTTAATATGAAAAAGTGTAAATTTACCATATTATTCTCATTTAATTAATAATTTCAATTATTAATGTTTGCATTAACCAATGATATTTTCTGGTATGTTGAATGTTTTATCATTCTCTGCCTTCTGCTTTATATATATAGATTATATAAAATTCACTTAAAAAAAAAGAGTCACCACCACTTCTTCTCAACGCATTACACTGTTTAAAGTTTAGATAAATAAAAAACCCTCCCCCCCCCCCAAAAAAAATTTCTTTTAGAGTGCTTCCATTTTTATTTTTTGGGTGCACGTGCTTCTATTCGTATTCTTAATTTTGTTTATCTCAACACCACAAGTTTTCTTTTTCTTGATGGTGAGCTCGACAAGTTTGGTGTAGTGGAAGCTTTCATGAGGAACAAAAGAGTTATTTCATTTACAGAACAAAAGAGTTATTTCATTTACAGAACAAAAGAGTTATTTCATTTACGGAACAAACGAGTTATTTCATTTTAAAAAAATATTTTCATGAATGAGAAGCTGTGGGAAATCTGCTGTAGAACATAACATATCACCAGACCAAAAGCCATCACCAGAGAAGAGCATATCACTACCAGTTCCGGGCCCAAAAAAAGACGGGACGTTTAACTTAGAGCTTAACTCTTATTGGCCTCCTCAAATTTCCACATGGACGATAAATCTTTGCTTATGATTATGAGAACCACTGCTGACTGGTAAATCTTAAGCTCAGATGATGCTTGGTAGTGAACTACTGATGGAGGACTGTGATGGGTGAATCCTTGCAGTTGCGGATCTCTTTCTTTTTGCTGGAAATTTTTTTTGCCTCTCGATTTCCGAAAATATTTTAGCACCACTATTTACAATAAAAATGCACCTCAATCAGACCTCTCCTGAGAAAAGTTGCAACTTGTCTTCACTCACGCAACCAAGTAAACCTTTTCCCTGAGAACGTGCATACTTCACATCAAGGATAGGATGTTGATGAGGTTCAAAATTCTGGCTCATTTTTAGACTTGGCAATTCCCGCAGCTTCAGTCCACGGGTCACTTCGTCACCATACGCAAACAATGGGTAGCAGTTCGGTATGTCTACCATGGCAGACTTTGTCAGATGAAAGTCACTCAAATGAACTGGCACAGATCCAATCTTATGATAAAAGCAACCAGCTACCCTCTTGATAAGAACTTGAGAACCCCCAGTCTTACTGGATGTCTCTGTTTTAGGACGATATGAAGCAACAATGTCATCAGTTGAGGGACTGTACGCTACTGATACACAAGCACCTTGATCCTCTGATCCAGGGACCGGAAAGGGCCTTCAAGAGATGTTTAGATACAAGTTAGTTAGAATGTCAACCAGTTCATAACATGTTGTCTTTAAGCATTGCTGTTTCTATTACTAGAAAGTGAACATGCTACCATATATGGAGCATTTTGACATTTTATTTTATTTTAGCTTTTTCAACTTTTTAACAGCGAGAAGTTCAGCCTTTTTAGAAGAGCCAACACAACATATTATAACCAAATGGACAAATCATAACAAGTTCATAAGACTAACCTTTCACTAGGACTACCAATGTTCCACACGCTAGGGCCACTGGAAGAGGCAGTGAGCAATTTCTGAGTTCTGTGACTGAAAGCACGGTTTTGCCGAAGGGAGTGTATAGTATGAATTGGCCGGGGGGTCAGCCCAATGAAAGAGTGCAGAGGAGTTTGGCTATGACGCATATCAAACATTAAAAGCATACCATTCTGCCAAATTATGAATGAGATGATCAGCATTCCAACAATAAACTAATATTTATCAAATTATAATAGCATGATACTGAATAGTTAAAACGAATAACACACTGAAGGCCAAAATCATCATGTCAACCAAAAATGGACACATAAAGGGGTGAACAGATACAGATCTGCTACTACAATATTTAAGATGACACTATGCAGTATCATATCATGTATTTATAACCACTTCATAAACAGACCCAAATGATTATAAGCATATAACTAATAGTTAAGGATCAAACCTGTAAACCAGTATATATATGATGTGGACTGTTGAGATCCCATGAGCACGACCATGCTTGGCCCTGGATATACCATGTTTAGTCAGAAAATGGTAGACAAAATAGAAAAACAAACGGTAACGGTAGTACAACAAATAGTAGTCCATATAAAATTAATTATACGTGGCTCCATAACTTGGAACCATGAGTACTTGGCTAAATAGGACCTGGAAAATCCTTCTGCTTTATTATGGCAAGTACAGAATATCATAATACAATATACGCAAGCAATAATACCACATGACTATGAACTTTTTAGAAGTCCCAATTCAGGGATCCAATCTTCTGTTAGATCCCTGTAATCTGCCATGGGGCCACTGATTCGATCACAGACAACACTTATTCCAAAATTTTAAAAACAAAAAAAAATTGGATGTGCTGCAGTTAAGGAAGTCCGATAGACACGCACATCACACACTAGCAGAAAAACAACAACATTTCTTCTCGAGACTTGCAATATAGAGAATAAAGGAAACTTTGTACCGGTAAGTCATAATTGATGACAAAATTGTTGCTTCCCATGCTGAAACAAAAAAAGAAACACGTAAATTCCAACAACAAATTGCACTTAAAGAATCACATTGGCCAAAAGGATAAAATAGGCGAACCTAAGAATTGATAATTTCTTTCCCAATGAAGCTAAAAGGGTGAGTCTACCACATGGGGATACACGTAGGTCCTTAATGGCTTTTGTACCTGGAGGAAGCTGTATGTCTTCATTTTCTAAAGGATTGATCAAGTTGACCTGTGGCAACAGAAATCTTAAACCGATTATGCATACAAGGTCTGGAAAAGTAATAAACTCAAAGACATGTACATGATGGTGCAAGCTTTTTTTTTCCTCTTTTTTTTTTTTTTCTGGGGCTCAAAAAGAACATTACTTTCTTCAGCATGTGTGTGCCACCCATTCCCAATATCCTTCGAGCAAGGACCAAAATTTGATAAGAAGCATCCATATCAAAAAGCCTTGCACCATCTACTGCCAACTCATGCTGTCAATGTTAAATCTATTGTGATTAAACAAATGACATGTAACTAACAGAAGAGAACAATTCAAATGACAAAACCAAGAATCAGCCTCCTAAACTTTAACTCATGGTAAAGGTGAAGGTGTGACAAGCCTGAAAAGCCAACTATTTTATTTGGAGGTTTAAGAAGTGTCCATCGATAAATAATATACATCATATGAATTCAAAATTTTAAAATAAAGTCATGGATCACAAGCTTAAGATATCAAACTAGATCAAATTGAAATGTAATAAAGTTGGAGAAAGAATAAGAATAGATGCACCTGTAATTGAAATTTCCAGTGAAGAATTCCCTGTCTGCCAAAATTATGGGCAAAGTAGTGATCTGCATTATGACACAACATCTATTAAAAAAAATCCACTAAATCATTATACACATAATTTAAAATGAGAAACAATCAATGTTTGTGCCATGTTGGACCATGATGAGGCGGCTCACAATGCAAGAAAGATTTTTAGACACCAAAAATCATTTGAAAATAAATAAAGAGGTGCAGAAATTCAAATTATGAAGGACAAAATATAAACATGATTGTACTAAGGTGATCCACATGCATAACAATTTGAAATACTTAAAAGAATGATAATCTGCTTTCCCTTAGCCTTCTACCCAGTGTAATACTTGGACAACATTGTATTGGGAATCTGAAAGATGATTTACACTATGTGTACTATATATAACCTCTTAGGATCACAATAACAGGCGCTAGCTGTAGTATGCTCAATCTTGGGACCAAAAAAACAAAAAGGTGCTATTTAAGTCTATTAGAAACAACCAACCAACCGAACAGAAATTTGCAAGGTAAAGTTCTCAAAGAGAAATATTACCCCATTGTGCTCCCTGTCCCTGATTACCCTTAGCAGACGTAAAACTAAAGGGCTCCATCCCTGTCTCTCCTAAAGGTGCATCATCCCCACAGCAAGGCTTCTACAAAACCAAAATGGGCTCATAAGTGCAAAAGCAGTGAGCAAAGGAGGGATTTAGGACTATCTGAACAGCAAACTCGGATAACATAAACAGAATAGTAAATGCTTAATTTAAAACTGTTAAACACACTAAAAAATTTGTTGTTAAACTCAAAAGGATACATTAATGTCCTCCGTGACTTAACTGATCACAGAGAATGAATGCCCAGCACCATAAGAAAGAGGAAATTAAGAAGATATATCTCTCGAAGGAAAATTTAGCTTAAGAAATAACAATATGAACAAATTATACCTCCCTGAGGTTGGATAATTCCTTGATTAAATTTTGTTGTACACTGAACAAATCATCTTGTATATCAAGTAAAGAAGCTCTCTGCACATGATAGGAAAAGGCATCAAAGCATTCTCAAGCTTATATGAATGTCAAACCAAACCTAGGAAAACAGTTACCAATGTTATATAGTACTTGATTTTCAATCATCACAACAATCTTATCATAAGGATTAATATACTCGCTCATGCACATGTAGCAACCAGAGGAGAAAAAAGGGTGAGGGCACGTGTGCCCGTGTGTTACACACGTGCACACTTTAAAAAAGTGCAAAGAAAATTCGGCTGTCCATTACTGGTCAGAGGATCAAAAAGTTAGGATTATCACAAACATTGACCCCATTAAAGTGCTGACCTGAGAGGGAAGAAGCAGCTGTAGTCTCAATCTTTAACATTTTTGCAAGAAGCTGATGCTCTAAGGAACTAAACTAGCAGCCTAAAATTTCTCTTTGTAGTGGGCTTTATAAAAGAATGTGATTTATGGAGGCGATTATGGGATTGTGCACCCTAGGGTTCAGGGGTTAGTATTTGTTCGCTAGGCCGACCTATAGCCCAGGCTGCTAGGAAAAAACTCATAAGCAAATTTTTCAGCCTATCTCAACCCTCATATCCAACCCCTCAACAAGGCCCTGCCTACCCCCTAAAGACCCAACCTGCCCCTACTTAGACTACTGGCTCTGCCACTTCTAAGGTTGTTGGTGATGGGATTGAAATGGCTGTTAAGACCTTGTTGAATAATAGGTACTTTAACAATAAAAGGACATTAAATTTTACAGCATGTTTTGTGGTTTTGGTACTTTAGCAGAACTCGCTGTTTAGTGGCTGTCCTGGTAAGAGACCATAAATTTTGCAAGTTGATAAATATAATGATGCATTAGTAGAAACTATAACAATAATATTATGACTAGAGGCAGATCTTAAGATGCTTATGTTGTCAGATTGTCAGTATGAACCATTGATTAGGTTGATTCTTGCCTGAATTACAGTCCATATTCACATTTTTGCAACATTAGACTGGAAAGAGAACATTACACTATAACTGGAAGCCGCATGCATGCAATGCAATGAAAGTTACAATAAGAAGAGAAAAAGTAGTGAATGAGAGAGAGAGAGAGAGAGTGATGGGTGAAAAGTGTGGTTTAATAGATGTACTGATCTTATTTTTTAAAGTTGAAGGGAAACATTGATCAATTTCAAAGTTTAGGAGGACACTGGAACTCCAGTCAAAATTTAGGGGAGATATTTCATATTTCCCTTTTCATTAAACAGATAGCTGCTCAACCCTTTCTTCCGCATTTTAACAAGGCTGAGGGCCATATACGTAACCAAAAGCCTAACCATAAAGACAGAGAATGATGGATCATGTGCAAGAACAATAATAAATGAGTGATAAGAACTAGATAGAAAAATACAACCAAATTTTAACTGTTATTGCAACTAAGAAACCAAACAATATGCAGCTTGCTAATCTGAAAATTGGTAGTCTTACTTCAGTCTTGAGAGAGATGACTTCAGCGTCAAGTGATTTAACTTTCTGCAGAGGTAGAGTTCTTATTCAAAACAATATCCATCATTAATATTTGAAACTTGTTAACATGAGATACATGATTATCACCTTTTGTAGACTTTCATCAAGCACAACTACTGGTGATGCATAAAGCTTTATTATGTCCTTCAAGTTGTACTTTGTATTGCATTGTGGACACTACAAAAGAAAATTATGGGTGAAATGAATGTAGACAAATGATAAATAAAAAAAGGGAGCAGAAAGAACCTTTGCAGACGTTCCACCACACTGCTGAATCCATTTACTAATGCAAGACATGCCATATACATGACCACAAGGAAGACAGCTGCAAACCACAGCCATACAACTTCCATAATTGAGCAAAATATACTGAGAAAATGAGCATTAACCATACTTAAAATCGCAAGCGGAATGCCAACTAATGTATCAGAATAAAAGCCAAATGACATAGAGAATGAGCTTAGCCAATGTGATTTGCAAATGATATGATACGTAGAAACACCTGGTGGAAAAAGAATGGTGAGAAAAGAAAAATTACTAATTTAGAGATAGGACCGTATAGAACCATTAGGATTCCCAAATTGAGTTCTTCTCTGCTTCTGAGATGGTCTTGGGTTTAATTTGAGAAAAAGACTTAGGGTGGGTGACCCTGGCAAGGTGATAATTTTTCAAATTTTCGGGTAGAAGTATTTTCTTTTTCCTTGCATATTTCTGAATCTCCTCCATTGATTCTTAAGTTTTAGAATGATCTTATTTGCAGGTTTCAAGTAAACTATTAGAATGAAAGAGCAAATTATCTCTAAAGGAGGCACAGTTCTACCAATTGTTGGAGGAAAACAGCTTCTACAAGAAAACCACAAAATTTACAATGACATTAAAAGTAACACAATCGCTTCTCCCAATGTAATCAACAATCCGTTTCTAAAGAACACAACTTTACTGATTAAAAAAAGAGAACAAACTTCCAAAATTATCAAACAATTGGGAGAGTGTACTATTATAAGAACAACAACAAAAAGAAAAGTTCAACAGACGTGAAAACAAAAACCAGCAAATTTTCAATGAAATCGAAACTTTTCCACGGAACCCAAAAGATGGTATCTCTAACCTGACTTGATGATCGCCTTGGGACGACCACGACTCCATACAAATAGGGCAAAAGAACCCCTCCGAATTGCTCACACTGAAAACCCTCTTCCTTGTACCTTCTTCCCCTTCGTCCCTCTTATTCGAAGACTGAGAAAGCAGGATTTCAGGGCGCTTAGGCATTGGAGTTTGACCATCGGTTTGCTGTTGTTCTTCTTGTTCTTCTTCACCATCGATGAGCATTGCCACGACACTATCAGAAGGCTCAGAAGTAGACATTGTGAGCCCCGTCTCTCTCTAAGCTCTGGCTTTTGGGAAGTAAAGTCGTCAGTCATGCAAAGGAGAAAGAAGAAACAGCGTTTTGTTTTGTTTTGCTTTGTTTTGTTTTTTTAATCGTTTACTTGCGATTGAGAAACTGGTGCCGCCAAAATCTTCTTGGGCCACCCAAACCCAAAGCATAAAATTCTGGCCCAGTCAGTTTTCTTCTGAAGTTCAATCCTACCTGGCTTCATTTTCAAAGCCCAAATACGAGCCCAAATATATGTTTCTTCTCGAGTCTCCGAAGATCGTCATTGGACACCTACCAAATTTTTTAACAAAGATACTTGACTCATTCCAAGGAAGGTCCAAAATCTTTCAAGCAATATTGCAACTGAGATACCGTAATAAGGGTTTATAGCGGGATATTCTTAATATATCTTGTTCGCAAAAGCTTTTATGATCCGTAAATGTGGGATACTCTCAACATATCCATACTATCTTATTTTGTATGGAATGAAATAAACATGTCCAATTATATACCTATACACAAGCCTAAGTAAAGATATGTATAAAACACATCATATATGTATGGTTTATTTGATAAGTTGGTTGCACATATATATTTTAATGAGAAAGTCGGGGTGGTGGCCAACGGGTCCATAGCTCAATGGGAGCATTTGCTTACAGATTAGTTCTCCCCCTTCCCCTTTCAAACTTTGACAGCAAAAAAAAAAGTTAGGGTGGTGTGGTGTGGGATGAGAAAATGTTGGGGTGTAGACCAATAAAATTGGAATAACATTAGGGAGGGAATTGAAATATTGATAGGTATAGAGTAGAGAAACACCCCAAAATCACAATTAGCTCAAAGCTTGGCATTGGCAAATACAGGCAAGTTGGATCTTTGAGGGAGCTTTAATTCTTCATCACCATCCAACCTAGAGAAGCATTGGTCAACCATATGATACGTGATGTACTCCAAACTAGAAGGCTTCCACTTTGGTTTCTTATCCTTGTCCCACAAGATAGCTCTACAACCTTCTCTAAAGTCCTTGTTGATTTGCCCTCACAAAACATGACAAGTTATTCTGTACTCTCGCGGACAAGGATTCATCAATTGCCTGCACCCTTACTTCTCTAATGGATCTCAAACAAATCATCAAGCTCATCGGCAAAGCCGTGTTCAGTGAACGAATCGTCGAAGCTAACCATCTGCTCTGTTTGTATCTGTTGTAGTAGCCTCCTTCTCAAGGGCACTTAAGATTTCTTCAACTGTTGGTCTAGAAAAGCACTTGTCAATGACATCCATTTTGTGAAAAGCACTTTTCTCATTCAGAGCCGGTTGCTGCAGTGAATATTTGAAAGAAGTTGAGGTTCCACCCCAAAACCAATTGGCAATGGAGGGAGTAGCCCAACTCCTTATAAACTCAAGCTAGGTCCCTTAACATTTCAATGTGGGACAAACACTCTCAACACGCCCCTGCACGTGTGGCGAAATTTCAAGCCTAACACGTGGACAACACATATTGGGTGACATGGGAGCACGTGTGGCAGTTGGGCCCAACACGTGAAGCCTTGCTCTGACACCATGAAGGAAGTTGAGGTTCCACCCCAAAACCAATTGCCAATGGAGAGAGTAGCCCAACTCCTTATAAACCAATCGTCTATATTTGCTGAGATAAAAGCAAGATCAGAGCTAGATGAAGTAGCTGAAGCTGCTCTGGAAATCAGAAAGCATTTCAGCACCATCCAACCTTGGACCCAATGGCGGAACCATGAATTTTTTAACAAGTGGGCTAACTAAAAATTTTGGCGAAAACAAAAGTATACAGTAAATCATATAAATCATGCAATTCATACATTGACTAATTTCTAATAAAAATTAACATAAAACAAATATATATTAGATGCAATTAAAAAAAACATATTATTAAAATGAATATATGTTTAACAACATAATTAAAAGTGTACCTATTGAAGTTGTGCCTTGAGATCCTTGAGAGAATTGAAATATTTTGTTATTGTCATCTGAATCCATCTTGTTGCTAATCAACCTATCTATCAAATGATATCTTTGTGACTTTTTCGTTTCATCTTATTCGTAAAATGATGAATTTCATTGAGACAAATCTTTCTCTTATGGAGACAAATCAATGAAAATATTAAAATGGGTAAACTGCTGAAAACCCTCCTGGACTATTTCGACTATCGAAATGTCCACCCTGTAATATTTTTTCAACCAATTTAGCCTTCGTATTAAATTTAATCGCCAATTTCACACATGCCGTTAGGTTTTCCCCAATTCCATGCAAATGCCGGTCAAAAAAACCACGTTAGAGTTACGTGAGTCGTCTGCTGAGGGTAATATCGTCCGTTCACACCTCAGCCCTCAGCCCCCTTTGACTGCTTCCTTCGTATGGTCAATTCCCAAATCAGACTTAGGGTTCTTTCACTTTTTCGAAAAAAGGTTGAGAGTGAAAGAGAGAAAGTGACTTATTCGAAATAGGGTGAGAGAGAAAGACAGAGTACTGCAACTGAGAGATTCGAATTGGGAGAAAGAGTCAAGATTCCAAACGAGGTTGGATAAGGGTGATTTGGTAAACAAACACAATGAAAATCAGAGATGGTGGGGAAGCTCCCAAATACAGTAAGCAGCTTACTTTATTTTATTTGTTTGATCCAATTGTTTGGGTTTTATTCTTGGTTGTTGTTGGATTTCATTGTTGGACTTCATGAAAAAGCATAATAAAAGGAAGAAAGTGGTCCCTATGGATGTTGTTTGTTGACTGAGACTTAGGTTGGGTTGTGAATGTGGTCCATATGCATGTTGTTTGTTTATTGTTTGTCGGGTTCTTTGTCTGAGTTTTGTCTGAGTTTGCATTGTATGGTATTGTATATGGTAAATAGTAAATATATAGTGTACTGTATAGGGTAGATAGTAAATGTATATTGTACTGTATAGGGTACATAGTAAATTAGTGAGAAAATTAATTGTTGTGCAGCTAATCCTGACATGTTCACACTTGAAGTACACCACGGTGGCTACTTTGCTGATGGTTTATATATGAGAGGTATTGTACAATGGGTTGATGGGCAAGATGCAGATGAGGTTTCAATGCTTGAGTTATTTGAAATGGTTAAACACCTTGGGTATGATGAGTAGAACATTCAATACTATTACAAGCACAGGACATGGCTAGGTAGAAATTAGGACAGATAAGGATTTTTTTAGAGCATTGAAGTTGATGAAACCGAGCCAGCTATTTGTGTTATACATAACTGAAAAATCCAGCACCTAGGCCTCTAAATGTTGAGTCTCCAGTATTCTCTGCAAATGCTAAACATCATGAAGACACTGCTCTTGGGTATGATGCTAATGAAGAAAATGTGCAATATGAGTTCGTGAATGTTGAGATAGAGGAAGAATTTGGTGAGGCAGAGGAAATTGAGGTAGAAAGTGATGAAGTTGAAGGTGGGGAGGATGATGAAGAAGATGGTGATTTCATAGATAGTGAGTTTGAGCAAAGTGATGAAGAGGACAACATGAATTTTCATAGGTATGTTGTAAGTGAAGAGCAAGATGATGGAAATAAAGAACTAGGTGAGGGTGACACTGATGGTTATAATACATCAGACTTAGAGAGTTTGCATGAAGATAGTGAAGGTGAAGATGTCAAGAAAAGAGGTTTGAGGCAGCCAAAATTCAAGCAGTATAATAAACAGCATGACCTTTTAGATCCAAAATTCCACTTGGGTTTGGAGTTTCCTAATATGTAGGAATGTAGAGAGGCCATAAATTACTATGCATGCAAGTGTGCTAGAAGACTAAGGTATGTGAAGAATGAGCCTAATAGAGTGAGGCTGGTATGTGATGGTAATAATGAGGGTGATAAGACAAAGAGGCATACTAAGGGTGAAAAGGCAAAGAGGCATGGTAAGGGTGATAAGGCAAAGAGGCAGAGTGATAAGAGTAAGAGGAATGGTAAGGGTGAAGAGGGTGAAAATGAATCTGCAGATAAACTTGAAGATTATCCTTGGTTATTGTATGCTGCACATGTTGGGAATAGTCCAGGGGGATTTTCGGCAGTTTACCCTATTAAAATTGGAGAGTTAGGGACAAGAATTTTACCTATGAGACTTTTGTAACAAAGAATACAAAAGGCAACATGTATTTTTTTGGGACAGCTGCTAGGGCCAAGTTTCACATTTATATTTTTTATTTTGACATATTTTATTATAATCGAGGATACTTCATTATGTGGGACCAATTAGGATATTAGGATTTTTTTTTTTTCTTTATGTGGGACTTCAAACTTACAATATTCTTTACGTGAGAAACTGTCAAGAAGCCACAAGATAATAGCCTCAGTTAATGGGAAACTACTTGGGCTATAGCCCAATGTAGCCCACTAGGAAGTTCCGTCCATGCTTGCACCTGTAAAACCCAAATACTCTCTGAAAAATCCAGGAAGTCTTGACAAGAAATAAGAGGCACCCACATCAGGAAACAATCCCAGAGCATTTTCTGGCATTGCAAAGATCGAATTCTCTGTTGCTACACCGAATTTTCCGTGTACTGAAATACCAACCCCACCTCCCATGGCAATCTCATTCAGAATTGAAACCTGTTTTAAAAATATATATAAATAACAAAAGATGGTATTGAAAGTGTTAGAAATTTAGGAGGTGTATTTTTTATATTAAACAAGATATGTATAAAACACATTACATATGTATTTAATTGACAAGTTGGATATATAGTCCAGTGAGAAAGTTGGGGTTGTGGCCAACGGGTCCATAGCTCAATGGTAAGAACATTTGCTTGCATATTACTGGTCTTATATTTGAACCCAATGACATATTCTCCTTTTAAACTTTGACACACACACACAAAAAAAGAAAAGTTGGCGTGGTGTGGTGTGGAGTGAGAAAATGCTGGGGTGTGGGGTGTAGACGAATAAAATTGGAATAATATTAGGGTGGGAATTGAAATATTTGATAGGTATAGGTAGGAACACCCCAAAATCACAATTAGCTCAAAGCTTGGCATTGGCAAATACATTCAAGTTGCATCTTTGAGGGAGCTTTAATTCTTCATCACCATCCAACCTTGAGAAGTAGTGGTCAACCATATGCTCAGTGATGAGCTCCAAACTAGAAGGCTTCCACTTTGGTTTCTTGTCCTTGTCCCACAATATAGCTCTGCAACCTTCTCTGAAGTCCTTGCTGATTTGCCCTCTCATAACATGACAACTTATTCTGTACTCGCGGGCAAGACATTCATCCATTGCCTGCACCCTTCCTTCTCTAATGGATCTCAAACAAATCTTCAAGCTCATCGGTGACGCCTTCTTCAGCGATCGAATCGTTGAAGCTAGCCATTCATCACCTGCCTTGTTTGCATCTGTTGTAGTAACCTCCTTCTCAAGGGCACTTAAGATATCTTCAACTGTTGGTCTGGAAAAGCACTTATCAATGACATCCATTTTGTGTAAAGCACTTTTCTCGTTCAGAGCCGGTTGCTGCAAGGAGTGTTCGTCTATAATTGCTGAAATAAAAGCAAGATCAAAGCTTGATGAAGTAGCTGAAGCTGTTCTGGAAATTAGAGATTTTTCCAAAAGGGACAATTTGGCTGAGGGGACAAGGTGAGTTGCCAGACCACAAGCAAGCATTTCAGCACCATCCAACCTTGCACCTGTGAGACCCAAATACTCTCCAAAAAATCCGGGAAGTCTTGACAAGAAATAAGAGGAGCCCACGTCAGGAAACAATCCCAGAGAATTTTCTGGCATTGCAAAGATCGAATTCTCTGTTGCTACACGGAATTTGCCATGTACTGAAATACCAACCCCACCTCCCATGACAATCCCATTCAGAATTGAAACCTGTTTAAAAAAATATAAATAAGAAAAGATGGTAGTGAAAGAAGTTATACAAAAATTTCGAGTCTAACAAAAGAAAGTACGATAAAACTAATTGTACCATCTCGACTAGGCAGATGTGACATACGCCATACAGTATACTAATTCACCAGTTGAGATGATACAACTAACAGCAAAAGTATCCAAAAAATATATTAAACCTAGATTTTGAAGACATTATGGAAATTAATTTCAGACTTGCCTGGGGTTTGCTGCATGTTGCTACCAAGTAGGTTAAGGTGAGCAGCTTCTCACCAATTTTTTCACCAAATTTCAGATTTCCTTCAAGAAAACGACGATGAACGGTGGCTACATCACCGCCAGCACAAAATGCTCTTCCTTTACCCTTGAGAATGATCAACTTGGCATTGGCATCGTCCTCAAAGGCCAAGAAAAGTTGTGACAGCCGAGAGAGCATTTCAAGGGAAAGGGCGTTCAGCTGGCGAGGCCTGTTTAGGGTCAATATCCTCACAAACAAAGTCTCTTGTATCAGAACCTGGTCATCAAGTTGGAAAGAAGCCATGGAATGATTAATTGATGTAAAGAAATTAAATCGATAAGTGCAACGAAAGTTTGAAACCTAGGTGCAACTTTTTATAGAGAGGTGGAGGAATTGGAAGGCAAGCTTTTATTTAAGTAGAAGTTAGGCTAGTTTTTTATTTTTATTTTTATAGCTTCTACATATTGCATGCCTCGAAAATAAACATACAATATATTATCGGGTTCCTCGAAAATAAATAAACCTATTTATACCATTTCAACTTACAATAGAAATAACGGAAAAATATTTTACCGTTTCATTTTGGCAGATTCTTTTAAAACATTGACAATTAAAATGATACAAATATTATGATAGAATTTGAAAATTCGGCACAAAATTAATTGACAGTACAGATATTGTTGAAGGATTGAAAATGTAAACTTGTACAACTTACCTTTGTGGACAGAATTTAAGAATTCGGCCCAAAATTAATTGACAGTACATGTGGTGTGGGTGGGGGGAGGAACTACTACTAGGTTGGGCCAGCATCAATGAATAAATTGACCCTTGGCAGAAAAAAATGTTCACACTTGCCTTTGTGTTCCGTTCGTAAATAAGCAGCAGAGGCAGAGAAGAGCAGACGTGAAAAAAAAAGAAAGAAATAGCAGAACGTGGTTAAATTGTGCTTAAATTTGAAGCACAATTTAAAAGGGGTTTGGTCATCAGAGGAAAGAACTATTTGTTCTCTTTTTTCTTACAAAAAGAAAAGGCTTACAATGGACCAGGGGATGTAAGCTTGTATAGGACATTACAGTAATTGAATCAATCTTGAACTCATGTTTGCAGATATAGAGATTAATACTGTCCAGTAAACTCATACATATGTGAATAAAGAATTCTTATGAGTTTAGGAATCCTAATCCTATTAATATATGACATAAGTGTACAGATGCTAGGTGTACAAGTTATATTCTAATTGGGTTTCTAATTAGAGAATCCAATCAGATTTTCACCAGCTAACAGTATTAATACAGAGGTCCCTGCCTTCGCAAGAACATGCACCAAAATAGTACTCGAGCCCCATTGAGAGTTGGTGATCTAGAGCTTGCAGAAGGTAGAAGATTTTTGTGTACCAGAGTTAGTTTTTTTCCGCAGGTTAGTGCTTAATGAGTTAGAGCTTCAGTCGTTATTTCGATCAACAGAGGAGACTAATGAAGAGCTGAACTTTGTTTTTTTTGGCTCAAAGATGAAGAGCTGAACTTAAGATTGAGATGTTCTACATACACATCAAAATGTAATTTATTTGTTTTTTTCATACGAAAGGAAAAGGTTTACAATTGACTAGGGGAGACTAATGAAGAGTTGAACTTAATCTACACACACGTTAAACTGTAATTTGTTTATTTTTTTTCTACGAAAGGAAAAGATTTACAATGGACCACTAATGAAGAGCCGAACTTGGGATTTGACTCATCCTTCACATATAGGCAGGGACGGTCCCAAGAAGGGACTAACCTAGACCATAGCCTAGGTGAGTTGTTATTTTATTATTCAAAAATTTAATTTAGCCCACCTAGGCCTACTAATGACAATCATGTCATCGCTCATTCAACAATACACTTAAGGAAAAGAAGATAAGACAAACTAATGAATTGATGAATTCTTTTTAACTATTCCTGGACATTCTTGTGTAGGATATCTCTGTAAATTTTTCTATGAAATGAAAAATATTTCCGTCTTGTTCTCATTTTTTTAGCTTACTGCCAACTTCTTTTTATTTTTATTTTTATTTATTTTATTTTTTTATGAATAACCTACTCCTAATTTTCCTTCAAGTGATAGGCCTCTTCACACATAATCCATTTTAAGTGAAAAAATAAATATAAAAAAAGAACGAATTGTTACGCTGCAGTAGTTGGACCTTTATGTTCCACTCTCCGATGTGTACATAAGGTAAATTTAGCCCATCCGATTTTAAAATCCTGGGTCCATCCCTGCATATAAAGTCATATATTATATTATTTAGGTTCTTCTTTTCGGCCTTGGTCCCCACGAATTTGTACTTGTGTGTCTATAGTATTTTTATACCATTCAAACTTCATTATTTTAGCCTTCAAATCTGATTGCGTCTTGGGCAGTAGTTTTTTTTCTTTCTTTCTTATTGTTTCGTGGTGATCAGTTCAAACTGCGAATCTTTTTAAGATTCTGCTCTTGTTCCTAGCTTTCACGTTAGCTTTCGGACGTTGTCATCCTCTTCCATGTATACTCTTATGATGTTTAATACAACATCTTTATCAACAACCAAAAAAATATCTAATTGTGTCTTTTTATATATTTCAAAATTTTCACTTAATATCAAAAACTACCTCTCATGACTTATTTCAAATTGCTTGGAGAAACTTGAAGGATATATTCCAAATCGCATTTAATTTAAGGAACTAATTTTCTCACTCCCCTTTTGTTCACTTATATTCTCTTTTGTTTTTTTAAAATTTTTTTAATCAATTTTGTTCTTTTTCTTTCCAATTCTACCTTTACCCTGCATTAATTTCTTTCTTCTTCCTCCCCGTGGGAGTCTGCAACTTCCAAAAACAAAGTTTGGTTGAAAAAATTTCGAAATATCATAACTTTCTCTCTAGTTGTCAGATTCATGAACCGTTGCCCAACAATCTAAGGTAAATTTTAAGGGTTGTTTTGAAGATTCTGGAATTTCTCCTGTTTTGGGGTTTTTGAGAAATTACTGTGCAATTCAATGCTTTGTTATGGTATTTGAGTTATTTACTGGCATTCGAAGCTTACTTGAGGATAGGAATCATTTTAGAGCAATTGAAACACAAGTTGAAAATAACCAAGGTGGTTGGTGTGAGTGGTTCGGCACTCTCATTCTTTAAGAGAGGTCAGGGGTTCGATCCCTGCTCTCGTACGGAGTCACCACTTTGGCCAACACTTTACCCCTTACGGGCCGACCCGGTGTGAGTGGGGATTAGTCTGGGTTGTGGTTAAGGCTTAAAGGTGCCATCCATAGTTGGGGCCCATCCAGGACCATCTCATGGTTCAGACCAAAAAAAAAAAAACACAAGTTGAAAATGGTTTAGTTTGTTGGAATATTGCACATAAATTGTTTTTTTATATTGCTGAGACTTTTTTTTTTTGGGGTTAACCTTTTTTAATTTCAGTTATCAAAATCTTAATTTAGGATAAGGGTAGAATAGGAAAGAAAAATAAAAAAATTGATTTAAAAGTATTAAAAAAAAAAAAGGAAGTATAAGTGGACAAAAGGAGAGTGTGAAAATCAACTCCCTTAATTTATATCAACCATGATTATCCTTCTCTCCTTTGCAATCTTAAAAGATAAGGAGGAGTGTCATTTTTCTTTTGGGTGGTGGAGGACATGAAGAGCGAGTTTGGAGATTCAATTTGTTTTGCAGCATCTTCCTACTATTATATTATATTGGGTTAACTACATAAAATTACTCAATCTTTATTAGGGGTCGTTTCAAATTAATACTCAACCTTAACAATCTTGCACGTAGAAACCCAACTTCAGGAAAAACATACAAATTAAAAGCCACACAATCCCTTCTCCCAATGTAATCAAAAATCTGTTTCTATAGAACACAACTTTACTGAATTAAAAATAAATAAACAAACAAACAAACTGTCCAAAATGATCAAACAATTGGGACAGTGCATTATTATAAGAACAACATCCAAAAGGACTTCAACAAACATGAAAACAAAAACCAACAAATTTTCTGCGAAAACCCCAAGATGCTATCTCTATCCTAACTTGATGATCTCCTTGGGACGACCATAACTCCATACAAATAGGGAAAAAGAACCCCTCTGAAATTGCTCACACTGAAAACCCTCTTCCTTGTACCCTCTTCCCCTTCGTCCCTCTTATTCGAAGACTGAGAAGGCAAGATTTCTAGGCGCTCAGGCATTGGAGTTAGACCATCGGTTTTCTGTTGTTCTTCTTCACAATCGATGAGCATTGCCATGACACATTGACATTATCAGAAGGCTCAAAAGTAGGCATTGTGAGCTCGTCTCTAAGCTCTGGAGGTTGGGAAGTAAAGTCGTCAGAGCATCTCCAAGGGAGATGTCAAATACCAAACATCAAATTTAAATTTGATGGCTGATGTGGCAATTTGACATCTTACACAGCTTTACACTCCACCCGATATGTCAAATTAAATTATTTTATTACATTTTAGTGTTGATTTATTTTTAATTAAAAAGAATAGAAAAGAAAAAATAATAAAATATTAATTTGACATCTTGCTTTTGGGATGTCAAAAATAACATCTCAATCTTCAGCTTTCATTCCACATCAACTTTGACACATCGATTAGAGTGTGTGAGATGTTATTTCTAGCTGTTAAATGTTTATGTGGCACTTTTGACATATCGATTGGAGATGCTCTCAGTCATGCATAGGAAAAAGAAGAAACATCGTTTTGTTTTGTTTTTATTTTAATCGTTTACTTGGGAAACTGGTGCGATCAAAATCTGCTTGGGTCACCCAAACCCAAAGCCTAAAATTTTGGACCAGTCAATTTTCTTCTGAAGTTCAACCCTACCTAGCTTTTCATTTTCAGAGCCTATATTTCGTTGGGCCAAAACAATACAAGCTCCAATATGCGTTTCTTCTCGAGTCTCCGAAACAATACAAGCTCCAATTTCGTTGGGCCAAAACAATACAAGCTCCAATTGTATATGTACCTATATATAAGCCGAACTAACAAACAAGATATGTATTTTGGCAACCAGAAAAGAAAAACAAGATATGTATATATGTATGGTTTATTTGACAAGTTGGTTGTACATATTCCAATGAGAAAGTTGGGGTGGGGTGGGGTGGGGTGAGAAAATGGTGGGGTGTGTACACTAATGAAATATTTGAATAACATTAGGGAGGGAATTGAAATATTGATAGCTATAGGGTAGAGAAACACCCCAAAATCACAATTAGCTCAAAGCTTGGCATTGGCAAATACAGGCAAGTTGGATCTTTGAGGGAGCTTTAATTCTTCATCACCATCCAACCTTGAGAAGTAGTGGTCAACCATATGGTCAGTGATGAGATCCAAACTAGAAGGCTTCCACTTTGGTTTCTTATCCTTGTCCCACACGATAGCTCTGCAACCTTCTCTGAAGTCCTTGCTGATTTGCCCTCTCATAGCATGACAACATATGCTGTACTGGCGGACAAGACATTCATCCATTGCCTGCACCCTTCCTTCTCTAATGGATCTCAAACAAATCTTCAAGCTCATCGGCGACGCCTTCTTCAGCGATCGAATCGTTGAAGCTAGCCATTCATCACCTGCCCTGTTTGCATCTGTTGTAGTAACCTCCTTCACAAGGGCACTTAAGATATCTTCAACTGTTGGTCTGGAAAAGCACTTGTCAATGACATCCATTTTGTGTAAAGCACTTTTCTCGTTCAGAGCCGGTTGCTGCAAGGAGTATTCGTCTATAATTGCTGAAATAAAAGCAAGATCACAGCTTGATGTAGCTGAAGCTGCTCTGGAAATTAGTGCTTTTTCCAACAGAGACAATTTGGCTGAGGGAACAAAGTGAGTTGCCAGACCACAAGCCAGCATTTCAGCACCATCCAACCTTGTACCTGTAAGACCCAAATACTCTCCAAAAAATCCATGAAGTCTTGACAAGAAATGACCCGCATCAGGAAACAATCCCAGAGCATTTTCTGGCATTGCAAAGATGGAATTCTCTGTTGCTACACGGAATTTTCCGTGTACTGAAATACAAACCCCAGCTCCCATTGCAATCCCATTCATAATTGAAACCTATTTTAAAAAATATATGTATAAATAACAAAAGATGGTATTGAAGGAATTCTAGGAAAACTTCGAGTCTGCAAAAGAAAGTACGATAGAACTATTTGTACCATCTCGGGGAAGATGCGAGATATGTCATATGGTATACTAATTGACCAGTTGAGATGATACAAGTATTAGCACTTAGTATCCAAAAAAATATTAAACCTAGATTTTGAAGACATTATGGAAATTAATTGCATACTTGCCTGGGGTTTACTGTATGTTGCTATCAAATAGGTTAAGTTGAGGATCTTCTGAACAACTTCTTCACCATATTTCAGATTTCCTTCAAGAAAGTGACGATGCATGGCGGCTAGATCGCCGCCAGAACAAAATGCTCTTCCTCTACCCTTGAGAATGATCAACTTGGCATTGGTGTCGTCCTCATAGGCCTGGAAAAGTTCTGACAGACGAGAGATCATTTCAAGGGAAAGGGTGTTCATGTTAGGATCGGTTAGTGCTAGAATGAAATTGCAGAAAAATAAAGAACACCAGAAATTAACGTGGTTCGGCAATGCCTACGTCCACGGGGTAGCAATATAAACTTCTTCCACTATAACAAAATAATGGGTACAACAAGACAGATCTTACCAAGCCAATGCCCAGGGCTTGATGATACACACAGAGAAAGTACAATGACACCACACTATACTCTCCTGTTTTTACCTCACTCACACACTTAGAGTGGAACACAATGAACTCTCTCACTCTCACAGAATTGGAGTGGAATACTAATGGTTTTTGCAGATGGTGTTCTCTCCTTCTCTCTCGGCTTCTTCCCTCTCTCTCGGCTTCTTCCCTCTGGTGCAGCACACAAGACTCACACAACTCTCTCTGACTCTTCCACACAACACACACACCACTTTCTCCCGCATGCACACTTGCATGTCCTTTTATATTTGAGAAAGGAAAAGTTTGGAAGCTTTTAGATTTTTCTTCCAACGGATGGCAGCATCATTTGCTTGAGACACCATCATTGGCTAAAGACACCATCATTAGCTAAAGACATCATCATATCATGTTGGCTTCATCATTGTGTTGGTTTCTCTTTTGACCACCGAAAGAATGTTTTTCCATCATGGGCTGGACCCATGGTATTATGCCAACAATCTCCCCCTCCAGACCATGAGGGAGGAATACCGTGCATGACCCCAAATTTAATTGAAGTCCATTCCAGTAGCTTTGATGCAAAAATTCAGCTTCTGTTTAGCGACAATCTTTGTCAGCATGTCTGATAGATTCTTGTCAGTATGAATCTTCTTTAACTGCAGCAACTTGTCTTCAATGGCTTCTCTTATCCAATGATATCGTACATCAATGTGTTTGGTGCGGGAATGATATGTTGAATTCTTGCTCAAATCAATAGCACTCTGACTGTCACAATAGACTACATAGTCTTCTTGCTTCAAACCCAATTCTTGAAGGAACCGCTTCATCCATAACAACTCCTTGCATGCTTCTGTAGCTGCAATGTACTCAGCTTCTGTTGTGGATAAAGCAACACACTTTTGCAACTTGGATTGCCAAGATACAGCTCCCCCTGCAAAAGTAAACAAGTACCCAGAAGTAGATTTTCTGCTGTCAAGGTCTCCTGCCATGTCAGCATCAGTAAATCCTTCTAGAATCGGTTTGGAACCACCAAAACACAAGCACATTTTTGATGTACCCTTCAAATATCTTAAAATCCACTTGACTGCTTCCCAGTGGTCCTTTCCTGGATTGGAGAGATATCTGCTCACCACTCCTACTGCATGAGCAATGTCTGAGCAGAAGAATAAGGAATAGAAGCCATTTTCTCCTTTTCTGCATCTGTACTCGGGCATGACTTCTTGCTTAGCTTGAAATGATTTGCTAGAGGTGAACTCACTGGTTTGGCTCCTTTCATGTTGAACCTTTCAAGCACCCGTTCAACATACCTCTCTTGTGACAGCCACAGCTTCTTGGATTTCCTGTCACGAACAATACGCATGCCCAAAATCTGTTTTGCTGGTCCTAAATCTTTCATGTCAAAGTACTTGGACAGCTCTTCCTTTAGCTTCCTAATCATATAAGCATCTTGACCAACAATTAACATGTCATCAACATATAACAGAAGTATTATGAATTTACCTCCCGCGAATTGTCGGATGTAGACACATGGATCTGCAACTGTCCTGTTGTATCCATGACTCATCATGAATGAGTCGAACTTCTTGTTCCACTGCCTTGGAGCTTGTTTAAGTCCATATAGACTTTTCTTCAGCTTGCAGACCATGTCTTCCTTCCCTTTAACTTTAAACCCTTCAGGTTGCTCCATATATATCTCCTCTTCTAAATCTCCATGAAGGAATGCAGTCTTCACATCTAGTTGTTCAAGTTCAAGATCCATGCTAGCTGCCATACCCAAGATAACGCGGACAGAGGTCATCTTCACCACTGGTGAGAAAATTTCGTCATAGTCAATGCCTTTCTTTTGACCAAAACCCTTCACCACCAAGCGAGCCTTGTACTTCGTCATTTGCTCATCCTTTTTCAGTTTGAATACCCATTTGTTTTTTAGTGCCTTTCTCCCTTCCGGTAGCTTCACCAGCTCATAAGTATCATTCTTCAATAAGGAATCCATCTCAGACTCCATTGCCTTCAACCATTTGTTACTGTCTTTGTGATCTAAGGCCTCTTTATACGTCTCGGGCTCTCCATCATCTGTCAGCAGGATATAATCCGATGAAGGATACTTGGTAGTTGGACGTCTGTTTCTGGTGGATCTTCTGGGCTGAGCTTCAGTTTCTTGTAAGGCTGAATGCTCCCCCTGATCAAGCTCCTCATCATTTCGCTCTTCTTGATCAGGCTCCCCCTGATCAGTAATCTCTGATGTCCCTTCAGCAGCTTCTTCTGGCATGTCACCATGTGCTTCTCTATCTGAAATTAATGGGTCAACAGCCTCTTTAATCACAGCTTCAGGTTGAGCCTTCTCATCAGGGTCTGCTAGTGTTTGATCTTCATAAAAGATCACATCTCTGCTTCTTATGAATTTCTTTGCCTTTGGGTCCCACAATCTGTAGCCAAATTCTTCACCACCATAACCAAGGAAGACGCACGGTGTGGCCTTGTAGTCTAGCTTTGATCTTTGCTCCTTGGGCACATGCACAAACGCCTTGCAGCCAAACACCTTCAGATGAGAGTAAGACACATCTTTTCCAGTCCACACTCTTTCTGGAACATCAAGGCCCAAGGGAACTGATGGGGATCTGTTGATCAGATAACAAGCTGTCATCACGGCTTCACCCCAAAACTGCTTGGATAACTTTGCAGTCCTCAACATACACCTGACCTTTTCCATGATGGTCCGGTTCATTCTTTCAGCTACACCGTTGTGTTGTGGAGTACCAGGAACTGTCTTCTCATGCCTTATGCCATGCTTTGCACAATATTCTCTGAATTGTTGAGATGTATATTCTCCACCATTATCGCTGCGGAGACACTTGAGAGATCTCCCGGTTTCTCTCTCTACCATGGCATGGAATTCCTGGAATGTCTGGAACACCTGGTCTTTGGTTTTCAACAAATACACCCAAACCTTTCGTGAAGCATCATCAATATAAGTAACAAAATATTTATTTCTTCCTAGTGACTCCACTTCCATGGGACCACACACATCAGAGTAAACAAGTTCCAACAAATTTTCTTTCTTTGTAGATGGTGTAGAAAAACTAACTCTATGTTGTTTTCCAAATAAACAAAACTCACAGGAATTTTTATGCGTACCTTTGGCAAAGGGAATAAAAGACTTCTTTGCCAGAACTTGTAGGCCTTTCTCACTCATGTGGCCTAACCTCTTGTGCCACAACTCTGGTGAAGAGTCCTCAACTGGGTTCAACTCATTTTTGCAGACTTTGGCATATGACCTGTATAAGGTGCTACAAAGATTTGATCTAGCAATCACCATAGAGCCCTTGGTAAGCTTGAATTTTCCTTGGCCAATATAATGCTCAAAACCTTGTCGGTCAAGAACACCAACAGATATCAGATTGAGACGCAGCTCTGAAACGTGTCTCACATCTTTCAGCAGCAACTGCCATCCAAGATTAGTCTCGAGACAGATATCACCAATTCCAAGAATTTTGGAGTAGCTATTATTTCCCATCTTCACTATGCCAAAATCTCCTTCTTTGTATGTACTGAAGAACTCTCTTTCGGAAGTGGCATGAAACGAAGCGCCATTGTCAAAAATCCATTCGGTGCCTTGATCATGATGACCCATGTTTAGGCATTCTTCAACAGAGAGAATCTCAGTTTCATTGCCGCTTAAGACTGCTGCGGTGTTGTTGCTTTCTTCTTTCTTTTGGTTGTCGCCTTCATTTCTCCTTTGGTTGTGACCTTCGTTTTGCAGTTTCTTCCATGCACGGCAATGCTTCTTCATATGGCCCTCTTTGCCACAATGATGGCAGCTTCCTCTAAATCTTGACCTGGAGCGACTTGGGTTCTTTCCACGACCTCTTAGTCCTCTACTCTTGCTCCTTCCTCTGTTTTCTGTCACATGTACTTGGCTGCTTTCGATGCCTGAAACTTTTCTCCTTGTTTCTTCATTAAACATGCTATCTTTAACACTATCTATAGTAAGAACACCATTGGGAGCAGAGTTACTTACAGTCACCACAAAGGTTTCCCAACTATCTGGCAAGGAACCCAGCAGCAAAAAAGCTTGCCACTCAGTGTCAATCGTCATTTTCATAGTTGCCAATTGGTTGACCAGATTCTGGAAGTTGTTCAGGTGCTCCGTCACACTCAAACCGTCCTTGTACTTCATATTGATGAGCTCCTTGATCAAGAAGGCTTTCTTGGCTGCGGTCTTCTTCTCGAACAAGGATTCAAGCTTCTCCCAAAGAGAGTGCGCATCTGTTTCATTAGACACATGGTGAAACACGCTGTCATCCACCCATTGTCTAATGTTGCCGATAGCTTTACGGTTCAGCTTTGTCCATTCGGCATCAGACATTGTTGCTGGCTTGGCCTTTGCACCTTCAATTGGTTCATGTAGGTCTTTGCAGTAAAGAATATCCTCCATCCTTGGTTTCCAGGTCACCCAATTGGAGTTGTTGAGTTTGATCATAGAGCTTCCTTCCATTCTGCACTATTCACGAGCACTGTTCACGAGCACTATTCACGATGGAATTGCTTCCGGCTCTGATACCACTTGTTAGGATCGGTTAGTGCTAGAATGAAATTGCAGAAAAATAAAGAACACCAGAAATTAACGTGGTTCGGCAATGCCTACGTCCACGGGGTAGCAATATAAACTTCTTCCACTATAACAAAATAATGGGTACAACAAGACAGATCTTACCAAGCCAATGCCCAGGGCTTGATGATACACACAGAGAAAGTACAATGACACCACACTATACTCTCCTGTTTTTACCTCACTCACACACTTAGAGTGGAACACAATGAACTCTCTCACTCTCACATAATTGGAGTGGAATACTAATGGTTTTTGCAGATGGTGTTCTCTCCTTCTCTCTCGGCTTCTTCCCTCTCTCTCGGCTTCTTCCCTCTGGTGCAGCACACAAGACTCACACAACTCTCTCTGACTCTTCCACACAACACACACACCACTTTCTCCCGCATGCACACTTGCATGTCCTTTTATATTTGAGAAAGGAAAAGTTTGGAAGCTTTTAGATTTTTCTTCCAACGGATGGCAGCATCATTTGCTTGAGACACCATCATTGGCTAAAGACATCATCATATCATGTTGGCTTCATCATTGTGTTGGTTTCTCTTTTGACCACCGAAAGAATGTTTTTCCATCATGGGCTGGACCCATGGTATTATGCCAACAGTTCAGCTGGCGAGGCCTATTCAGAGTCAATGTCCTCACGAACGAAGTGTCTTGTACCAGAACCTGGTCATCAAGTTGGAAAGAAGCCATGGAAATGATCAATTTGTATAGAAATTAAATCGATAAGTGCACTAAAAGTTTGAAACCTAGGTGCAACTTTTTATTGAGAAGATGAGAGGTGGAGGAATTGGAAGGCAATCTTTTTTATAAGTACGAGTTAGGCTAGCCTTTTGGTTTCTGCACATTGCATGTCTATGTCATCTATTTTTTAACTTTTTCGAACAAAAAAAATCAACACAATATATTTTCGGGTTCCTCGAAAACAAATAAAACTATTCATACTATTTCAACTTACAACATAAATAACATAAAACTATTTGTACCGTTTTATTTTGGCATATTATTTTTAAAAAATATTGACAATTAAAATGGTGCAAATATTATGATGGAATTTGAGAATTCGACCCAAAATTAATTGACAGTGCAGATATTGTTGAATGATTGAAAATGGAAACAAAAACCTAGTAGTTAATATAACAAGTTGAAATCAACTTTGCTTTGTTTGAGCCCATGTGGTGTGGTACTAGGCTGGGGCAGCAGCAATGCATAAATTGACATGGCAGAAACAAATGTTCACACACTTGCCTTTGTTTGTGTTCCGTCCGTAAATAAGCGGCATAGGCAGAGAAGAAACGTGAATAAAAGAAAGAAATAGCAGAACGTGGTTAAATTGTGCTCTAAACTTGAAGCACAATTTAAACGGGGTTTGGTCATAAGAGGAAAGAACTATTTGTTTTCTTTTTTATTACAAAAAGAAAAGGCTTAGAAATAGAATGGACCAGGGAGACTGAGATGTTCTACATACACATCAAATTGTAATTTGTTTGCTCTTTTTTTTTCATACGAAAGAAAAAGACTTACAATGGACCACTAATGAAGAGCCGAACTTGGGATTGGACTAATCCTCGTCCACATATAAGCAGGGATGGTCCCAAGAAGGGACTGACATGGACTATAGCCTAGGTGAGTTGTTATTTTCTTATTCAAAAATTTAATTTAGCCCGCTTAGGCCTACTAATGACAATTATGTCATCGCTCATCCAACAATACACTTAAGGAATAGAAGATAAGACAAACTAATGAATTGATGAATTCTGCTGGACGTTCTTGTGTAGGACATCTCTGTAAAGTTCTCTTTAAAATGAAAAATATTTCTGTCTTTTAGCCTATTGTCAACTTCTTTTTATTTATATTTTTATTTATTTATTTTTTGATGATTAATTAATGTAACGGAAATAAAATCGAGACGTGCTCTGAGAGTTTGAAACCTAGGTTAGAAAAGATGATTGGTGGAGGAGGAATTTGATGGCTAGCCTTTTAGTTTATGCATATACAATAATACATTGGGTGCCCATAAAACGAAAAAAAACCTAAGCTTATTTATAGTGGTACGTCTAAAATTATGGTTAAATTCCACATTACTCCTTGGAAGTCAAAATGCCTTAATTTTATTAGGAGTGGAACAATTTATTATATGAGACTTTCTATTTTATTAAGTTTCCGATGTGGAACTCTGTGTATTATTCAACACTCCTCACGTGGGACCACTTAGTAAGTTGCTGACTGTTCTCTTTGAAATTTGACAACGTTTACAACGTGTACATGACTTGGTGCGCATAGTACTTGAGGCTAGTGGCCTTCTGGCGGTCTTTCACACATTTATCTATCACTCTATTGGCTATTTAACATCCTACTTAATAGAACAACGTTATCGGCCTCACTTCAAAATTGATGGTAGCTCAGGTGGGGTGTTCTCTCGGTTAGACCACATATCATATCATCACAAACCACAAGTATTGCTCTTCACTTTGATTTGCTGTTCCAACCACTGTCTTTTGTAGAGTTCTAGATTACCATTCATTCGTGTGGCCATTGTTTAGGCAACATGCATGGATCTTACAAGGTTCTTTTCTAGCCGACATCTTCTCCACAATTAAGGCCCACATCTCACAATTTTGAAAAATATATATATCTTCTTTTGGTATATCTAAGTTGCTTGATACGTACACTTATAGCTGCTCCGGTATTTGTTCACGGATCATGAATACGAAGGGAATAGGCTCTCACTTTTGGTTTCCAGTGGCAACAAACAATGGTTATCATTTTCATCATGCGCTCTATTAATTCATAGATCTTCAACATTGGTGGCAATTTCCGATACGACCCGTTACACGACTCGAAACCCACACGGTAAAAACACGACATGAACTCGCACGATTAAAAAACGGGTCATTTTTGAGTCAACCCGCTGCTGACTAGTTTATAAACAGGTGGGTTTCGAGTCAACTGTTGTGTGGATTTCAGCTGCACCAAAATGGATTCAGTTGCATCCTCAACTTGTGATACTCGCAAGTGCACGAGCCGTTTGGTAGTATAGCATATGTAAGTGCGAGGTCGATCCCACGAGGATTGGTGATTGAATGATCCAATTCATTTTCCCTACACAAAACAGAAATGAAAAAAAAGAGGAAATAAATAAAAAAAGGAAGAAAGAAAATAACTAACTCAAGTAGATAAGTTCCCAAGTTCAATTAGATTAACGGATTGATTCTAGCTAATGTATGATTAAGCCATGGTGTGTGGTCATAACCTTGTGTTCCTAATTCCCTAATTTGATCATTTGTTGTCTAACCTAAAATTAAGCATTAGGAACCCATTAAGCATAGAAGAACAATTTAAACAACCAAGCATGTATCTAATCCCTGTTGTCGAATGTCCATACATACTCTTCCTATTCATAGTTCAATTCGAATTAAAGTATGGTGTCTACTCTTAATTCAAACCAAGATAGCTAACATGCAAGCCTAAATGGTGATCAATCATTCAAACTAGCATATTAACTTATAAGCATAATGAATAAGAACATGAACCATAATTGAAACTTGGAAACTAATCAAACTTGAAACTAAAGAAAAGAATTTACATAATGAAAAATAAATTACAACTAAGAAGCAAAAGGAAAGCTAGAATTGAGAACTAGAAAGGAAAACTAAGAGAATTTGAGGGAGAGAAGGGAAGGGAGCTCTAGAGAAGTGTTTGAGAGCTCCCCCCCTTGGGGTGTGTTTACAAGCTTGGGAAACCTCACTATATATAGGCCTAAGGAAGCTGAAAATCTGAATTAAGTATGGCTAATGCATACAACACTTGTTTTATAAAATCTGAAATGGTTGATGCACTTCACTAATGCATACAACACTTCCATTATAAAATCTGAAATGGTTGATGCACTTCACTAATAAATCCCACCAGCAGCCCTAGCTCATCTTCATGTCACCATGACCAAGCTTCCAACCAGAAATAATAGCTCATCCTGAGGTCAGCATGACCAGCAACTTCAAGGGCTTACGAATTGGGCTTCCCTTAAGCAAATTAAGACTTTAAGCACTCAAACTTGAAGTTCAGAATGTCTTCTTTCCAGCCATATATCATTTGGGCCAATCCAAGGTCGGAGGAGGAAGTTAAGGCCAAAATAAATTGCTAACTCATTTTGCGCGCTGATAAAATCCATCCTGAGCATGGCTCTGTGTTTGCTAGGTAACAGACTCCATATTTATCCAATGGGGCTGAATTTTGGATATGTTATAGTACACACCCATTGGAACAACTTTCATGAAGAATGTGGCCTCATCCGAGCTATGTAGGTTGCTGAAACAAAGCTTGCAATATGACCTACGAAACTGAGCTGGCAGGGGACTGTAGCCAAAATTGAGTTTGTCTTTAAGCTCTTCATCCATTCATCCAAATTAGGCCCTAACATGCATGGATTGCATCATTTACTATCCAAAGCCCTCATTATTACCTAAAGCTCAATGAACTGAAAGATAAACACAAAAAGGATTAAAAGCACAAGTTTAACTCAAAAACATAACCAAATCATAAGCTAGAAGGGTACAAAATGATATGTAAATATGCACCGATCAAATACCCCCAAACCTAGATTTTGCTAGTCCTCGAGCAAAACAACACAAAACAAAGTTTAAAACAAAACAAGAAGTTAACTAGACCACTTTCGTAGGTAACTCGATTGCATTGAGCGAATGCAACAAGCCTTTAAACCTCTAGGCATCCCTAGTAGGAGGAGTTGTGTCTCCTGAGGGTTTAACAGATACGATACCCACAAACGTTTTTCTAACTCTACAAAACAAAATGGTTAGAAAACTTAATAGATTTGTTAGTCCTTAAGCAAAAACAAAAACAAAAACCAAAACAAAAATAATTACAAAAACAAAAACAAAAATAAAAGAAATAAAAATACAACTCAAAACAATCTTTCCGAACATTTTCTGAAGAGAAATGACTCATGCACATGACTCAAAAATTTTAACAATAAAAACTCAATTTTAGAAATTATTTACAAGGCGGCAAAGTTCAAAACACAACATGCTCAAAGTGTGGTAGTGTGATAGCCAAATGTAACAAATTCCCCAATCTTAGTTTTCACACAATTTCAAAAATCATACAAAGCACAAATTCAACTTCAAATCTCACCAAAGTTGTCCTCTCACAAATGAATCACTCAGAAGAGGGCTATAATGCAACACTCAGTTATAAACATGAGATTAGAGTTAAACCATAAAGACTTAACTCGAAATAGAAAGATGAAGAACTTGCATTAATATGATCTCAAGAAGGATGCCAAACACTTAAAAGTAAGAAAATGCATGCAATTCAACCATATGACATTTAAGATCAATTTAGGTCTTTAGCATAGGTTGTAATGGGGCCAAGGGTGTAAGGTGAGTAAGAAATGAAGGGTATGGATAAAACAAAGTCCAAGAAACTCAAAATATAAGAGCATAAAACAATTGTTTACAAGACTTCGAATCATCACGATTAGAATTTTTTCTTTTACACGATCAAAACTCCTTATACCTTCATTTACAATTATTCATACTCCTTTCCTTGAATTGAACAAACACCAATTTATTTAGAAGGCCCAAAAATGAAACCCAAAAATGAAATTTCATTCAACCACGAGTTTATCACAATTTTTTCTCTTTTCTTTTCTTTTCTTTCACCAATTGAGTGAATTTTTTTTTCTTTATGTAATATCCCTTCCCAAACTTAGCATGAAAAACACATCCGAATTAGAGCTCATGAGTTCCTTATAAAGGTAAATTCTTGTTTTTCGGGCTAAGGTGAGGAAATATAATTGGTAAAATGAAAGAAAAGGTTTACATGTAGGCTCAAAATGGTTAACAATGGAAAATCATGCTTAAGCATGCATAAGGTTAGCTTGAAAGGCACAAACGATCCAAAGAGGGCCTTAATATCACTTCTTAAATGTCATGAAATCAAATTGCATAAGAATGAATGACTTTTAAGTGTTCAACCAAATCAATGAATAATGAGATCAACAACTTTGATGACAAGAAAATAAGAGTATGTATATAACACTCATGAATTGAAGTACAAGGCTCAAAAGCTCACTTTATATAGTTGGTTAAATAAGTCTAATTTATGATTCATACAATTCTTTAGATCATGCAAATCCTTTAATTGGAAAATTATGAAACAAATGGCAAGTGCAAAGAAGGTTTTGAACATGTCATGCTAGAACGATGCCAAATTAATTAATTAATTAATTATTATTTTTTTACAATAAAAATTTACAAGGAAAAAAAAAAAAAAAAAAAATTCAATTTTTTATTTAAGTCATGCAACATTTATCACAATCTCATCAAATGTGTTCAGAAAGTGACTAAACAAAACAAGATTCAAAACAAGAAAGAAATTTAAAATTTTTTTATTTTTTATTTTTTTAAAATTTTAAGAAAAACCAAGTTTACTTGCTAAACTCCAATACCCCCAAACCTAGAAATGAGCATTGTCCTCAATGTTTAAAAATTAGCCACAAACAATGTCATAACAACAAATGAAAGGTATTAAAGCAAATAAAAAAAAATCACAAAATCACAAAAGAAAAGAAAAACAAAATAATTATAAAATAAAAATTACAACACAAACAAACAAAAAAAAAAAATGAAACAGTAAACCCTAATCACACAATTCTGAAACCCAAAAAAATTTTGAAGCCCAAAGCCCACAATTTCGAAACACAAACCACGGTGAATTTAACCCACTTTGAAACCCAAACTAAAGTGAAACCCGACCCACAATTTGTTTACATTTCCGGCTTTTTATTATTATTTAGTTTTGTAAAAACAAACTATCGAACCGTGATTAGCAACACAAAGAGCGGGATTTTAACATGGGTCATGATGTCTCGGTTCAGTGTAAGGGACCAACAGACAGGGCGAGACACGTGTCGACGCATAGAGGCGCCGCAGACTCCACAAGCAAAAATTACGGGCTCATGGAAAGGCGCGAAGACTTTACTGAACGCGTTCGTTCAGAAAAGACACGTCATGATAAATGAGTTGGGTATGGTTGGAAGGCGAGAAGGTTGTGGGACTCAAGGAATGCTTGGAGATTCAGAAAATGCTCAGATGCTGTAATGGCTAGGGTTTGTCAAAGACTAAGTCTATAAGAAAGGGTGAAAAAAAACGCAAACTCAGAAACACACAAAAGAGAAAAGAAAGAAAGAAGAAAAGAGAGTGAGAAATCAAATGGCCTCTAACTACCCATTTTCGTTGGATCTCAACCTAGCTCCACCGACTCAGACACGAGGCCAAGCAGCGGCACCAGTATGGATGCCCTACTTTGCTTCCGCACGGGGGCCTGTGACAGTAACTGACTCAATACTCCTGGACAACGATGTTGCCATTGGAGTGGCTAGAAATTTAGTGACTCCTAAAGATATACGTGTTCTGGGGACAAGGGATGACAACCGGGTCGTGAGCGATGCCCTGGCACTGAGCGTGCAGAGTACAGCAACAGTCGCAAGTTTGGGTCATCGCCTACTTGCGAAGTCCCATGAGGTAGAGGTGCTCAAAGCTCAGTTGGCGGCGGAGCGAAGTATGGTTGAAGATTGTCAGAGTGCTATAAAAAGCTTGAAAAGGGAAAGGTCAAGGATAGTGGAGGTGAATCGACACCAGCTAGAAGTATTGCGGGACGAGAATAAAAACCTATCAAAGATGGTAGAGTTGTATTCTCGCGACATGCGAAAGCAGCTGGAGGACCTAGACAGACCGGGTAAACGCAAACAAGCAGATCGCGAGAGTAGTTACGCTCAAGCTAAGATTGCGATCTTTGGGAGCTCAAGTGATGAGCCCCAAGAAGCTGTGCGTGAAGCCCCGGAAGAGGACAGCCAGAGGGCCAAACTCAAAGCTCCAATGGTCGAGACACCGAGCGCTGAGAAGAAATGACTTCTACTGCATTATTGATGTTTTTATTTTATTTTATTTTATTTTTTTGGTTGTTTTTGTCTTTATTTTGTTTTGGAAATAAAAGAGTAAATTTGCAAAAGGAAAAAGAAAACGGAAAAGAAAGCACACTTTCCAAACTTAAATCAAACGAAGACGACAAACGGAAATGGAAGCACAGTTCCCTAACTAAAATAAAATAAAGATGATAGCCGAAAGGGAAAGGCAAAAACACAAAGCTCTAGAAAATGAAAGTAACGGGCAAAAACATTAAACACCAGAAAACACGGAAAAAAGTAAAGTAAAAGTAAAGGTGCTCCCCCTTGAAGCGATTAGGTCGAGCATGCCCGGGAAATCCGAAATGGTGTTGGCTCTCTCTCATCAGCATATGTCTATTTAAACCACACCTCTGCAAGCGGATGATACCCAGCATTTCTTCCTGCAACTCAAGGAAAAACATCAAAAAATCCAGAAACAGAAAAAAAAATGGCATCCTCATGCACTCACCTTGATGATCTCAACCTTGAGCTCTCACTTGCACCACCGAATGCCCAGACAAGGGCTCCTCCAAACACTGTCTTTCCAAACTCTTCATATCATCACGGCACGGCCTCAAACTTTGCTGAGGCAATACCGAACTTTTCTGAGGCACTGTCGAACAGAGCAGTGCTGCTAGGAGGCATGATTAGCAGCAAGCTCACTCCGACAGATCATCTGCATGTGGCACAGAGGTCTGATAAGGCAGCGGTAGAGGAGTCCCACAATTTAACTGTGCTCCACGCGGTCTCCGCTACCAATTTGGGCATGCGATTACTGGCGAGGACAAGGGAGTGTGCCGCGATGAGCGAGGAAATAGCTTCCTTGAAGGCTATGGTGGCGGACTTGCAGAAGTGTCTCTACTGTGCCAATCAGCACGTGGAAGCACTGCAGAGGAAAAATGAGGACCATGTCGAGCTGCTGCAGATTCTGCAAGTAAGAGAAAATAGAGGCAAGCCATGATGATGATGAAGATGAAGAAGAAGAAGAAGAAGAAGAAGTTTTTTATTTTTATTTTTTATTTTTTTATTTTTTTTATTTTTTTTGTTTTGTTTTTTGTTTTTTTTTGTTTTTTAATGCAGCGTTTGAAAAAAAAATGTGTTTTAACACTCAGAAATAAACTAACTAACAATACCACGTAAATAAATAAATAAACTAACTTAACAAAACAAAAACAAAGACTATACAGAAAAGAAAACAAAGAAAATAAATAAATAAATAAAACTTAATTTAAAAACACACGAATATACAAGCAACTCACGGATGACCAGTTAAGGGCCTCAGAAAACACAGCCAGGGGATCCGGGAAGGTTGGAGGGGTCACAATGGTCCCGCTTAAAACCCAAACTTCTTAGACACCGAAGGTGTCGCCTAAAGAACTCCTAGACACTGTATTGACGGAAGTGCTTACTGGAGTTACCATAAGTCGGCTCATATGAAAAATCTTTTTTTTTTTTTTAAAAAAAAAAATTTTAAGATAAGAAATAAAAACAAATTAAGATAAAATGAAACAACAAACCATAAACAAAAATGAACTAAGTACTGTAAACAAATTCAAACAAACAACATAAATTGTTGTACTAAACCAAGAAACCAAAGAAAAAAAAAAAAAAAAAAAAACAGCACTTTCTATCACCCGTTTATCACCATTTGGACAGATTCGTTTCTATGTTTTTCAGCTTCGACCTCTGTTCCGTTTTTAGGCTATAACTTTCCAACCGTAAGTCCAAATTTTACGTTCTTTATATGGTTGGATTCAGCATAGAAAAACAAAGAACTCAACGGGGACCAAAAGGCAAAAACAACTACGAAAATAAACAGAATTCAAAGAAGAGAAAGGATTGAAATGCTCCCCCTTGAAGCGATTAGGTCGAGCATGGATGCACTTGGAGGTCGCGACTTCTCTCATTGCTCCACACTTCCCATTCTTATGATTGAGGTTGCCATCTCTCTCCATTTTTATTAAGCTATCATAAATTGCTAAAATAAACACACAAACTTGAAATGGAATTAAAAGGATTAGGAAATAAAAACTAAAATGAAAAGGAAAATCAACACACATCCAATTCCATGCTTCAAAGCAACAAGCACCAATGGGTTGTGTAAGCTGGGACTTAAACCCAGTTCTCTTGCTTGTTGGGCAATTGTCCTTTTCTGTTGGACTACAAACACAACTTGTCCATTAACGTCATTAACTTTAAAACTTGAAATTGTCTAGAAAAACATGAAAATGAAAAATAAAAATAAAACAAGTAGGGAAAAGAAATAGAACCAAACTATGTTGCCAATCCCCGGCAACGGCGCCAAAAACTTGTTGTGTGGATTTCAGCTGCACCAAAATGGATTCAGTTGCATCCTCAACTTGTGATACTCGCAAGTGCACGAGCCGTTTGGTAGTATAGCATATGTAAGTGCGAGGTCGATCCCACGAGGATTGGTGATTGAATGATCCAATTCATTTTCCCTACACAAAACAGAAATGAAAAAAAAGAGGAAATAAATAAAAAAAGGAAGAAAGAAAATAACTAACTCAAGTAGATAAGTTCCCAAGTTCAATTAGATTAACGGATTGATTCTAGCTAATGTATGATTAAGCCATGGTGTGTGGTCATAACCTTGTGTTCCTAATTCCCTAATTTGATCATTTGTTGTCTAACCTAAAATTAAGCATTAGGAACCCATTAAGCATAGAAGAACAATTTAAACAACCAAGCATGTATCTAATCCCTGTTGTCGAATGTCCATACATACTCTTCCTATTCATAGTTCAATTCGAATTAAAGTATGGTGTCTACTCTTAATTCAAACCAAGATAGCTAACATGCAAGCCTAAATGGTGATCAATCATTCAAACTAGCATATTAACTTATAAGCATAATGAATAAGAACATGAACCATAATTGAAACTTGGAAACTAATCAAACTTGAAACTAAAGAAAAGAATTTACATAATGAAAAATAAATTACAACTAAGAAGCAAAAGGAAAGCTAGAATTGAGAACTAGAAAGGAAAACTAAGAGAATTTGAGGGAGAGAAGGGAAGGGAGCTCTAGAGAAGTGTTTGAGAGCTCCCCCCCTTGGGGTGTGTTTACAAGCTTGGGAAACCTCACTATATATAGGCCTAAGGAAGCTGAAAATCTGAATTAAGTATGGCTAATGCATACAACACTTGTTTTATAAAATCTGAAATGGTTGATGCACTTCACTAATGCATACAACACTTCCATTATAAAATCTGAAATGGTTGATGCACTTCACTAATAAATCCCACCAGCAGCCCTAGCTCATCTTCATGTCACCATGACCAAGCTTCCAACCAGAAATAATAGCTCATCCTGAGGTCAGCATGACCAGCAACTTCAAGGGCTTACGAATTGGGCTTCCCTTAAGCAAATTAAGACTTTAAGCACTCAAACTTGAAGTTCAGAATGTCTTCTTTCCAGCCATATATCATTTGGGCCAATCCAAGGTCGGAGGAGGAAGTTAAGGCCAAAATAAATTGCTAACTCATTTTGCGCGCTGATAAAATCCATCCTGAGCATGGCTCTGTGTTTGCTAGGTAACAGACTCCATATTTATCCAATGGGGCTGAATTTTGGATATGTTATAGTACACACCCATTGGAACAACTTTCATGAAGAATGTGGCCTCATCCGAGCTATGTAGGTTGCTGAAACAAAGCTTGCAATATGACCTACGAAACTGAGCTGGCAGGGGACTGTAGCCAAAATTGAGTTTGTCTTTAAGCTCTTCATCCATTCATCCAAATTAGGCCCTAACATGCATGGATTGCATCATTTACTATCCAAAGCCCTCATTATTACCTAAAGCTCAATGAACTGAAAGATAAACACAAAAAGGATTAAAAGCACAAGTTTAACTCAAAAACATAACCAAATCATAAGCTAGAAGGGTACAAAATGATATGTAAATATGCACCGATCATCAACCCGCTAATCTCATTAATTCTCTTCAAACATGTGGGTTTCGGGTGGGTGCATATGACAATGTGGGATACTTTCAACATAGCCATGTTATGTAACGGAATGAAATAAACATATACATTTGTATATGTACCTATATATAAGCCGAACTAACAAACAAGATATGTATTTTGGCAACCCAAAAAAAAAACCAAGATATGTATATAACAGATTATATATGCATGGTTTATTTGACAAGTTGGTTGTACATACATATTCCAATGAGAAAGTTTGGGTGGTGTGGTGTGGTGTGGTGTGGGGTGGGGTGTGTACAGAGCCGGTCCATTAGATATGGAAGCCCTATGCGAAGAGAGCTAATGAGGCCCTATATGTATAAATAAAATAACAATTTTTTTTTTTTTAGGGATAGAGATTCACTTGATTTTTTAGGTTTCTTGCAATCATATGATGGCTAATTCCAAATGAAACACATAATTTCTAAATTCTAATATGTGAGAGAGAGAGAGAGAGAGAGAGAGAGAGAGGTGTGGTGGAGTAGCAGAGACGCATAGCACGCTTTTTGCCTTGCCAAAGAGTAAACAATAATTTTTTTTTGGACGGGAGAGTCAAGAAGAAGTTGGGTAGAAGTGAATTTGAGGCCAAATGAAAGAAAAGCGATTTGGGAATAGCAAGGAGAGCACGCCGTACGCATGCATGACTCACGAGTAATTTTTTTTTTAATTTTTTAATGATTGGAACAAAAATCTGCACGTTAGGAATAAAAAATAATGTTTTGAAATAAAAATTTGCTTAAAACGAAAAGTAGCATAAAATATATAATATAATGCTGGACTTTTAAAAACATTTGGAGGCCCAGTGAGGTTGCACAGCCCGCACATGCCATGGGCCGTCTCTGAGTGTGTAATGAAAATTTTGAATAACGTTAGGGAGGGAATTGAAATATTGATAGGTATAGGGTAGAGAAACACTCCATAATCACAATTAGCTCAAAGCTTGGCATTGGCAAATACAGGCAAGTTGGATCTTTGATGAAGCTTTAATTCTTCATCACCATCCAACCTAGAGAAGTAGTGGTCAACCATCAGTGATGAGCTCCAAACTAGAAGGCTTCCACTTGTCCTTGTCCCAATGTAAGAGCATAAAATAATTGTTTACAAGACTTCGAATCATCACGATTAGATTTTTTCTTTTACATGATCAAAACCCCTTATACCTTCATTTACATTGATTGATACTCCTTTCCTTTAATTGAACAAACACCAATTTATTTTGAAGGCCCAAAAATGAAATTTCAATCAACCACCACTTAAATTTTCTCTTTTCTTTCACCAATTGTGTGATTTTTTTTTTCTTCGAAATGTAACACCCATTCCCAAACTTAGTATGAAAAACACATCCCAATTAAAGCTCATGAGTTCCTTAGAAAGGTAAATATTTGTTTTTCGGGCTAAGGCGAGGAAATAAAATTGGTAAATGAAAGAAAAGGTTTATATGTATGCTCAAAATGGTTAACAATGGAAAATCATGCTTAAGCATGCATAAGGTTAACTTGAAAGGCACAAACGATCCAAAGAGGGCCTTAATATCACTTCTTAAATGTCATGAAATCAAATTGCATAAGAATGAATGACTTTTAAGTGTTCAACCAAATCAATGAATAATGAGATCAAACAACAACTTTGATGACAAGAAAATAAGAGTATGTATATAACACTCATGAATTGAAGTACAAGGCTCAAAAGCTCACTTTATATGGTTGGTTATATAAGTCTAATTTATGCTTCATACAATTCTTTAGATCATGCAAATCCTTTAATTGGAAAACTATGAAACAAATGGCAAGTTTAAAGAAGGTTTCAAGCATATCATGTTAGAACAATGCCAAATTAAAAAAAATTTTTTTTAAATTTTTTTTTTTAATAAAAAAAAAACACTAAAATAAAATGAAATCCAATTTTCATTTAAGTCATGCAAACATTTATCACAATCTCATCAAATGTGTTCGGAAAGTGAATAAAATCAAAATAAAAATAAAAGCAAGACTCAAACAAAATAAAATAAAAATAAAAACAAGCAAAAAAATTAAATTAAATTAAGGAAAAAAATCAAATTTACATGCTAAACTCCAATACCCCCAAACCTAGAAATGAACATTGTCCTCAATGTTTAAAAATTAGGAACAAGCAATGTCATAGCAAGAAATGAAAGGTACTAAAGTAAATATAAATCACAAAACACACAAGAATTAAAATACACAAATAAAATAATTACAAAAATAAAAATTACAAAACAAACAAACAAACAAACAAAAAAATGAAACAGTAAACCCTAATCACACAATTCTGAAACCCAAAAAAATTTGAAGCCCAAAGCCCACAATGAAATTAACCCACCTTGAAACCCAAACAAGGTGAAAAACCGACCCAAAATGAATTCTGAAGCCCACACATTTTATTATTATTATTATTTTTTTTTTTAAAAAGAAGATAAAACGTGAATTATGAGCGCAAAGTGGGATTTCTGAAAAGAAAGCACGTGGTCCCTAATGTCGTCTCATGGATAGTCACGGGCAGAAAGCAGGAGCCACGTGTCGACGCATAGAGGCGCCGCAGACTCCACAAGCAGAAATTACGGGGCCATACAAAGTCGTGATGACTTTACTGAACGCGTCCGTTCAGAAAGGTCACGTCGAGATAAATGTGTTGGGTACGGTTGGAAAGCGAGAAGGTTGTGGGACTCGATGAATGCTGGAGATTCAGAAATGCTTAGACGCTGCAATGGCTAGGGTTTGTCAAAGACTATATCTATAAGAAGGAAAAAGAAGGGGATAAAAACAAAACCACAAACTCAGAAACACAAAAGAGAAAAGAAGAAAAAAGTGAGAAATCAAATGGCCTCTTCCTACCCATTTTCGTTGGATCTCAACCTAGCTCCACCGACTCAAACATTGGGCCAAGCAGCGGCACCAGTATGGATGCCCTACTTTGGCTCCTCCCGGGGGCCTGTGTCTGTCAATGACTCAATACTCCTAGACAACGATGTTGCTATTGGAGTTGGCAGAAATTTAGTGACTCCCAAAGATATACGTGTGTTCGGGACAAGGGATGACAACCGGGTCACGAGTGATGCCCTGGCACTGAGCGTGCAGAGTACAGCATGTGTCACAAGTTTGGGTCATCGCCTACTTGCGAAGTCCCATGAGGTGGAGGTGCTCAAAGCTCAGTTGGCGGCGGAGCGAAGTATGGTTGAAGATTGTCAGAGTGCTATAAAAAGCTTGAAAAGGGAAAGGTCAAGGATAGTGGAGGTGAATCGACACCAGCTAGAAGTATTGCGGGACGAGAATAAAAACCTATCAAAGATGGTAGAGTTGTATTCTCGCGACATGCGAAAGCAGCTGGAGGACCTAGACCGACCGGGTAAACGCAAGAAAGTAGATCACGAGAGTAGTTACGCTCAAGCTAAGATTGCGATCTTTGGGAGCTCAAGTGATGAGCCCCAAGAGGTTGTGCGTGAAGACCCAGAAGTGGACATCCAGACGGCCAAACTCAAAGCTCCTATGGTCGAGACACCGAAGGCCAAGAAGAAATGATTTCAGTTTTTATTTAATTTTAAAGTGTATGTGTGTTTTTTTTTTTCTTTAATTGGGAAATAAAAACGTTAGCTATCTCAAAGAAACGATTGACCCTAAATTTAAAGAACGACAATCAAACAAAAACACGAAGACCCAAACAAGATTTTTTATTTTTTATTTTTTATTTTTTTTAGTTAAGTAAATACACAAATAACTGCTTCTTCTTTTAAGAGAAAAACTTAAGGATGACCAGTTAAGGGCCTCAGAAAACACAGCCAGGGGTTCCGGGAAGGTTGGAGGGGTCACAATGGTCCCGCTTAAAACCCTAACTTCTTAGACACCGAAGGTGTCGCCTTAAAGAACTCCTAGACACTGTATAGACTGCGGTTGCTCACTGGAGTTACCAAAAAATTTAGCTCCTTCAAAGAATATCCTATGAGTTTTAAATGATACTACCTAATTAAATAAAAAAACAAAATAAATAAATAAATAAATAAACTGAAATAAACACGCAATTCAAACAAGAATTTAAAAGAAGAGTTGGGATTCTTGCACCAGGTGTCCAAGACGCATCTTTAATTTTGTCTCTTCTTCCAACTACATTATTAAGAAACTTGTCAAACAAGAAGAAAATAATTGAAAATAAAATAAAATAAAATAAAAACTGAAAAAGCAAAAACACAAACATCAGAAAACAGGGAGGCAAAAGTAAGTGAAAGTGTAGACATGCTCCCTTTTAAAAAAAAACGTGCTCGCAATTTGCGCCAGAAATGAAGGGATCCGAGAGAAAAGAGCACAGGATAGCACCCTCGAGATCCGAAGTGCTTTCGGCTCCCTCGTCTGTATAAGTCTATTTAAACTCATCTCGGTGAAGTAGAAGAGCACCCCGCATTTCTTCCTGCAAATTCAGAGAAAAACATCAAAAAATCCAAAAACAAAACAATGGCATCCTCATGCACTCACCTTGATGATCTTAACCTTGAATTGTCCCTTGCGCCACCGAATGCGCAGATAAGGGTTCCTCCAAACCATGTCTTCCCAAACTCCACATATCATCACGGTACGGCCTCAAACTTTGCTGAGATAATACCGAACTTTTCTGAGGCAATGCCGAACAGAGCAGCGCTGCTGGGAGGCATGATTGGTAACAATCTCACACCGACAGATCATCTGCATGTGGCAAAGAGGTCTGACAAGGCAGCGGTGGAGGAGTCCCACAATTTAACTGTACTCCACGCGGTCTCGGCTACCAATTTGGGCATGCGATTGCTGGCGAGAACACGGGAGTGTGCCGCGATGAGCGAGGAAATAGCTTCCTTGAAGGCTATGGTGGCGGACTTGCAGAAGCGGCTCTATTGTGCCAATCAGCACGTGGAAGCACTGCAGAGAAAAAATGAGGACCATGTGGAGCTGCTGCAGATTCTGCAAGTAAGAGATAATAGAGGCATGCCATGAAGATGAAGATGAAGACGAAGAAGAAGAAGAAGAAGTTGTTTTTATTTTTAATTTATTTGAATGTTCTTTTTTTTTTTTTTTTTTTTTTTTTGTTTTTTTTTTAATCTTTTACTTTTTTTTTTCTTTGTTTGTAATGCAGTGTTTGAGTGAAATAAAAATAATATGTTTTTAACACTCAGAAATAAACTAACTAACCACACTACGTAAATAAATACATAAACTAACTTAACAAAACAAAAAAAAAGAAAACAAAGAAGTTCCAAATTGATTTTTTTTTAAAATTTATTATTATTTACAACTAATTGACCACACAAAGAAAAATAAAAAAAATAAAAAAAAAGAAGTTCCAAATTGCAATTTACAAGGATAAAAAAAAATAAAAACTCAAATTTCAATTTTTTTATTTTTATTTTTTTTTTTGTTTTGTTTTTTTTTTTTATAAAACACACAAATATACAAGCAACTCATGGATGACCAGTTAAGGGCCTCAGAAAACACAGCCAGGGGATCCGGGAAGGTTGGAGGGGTCACAAAGGTCCCACTTAAAACCCAAACTTCTTAGACACCGAAGGTGTCGCCTAAAGAACTCCTAGACACTGTATTGACGGAGACGCTCACTGGAGTTACCACGAGTCAGCTAATATAAAAAATCTTTTTAATTTTTTTTTAATAAAAGAAATAGAAAATTAAAATTACTAAAATAATAACAAAACAACTAAAGAGAAAAGATTGGAATACTCCCCTTTGAAGCGATTAGGTCGAGCATGGATGCATTTGGAGGTCGCGACTTCTCCCACTGCTCCACACTTCCCATTCTTATGATTGAGGTTGCCATCTCTCTCCATTTATTATTGAGCTATAATAAATTTCTAAAACAAACATAGAAAACTTGAAACGGAATTAAAGGATTACGAAATATATAAAAAACTAGAAATGAAAGGGAAAAATCAACACAAGTCCAATTCCATGCTTCAAAGCAACAAGCACCAATGGGTTGTGTAAGCTGGGACTTAAACCCAGTTCTCTTGCTTGTTGGGCAATTGTCCTTTTCTGTTGGACTACAAACACAACTGGTCCATTAACGTTATTAACTTTAAAACAAGAAATTGTCTAGAAAAACATGAAAATGAAAAATAAAAATAAAAAAAAAGTAGGGAAAAGAAATATAACCAAACTATGCTGCCAATCCCCGGCAACGGCGCCAAAAACTTGTTGTGTAGATACAGCTGCACCAAAATGGATTAAGCTGCATCCTCAACTTGTGATACTCGCAAGTGCACGAGCCGTTCGGTAGTATAGCGTATGTAAGTGCGAGGTCGATCCCACGAGGATTGGTGATTGAATGATTCAATTCATTTTCCCTACACAAAACAGAAATGAAAAAGAAATGAAATAAATAAAACAAGGAAGAAAGAAATAACTAACTCAAGCAGATAAGTTCCCAAGTTCAATTAGATTAATGGATTGATTCTAGCTAAAGTATGATTAAGCCATGGTGTGTGGTCATAACCTTGTGTTCCTAATTCCCTAATTTGATCATTTGTTGTCTAACCTAAAATTAAGCATTAGGAACCCATTAAGCATAGAAGAACAATTTAAACAACCAAGCTTCCATTAATGCACTTCACTAATGCATACAACACTTCCATTATAAAATCTGAAATGGTTGATGCACTTCACTAATAAATCCCACCAGCAGCCCTAGCTCATCTTCAAGTCACCATGACCAAGCTTCCAACCAGAAATAATAGCTCATCCTGAGGTCAGCATGACCAGCAACTTCAAGGGCTTACGAATTGGGCTTCCCTTAAGCAAATTAAGACTTTAAGCACTCAAACTTGAAGTTCAGAATGTCTTCTTTCCAGCCATATATCATTTGGGCCAATCCAAGGTCGGAGGAGGAAGTTAAGGCCAAAACAAATTGCTAACTCATTTTGCGCGCTGATAAAATCCATCCTGAGCATGGCTCTGTGTTTGCTAGGTAACAGACTCCATATGTATCCAATGGGGCTGCATTTTGGATATGTTTTAGTACACACACATTGGAACAACTTTCATGAAGAATGCTGCCTCATCCGAGCTGTGTAGGTTGCTGAAACAAAGCTTGCAATATGACCTACGGAACTGGACTGGCAGGGGGCTGTAGCCAAAATGAGTTTGTCTTTAAGCACTTCTTCCCTTTATCCAAATCAGGCTTTAACATGCATGGATTACATCATTTCATATCCAAAGCCATCATTGTTACCTAAAGCTCAATGAACTGAAAGATAAACACAAAAAGGATTAAAAGCACAAGTTTAACTCAAAAACATAACCAAATCATAAGCTAGAAGGGTACAAAATAATATACAATTATGAACCGATCAAATACCCCCAAACCTAGATTTTGCTAGTCCTCGAGCAAAACAACACAAAACAAAGTTAAAAACAAAACAAGAAGTTAACTAGACCACTTTCGTAGGTACAGCTGCACCAAAATGGATTCAGTTGCATCCTCAACTTGTGATACTCGCAAGTGCACGAGCCGTTTGGTAGTATAGCATATGTAAGTGCGAGGTCGATCCCACGAGGATTGGTGATTGAATAATCCAATTCATTTTTCCTACACAAAACAGAAATGAAAAAGAAATGAAATAAATAAAACAAGGAAGAAAGAAATAACTAACTCAAGCAGATAAGTTCCCAAGTTCAATTAGATTAATGGATTGATTCTAGCTAAAGTATGATTAAGCCATGGTGTGTGGTCATAACCTTGTGTTCCTAATTCCCTAATTTGATCATTTGTTGTCTAACCTAAAATTAAGCATTAGGAACCCATTAAGCATAGAAGAACAATTTAAACAACCAAGCATGTATCTAATCCCTGTTGTCGAATGTCCATACATACTCTTCCTATTCATAGTTCAATTCGAATTAAAGTATGGTGTCTACTCTTAATTCAAACCAAGATAGCTAACATGCAAGCCTAAATGGTGATCAATCATTCAAACTAGCATATTAACTTATAAGCATAATGAATAAGAACAAAAATCATAATTGAAACTTGGAAACTAATCAAACTTGAAACTAAAGAAAAGAATTTACATAACAATGAAAATTAAAGTAGAACTTGGAAAGACTTAAAGGAAAATTTCAGCACAAAGATCTCATTATAACAATTGAAAACTAGAAAGAGAAACTAAGAGAATTTGAGGGAGAGAAGGGAAGGGAGCTCTAAAGAAGTGTTTGAGAGCTCCCCCCATTGGGGTGTGTTTACAAGCTTGGGAAACCTCACTATATATAGGCCTAAGGAAGCTGAAAATCTGAATTAAGTATGGCTAATGCATACAACACTTGTTTTATAAAATCTGAAATGGTTGATGCACTTCACTAATGCATACAACACTTCCATTATAAAATCTGAAATGGTTGATGCACTTCACTAATAAATCCCACCAGCAGCCCTAGCTCATCTTCATGTCACCATGACCAAGCTTCCAACCAGAAATAATAGCTCATCCTGAGGTCAGCATGACCAGCAACTTCAAGGGCTTACGAATTGGGCTTCCCTTAAGCAAATTAAGACTTTAAGCACTCAAACTTGAAGTTCAGAATGTCTTCTTTCCAGCCATATATCATTTGGGCCAATCCAAGGTCGGAGGAGGAAGTTAAGGCCAAAACAAATTGCTAACTCATTTTGCGCGCTGATAAAATCCATCCTGAGCATGGCTCTGTGTTTGCTAGGTAACAGACTCCATATGTATCCAATGGGGCTGCATTTTGGATATGTTTTAGTACACACCCATTGGAACAACTTTCATGAAGAATGCTGCCTCATCCGAGCTGTGTAGGTTGCTGAAACAAAGCTTGCAATATGACCTACGGAACTGGACTGGCAGGGGGCTGTAGCCAAAATGAGTTTGTCTTTAAGCACTTCTTCCCTTTATCCAAATCAGGCTTTAACATGCATGGATTACATCATTTCATATCCAAAGCCATCATTGTTACCTAAAGCTCAATGAACTGAAAGATAAACACAAAAAGGATTAAAAGCACAAGTTTAACTCAAAAACATAACCAAATCATAAGCTAGAAGGGTACAAAATAATATACAATTATGAACCGATCAAATACCCCCAAACCTAGATTTTGCTAGTCCTCGAGCAAAACAACACAAAACAAAGTTAAAAACAAAACAAGAAGTTAACTAGACCACTTTCGTAGGTACAGCTGCACCAAAATGGATTCAGTTGCATCCTCAACTTGTGATACTCGCAAGTGCACGAGCCGTTTGGTAGTATAGCATATGTAAGTGCGAGGTCGATCCCACGAGGATTGGTGATTGAATAATCCAATTCATTTTTCCTACACAAAACAGAAATGAAAAAGAAATGAAATAAATAAAACAAGGAAGAAAGAAATAACTAACTCAAGCAGATAAGTTCCCAAGTTCAATTAGATTAATGGATTGATTCTAGCTAAAGTATGATTAAGCCATGGTGTGTGGTCATAACCTTGTGTTCCTAATTCCCTAATTTGATCATTTGTTGTCTAACCTAAAATTAAGCATTAGGAACCCATTAAGCATAGAAGAACAATTTAAACAACCAAGCATGTATCTAATCCCTGTTGTCGAATGTCCATACATACTCTTCCTATTCATAGTTCAATTCGAATTAAAGTATGGTGTCTACTCTTAATTCAAACCAAGATAGCTAACATGCAAGCCTAAATGGTGATCAATCATTCAAACTAGCATATTAACTTATAAGCATAATGAATAAGAACAAAAATCATAATTGAAACTTGGAAACTAATCAAACTTGAAACTAAAGAAAAGAATTTACATAACAATGAAAATTAAAGTAGAACTTGGAAAGACTTAAAGGAAAATTTCAGCACAAAGATCTCATTATAACAATTGAAAACTAGAAAGAGAAACTAAGAGAATTTGAGGGAGAGAAGGGAAGGGAGCTCTAAAGAAGTGTTTGAGAGCTCCCCCCATTGGGGTGTGTTTACAAGCTTGGGAAACCTCACTATATATAGGCCTAAGGAAGCTGAAAATCTGAATTAAGTATGGCTAATGCATACAACACTTGTTTTATAAAATCTGAAATGGTTGATGCACTTCACTAATGCATACAACACTTCCATTATAAAATCTGAAATGGTTGATGCACTTCACTAATAAATCCCACCAGCAGCCCTAGCTCATCTTCATGTCACCATGACCAAGCTTCCAACCAGAAATAATAGCTCATCCTGAGGTCAGCATGACCAGCAACTTCAAGGGCTTACGAATTGGGCTTCCCTTAAGCAAATTAAGACTTTAAGCACTCAAACTTGAAGTTCAGAATGTCTTCTTTCCAGCCATATATCATTTGGGCCAATCCAAGGTCGGAGGAGGAAGTTAAGGCCAAAACAAATTGCTAACTCATTTTGCGCGCTGATAAAATCCATCCTGAGCATGGCTCTGTGTTTGCTAGGTAACAGACTCCATATGTATCCAATGGGGCTGCATTTTGGATATGTTTTAGTACACACCCATTGGAACAACTTTCATGAAGAATGCTGCCTCATCCGAGCTGTGTAGGTTGCTGAAACAAAGCTTGCAATATGACCTACGGAACTGGACTGGCAGGGGGCTGTAGCCAAAATGAGTTTGTCTTTAAGCACTTCTTCCCTTTATCCAAATCAGGCTTTAACATGCATGGATTACATCATTTCATATCCAAAGCCATCATTGTTACCTAAAGCTCAATGAACTGAAAGATAAACACAAAAAGGATTAAAAGCACAAGTTTAACTCAAAAACATAACCAAATCATAAGCTAGAAGGGTACAAAATAATATACAATTATGAACCGATCAAATACCCCCAAACCTAGATTTTGCTAGTCCTCGAGCAAAACAACACAAAACAAAGTTAAAAACAAAACAAGAAGTTAACTAGACCACTTTCGTAGGTACAGCTGCACCAAAATGGATTCAGTTGCATCCTCAACTTGTGATTTCCGGAAGTGCACGAGCCGTTTGGTAGTATAGCGTATGTAAGTGCGAGGTCGATCCCACGAGGATTGGTGATTGAATGATCCAATTCATTTTCCCTACACAAAACAGAAATGAAAAAGAAATGAAATAAATAAAACAAGGAAGAAAGAAATAACTAACTCAAGCAGATAAGTTCCCAAGTTCAATTAGATTAATGGATTGATTCTAGCTAAAGTATGATTAAGCCATGGTGTGTGGTCATAACCTTGTGTTCCTAATTCCCTAATTTGATCATTTGTTGTCTAACCTAAAATTAAGCATTAGGAACCCATTAAGCATAGAAGAACAATTTAAACAACCAAGCATGTATCTAATCCCTGTTGTCGAATGTCCATACATACTCTTCCTATTCATAGTTCAATTCGAATTAAAGTATGGTGTCTACTCTTAATTCAAACCAAGATAGCTAACATGCAAGCCTAAATGGTGATCAATCATTCAAACTAGCATATTAACTTATAAGCATAATGAATAAGAACAAAAATCATAATTGAAACTTGGAAACTAATCAAACTTGAAACTAAAGAAAAGAATTTACATAACAATGAAAATTAAAGTAGAACTTGGAAAGACTTAAAGGAAAATTTCAGCACAAAGATCTCATTATAACAATTGAAAACTAGAAAGAGAAACTAAGAGAATTTGAGGGAGAGAAGGGAAGGGAGCTCTAAAGAAGTGTTTGAGAGCTCCCCCCATTGGGGTGTGTTTACAAGCTTGGGAAACCTCACTATATATAGGCCTAAGGAAGCTGAAAATCTGAATTAAGTATGGCTAATGCATACAACACTTGTTTTATAAAATCTGAAATGGTTGATGCACTTCACTAATGCATACAACACTTCCATTATAAAATCTGAAATGGTTGATGCACTTCACTAATAAATCCCACCAGCAGCCCTAGCTCATCTTCATGTCACCATGACCAAGCTTCCAACCAGAAATAATAGCTCATCCTGAGGTCAGCATGACCAGCAACTTCAAGGGCTTACGAATTGGGCTTCCCTTAAGCAAATTAAGACTTTAAGCACTCAAACTTGAAGTTCAGAATGTCTTCTTTCCAGCCATATATCATTTGGGCCAATCCAAGGTCGGAGGAGGAAGTTAAGGCCAAAACAAATTGCTAACTCATTTTGCGCGCTGATAAAATCCATCCTGAGCATGGCTCTGTGTTTGCTAGGTAACAGACTCCATATGTATCCAATGGGGCTGCATTTTGGATATGTTTTAGTACACACCCATTGGAACAACTTTCATGAAGAATGCTGCCTCATCCGAGCTGTGTAGGTTGCTGAAACAAAGCTTGCAATATGACCTACGGAACTGGACTGGCAGGGGGCTGTAGCCAAAATGAGTTTGTCTTTAAGCACTTCTTCCCTTTATCCAAATCAGGCTTTAACATGCATGGATTACATCATTTCATATCCAAAGCCATCATTGTTACCTAAAGCTCAATGAACTGAAAGATAAACACAAAAAGAATTAAAAGCACAAGTTTAACTCAAAAACATAACCAAATCATAAGCTAGAAGGGTACAAAATAATATACAATTATGAACCGATCATCCCACACGACAGCTTTGCAACCTTCTCTAAAGTCCTTGCTTATATGCCCTCAAAGAACATGGCTAGTTATTCTGTACTCGCGGACAAGGCATTCGTCAATTGCCTGCACCCTTCCTTCTCTAATGGATCTCAAACAAATCTTCAAGCTCATCGGCGACGCCTTCTTCAGTGATCGGATCATTGAAGCTAACCATTCATGATGATGATCATCATCTGCCATGTTTGCATCAACAACCTCCCTCCCAAGGACACTTAAGATTTCTTCAACTGTTGGTCTGGAAAAGCACTTGTCAATGTCAATGACATCCATTTTGTGAAGAGCACTTCTCGTTCAGAGTCGGTTGCTGCAAGGAGTATTCGTCTATAATTGCTGAAAGAAAAGCAAGAACACAGCTTGATGTAGCTGAAGCTGATTTGGAAATTAGTGCTTTTTCCAACAGAGACAATTTGGCTGAGGGAACAAAGTGAGTTGCCAGACCACAAGCCAGCATTTCAGCACCATCCAACCTTGTACCTGTGAGACCCAAAAACTCTCCAAAAAAATCCAGAAAGTCTTGACTGTTATGTTTCCTATTTAGATCGGTGCGCTAGATACTAAGTTATATCAGGTTTTTGATAAGAGTTTAAATTAAGTTATACCTTGAGGCCCAAAACCTTGTGGAATAAGGAAAGATTTTGAAGCCTATTAAGGGGTCCTATTTATTTCCTTTTTGCGTGAACCGTTTTGGTGGACTTGGAAGATTAGTCAAGTCGGCCTTTGGTGATGAGTAGAGACGACTTGACCTAGCCCTATATAAGCTTAAGATCCTACTCTCATTAGACACGTTCTATAACCCTAACGTCATCATAAAGAGAGAGCTGAAACAGATCTGAGAGCAAGCAGATGGTTATGCACACACACTGAAATCATTTTTCAAGCATGCCTATTACGATTTCTTATCTGTTTATTCCATGATGAGTTTTGGTTATGTTTAAAATTTGAAGATGGATTAAACATGTTTTTTTTCTTCTTCTAAATATCAAGAATATTAAAGAATATGGAAAAACATGTTTTAATTTGATTTTTCATATCTTCAAAACTTTAAACACGTTTTTGACCTATCAGATGACCTTAAAACCCTAAAAATGCCCATATATCACAACAAAGTTGTGAGTTGTGTTAATTAGGTCATTCATAATTCATAAAGGTATTTTGCGCCAAAAAACGGATACCAAAAACCCCCTGCCCAAAACACTGTTCACGATAGAAACATTATTCACTACAATTTTTAAAGGGTTTTTCTCTTGAACTGTGTTTTGGTTGGTTATTTTAGGTGCTAGATAGGTGCTTGTTTTTGTTCTGAGAATCAACAAAATTTTCATAACAAAACCAAACATAAATACTCAAACCCTAAAAAATAACCAAAATTGCATCATACCTAAATTACTTGATAAGTTTTCTTCACCAAATAGAATCTATCCTGTAATTTGTTTATGATGGCACAATATAAAACGTAATTTGTGTAAGCTATAAGTAATCTCTTGCCACAAATGTATGATACTTAATTAAGGAAGCTTGCATATGTTATTTGTTAGTTTTGTGAATAAAGTTAAACGGAAAAACTGTTTTCTTTTAACAAATTGAGAATCGGTTTCTTGGAAAGTAATTATGCTTTCTTTTGCAAATCTTTACAGCTTTGAACACTCCCTTAATCAATTTCTCGCAAATTGAAAGATTCACTGGATCAAACTTCAAAATATGGACATTTAATTTTGAAGTTATTCTCGGAATGAATGAGATCGTTTATGATCTCACTCATGATTATATTTAGGGAAAAGGAAAAGCATTTGGCGGTTAATAGGAGCCACTCGTGTCAACTAATCACGAATGGAATTCTAGTAAAGAATATAGTGGAGCTAATTAAAAAGCGGAACGAAGATGAGCTGGAGCGAAAAAGGGTTAAGACGCAGCGACGTCGTCAACCTTATGGAGGACCCATAATGATATACACGGCTACGAAGGATAGTTTTAGGATCGTTGTAAAGCTCGGTGTATGCTCTTACGGGAGAGGACGAGACATCAATAAGCTACAAGAATCTCCTAGTGCAGTCTGTGAAACCTACGCGCCAACCTGAATCACCTGTTGAGATTTTCAATACCACCACTAATAGGGAGATAGTGGTACTTGACCCGTTCCCTGCTAGGGAGAACAACACTTTCATGGCAGCATGTTGTGACAAGGAGGATTAGATAGCTTGTTCTTGTTTTCATTAAATATTATTGGAGTAGTTGATTTTAAGTTGGATTCCGGATTTATTTTAGAGTTGGATGATGTAGTTTCATTACCCTAAATAAAGAGAAATTTAATTTATGTTTCAAGATTATTAAGGTTTTATTTTGGATTAAATAAAGATGTTTTTGTATCTCAGAATTCAAAGACAATAAAGATGGATTATATTGTCTCCATTACAATAAAGATGGTGAAGTTTTAATAGCTGAATCGAGTGAAAAAAAAAAAGAAGATTAGGGGTGGAGGAACATCCACTAGGTTATGGCGTGGATGTTTAGGGCACATTTCAAAGAAAGAATGCAAATTCTTGTTAAGGAACAAATCTTGCCATTACTAACTTTCGGTGATGACGAAATTTGTATTGAATGTGTTAAAGGAAAACTCACTAAGACTAAAAAGAAAGGTGCAACTCACAGTAGTGATCTTTTAGAAATCATCCACACAGATATTTGTGAGTTGCATCCTTAATAGCGATTTCCTCACAGACTGTGAGTTGACCACACAAATAATTGATGGAAATCGCTATTTCATCACCTTTATAGATGACCATTCTTGTTTTGGTTATCTATATCTCATAGCAGAAAAGTCTCAAGCTTTTGAAATGTTCAAAATATTTCAAATTGAAGTAGAAAGGCAACTTGAGAAAAATATCAAAATTGTGAGGTCAGACATAGGGGGTGAATATTATGGACGTTTGATGAAGGAGGAAGACGTGCTAGACCTTTTTACTAGGTATCTACAAGAAAATGGAATAGATGCTCAATACACAACGCCAGGAATTCCGCAACAGAAGTGTAGCTGAGAGAAGAAATCGAACTTTGAAAGGACATGGTTCTTAGCAAGATTTTCAAAACAGATTTGACTACGCTTTTTGAGAGAGGTGGTCAAAACAACAAACTATAACCTAAGACATTTTTTCAAAATTTGGACTTCTAGAAAGCCTAGCCCTTTCATGTATGGGGGTTGCAAGGCTGAAGCTAGAATCTATAACCCTCAAGAGAAGAAGCTCGATCCTAAAACGATTAGTTGTCATTTTATAAGTTATCCCGCAAGGTCAAAGGGTTTTAGATTTTACTGTCCAAATTATAGTACTCGAATTGTTGAGACTGGTTGTTCAGTATGAAGAACTAGTTGATCAACAACAACAAGAACAAACTGCAGAAAATCATCAACAAGAAAATTCACCTGATCCAATGACGTTGAGGAGATCTGACAGACCAAGAAGATTCACAGCAATTTCGGATTATGTGTATTTACAGGAAGCATATTTTGACATTGGAGATGAGGCTGATCTAACAAGTTTTAAAGAAGCTATGGAGTGTCAGAATGCAAACAAATGGTGGGAAACAATGTTGAATGAACTCAAAAGCATGAAGAATAATCAAGTATGGGAATTAGTTGAACCTCACAAAAGTCAAAAATTGGTAGGCGCGAAATGGGTATTTAAAACAAAGAATGATAAGGATGGAAGAATCGAAAGATTTAAGGCTAGATTGGTGGCAAAAGGATTCACCCAAAGGGAGGGAATTGACCACACTGAGACGTTTTCTCCAATTTCCACCAAAGATTCTTTCCGCATCATTATTGCTTTGGTGGCGTATTATGACCTACTTTTACATCAAATGGATGTAAAAACTGCTTTCCTAAATGGTGAACTCAAAGAAGAAAATTTTATGAGGCAACCTAAAGGGTAATTTATGGTTTGCAAACTTGACAGGGCAATTTATGGACTGAAGCAAGCAAGCAGGAGGTGGTATTTCAAATTCCATCAAACTATTTCATCTTATGGTTCTGAAGAGAACATAGCCGATCAATGCTTTTATCTGAAGAAGTATGGGAGCCGATTTATTTTTCTAGTGTTGTATGCCAACGATATACTTTTGGCTACAAATGACCACAATTTACTGAAAGACACTAAGGAGCTACTTCCAAACAATTTTGAGATGAAGGATTTGGGAGAAGCCGCTTTTGTGTTAGGTATTGAAATTCAGAGAGACCTGGCTCGAGGCCTCCTAGGCCTGTCGCAGAAAACATACATTGAAAGGATACTCAAGCGTTTTGACATGAGTATGTGCTTTGGACAAAAAGTTCTGTTAGCTAAAGGAGATTTAAAGAAGGAGATTTGCCCTAAGAATAAAGAAGAAGAAGAAGATGAGATAAGGAACAAGTCGTACGCTTCTCTAGTTGGAAGCATTATGTACGCACAAGTGTGTACAAGGCCAAACCTAGCTTTGTGCATTAGCAAGATAGGGAGATTTCAGTCAAATTCGGTTATGCCACGTTGGATAGCTAGAAAGAAGATTTTGAGGTACCTATAGAGAACAAAGGCTTATATGTTGATTTACAGACACAAAGAATTTAGAGCTTGTTGGTTATGTTGATGCGAATCTTGGAATAGCAGAGGATGATTACATCTCAACTTCAGGTTTTCTTTTCAAGATGGCAGGAGCAACTTGGAAGAGTGCTAAAGAATCTGGTGTTTCAAGTTCAACCATGTTTTCAGAATACATAGCTTGCTATGAAGCCACTTCTCATGCAGTATGGCTATGGAATTTTATTAAAGACATTAAGCTGGTGGACTCGATTTCTAGACCAATACAGATATATAATGACAACAATGCGGCTGTTTTTCACTGCATGAACAACAAGATGTCGTCTGGACTTCAACATATTGACAGAAAATATTTAATAGTGAGGGAGAAGGTAACGGACAAACTAGTCATGTTTGATCATATCAGAACTCAAGATATGATTGCAAATCCATTCACAATGTTTTTGCCTTCAGAAGCTTTTATGAGACATGTTGAGAGCATGAGATTATTTCCTAGCTTTGATGCTACATTCTAGTGGGAGTCTTGTTCCCATTCTGATATTTTACTAGTATGTTTATTTTGTTGTTTTTTGTTTTGAGGGGTTTGCATTTAAGGATGTTAATTTGGTTGACAGTTTTATTTATTATTGAATAAATTCTACCATTTTGACTGTTTAGCTGTTTAAACTTATTATGCAATTTTGTTTATGCATGTGAGTTTATGGTCTCTTTTGAGATACTATTGTTTTCATAACATTGCGGACTGACTCTTGCTAAGTCGTAAAGGGGTACTTGTACTGAAAAGTATAAAGATTCATATTACAGATCAATACATATTAAGGTTCGCATTGGTGGGTGCTTCATATGTTTTGAGATTGCATTATGTGATTATAGATGGCATATTTTTTAATAAAGAGAGCATTGCTTGTCTATAATTCATTTTGTCTAATCGCTTTTCACTGTAGCTTGAAGGGAAGGACTTAACTGTTTTAAACTCATGGCCAATAAAGATTATAAAACCTTTGGAAAACAAAAAGCTTAGTGCTCTAGTGTTTGATCTAGTGGGAGAATGTTATGTTTTCAATTTAGATCGGTGCACTAGATACTAAGTTATATCAGGCTTTGATAAGAGATTAAATTAAGTTATACCTTGAGGCCCAAAACCTTGTGGAATAAGGAAGGGTTTTGAAGCCTATAAAGGGGTCCTATTTATTTCCTTTTTGTGTGAACCGTTTTGGTGGGCTTGAAGATTAGTCAAGTCGAACCTTGATGATGAGTAGAGACGACTTGACCTAGCCCTAAATAAGCTTAAGGCCCTGCTCTCATCAGACATGTTCTCTAACCTTAATCTCATTATAAAAAGATAGCTGAAACATATCTGAGAGAGAGCAGAAGCCTTGAGCCGTTCCTATTCTTGCTGGGATTGTTGTTGCTGCGGTTGAATGAGTTCAGAGGTCTTGCATTCAAGCAAGATAGCGCCAGATATGTCTTTACGTATTTCAGATTGTGTGAAAAATCATGAACACACACATGAAGAAATCTAACATTGACAAGAAATGACCCACACCAGGAAACAATCCCAGAGCATTTTCTGGCATTGCAAAGATGGAATTCTCTGTTGCTACGCGGAATTTTCCGTAGAGATATTGCTGAAACTATTACTACAGCTCGACATCGGGGTGGCCCTAACCTAGTCTGTGACTGATGGAAAGTTGTACGACTTGCCTTTGTTTGCTCATTCTGCAGAGGCCATAACACATGCATACAGCGTGGCTTTGTTGAGGAAAACAGAGGAATAGAACATGATCACAATTTAAACGGGTTGGTCATCAGAGGGTTGCTCGTTATATATAAAGGTATGCTGTAACTAATTTGCTTGCTTTTTTTTCTTTCTAAAAGGCTTACGAATCACGAGCCAGACTTTGGATTGGGAAGTTGGTTCCTGAGTGATGCTCCTCCACATATTGGGTAATAGGTCATTGTTATTTAGTTTCTTCTTTTGGGTAATAGGCCCCCACTAATTTGTACTTGTGTATCTACAATATTTTTCTACAATTCAAACTTCATTATTTTAGCCTTAAAATCTAATTAACGTCTTTTAAGGTTCCGTTTAATAACCATTTCAATTTTCAATTTTAGTTTTCAATTTTTGTGCTAGAGTATGGAGGGAAAAGAGGGAGAATGTGAATGAAAATAATGGTGAAAATGGGATTGGGAGGGAAGATGAGAGGGAAGAGTAACAAAAGTGAAAACAAAAACTAAAAACTGAATTCTATTTGAAATTGTTTTCACTTTTATTACTTCTCCCTCCCCTCTCATCCTCATCCTCATTCCCATCTTCACTCTCATTTTCCTCTATACTCTAGCACAGTAAATGAAAACTAAAAACTAAAAATGAAATAGTTATCAAACGGGGCCTTAAAATTTTCACGCCCTTAATATCGAATACCTCTCATGACTTATTTCAGATTGCTTGAAGAATGAGTTTGGAGATTCAATTTGTTTTGCAGCATCTTCCTACTATATATTATATTAGGTTAACTGCACAAAACAACCCAACTTTTGGAGGTAGTTTTAAATTAGTACCAAACTTAAAAAAATTTGCACGTAAATTCCCAACCTCAGGAAAAACATACAAATTAAAAGCCACACAATCCCTTCTCCCAATGTAATCAACAATCCGTTTCTAAAGAACACAACTTTACTGAATTAAAACTAAATAAACAAACAAGCATACTCTCCACAATTATAAGAACCACCACAACAAAAAGGAAACTTCAACAGACGTGAAAACAAAACCAACAAATTGTCGGGGTGTGGGCTAATAAAATTGGAATAACATTTAGCTCAAAGCTTGGCATTGGCAAATGCAGGCAAGTTGGATCTTTGAGGGAGCTTTAATTCTTCATCACCATCCAACTTAGAGAAGTAGTGATCAACCATATGGTCAGTGATGAGCTCCAAACTGGAAGGCTTCCACTTTGGTTTCTTATCCTTGTCCCACACGATAGCTCTGCAACCTTCTCTGAAGTCCTTGCTTATTTGCCCTCGCAGTACATGGCTAGTTATTCTGTACTCGCGGACAAGGCATTCGTCAATTGCCTGCACCCTTCCTTCTCTAATGGATCTCAAACAAATCTTCAAGCTCATCGGCGACGCCTTCTTCAGTAAACGAATCGTCAAAGCTAACCATTCATGACGATGGTCATCATCTGCCATGTGTGCTTCTGCAGCCTCCCTCTCAAGGGCACTTAAGATTTCTTCAACTGTTGGTCTGGAGAAGCACTTGTCAATGACATCCATTTTGTGAAGAGCACTTTTCTCGTTCAGAGCCGGTTTCTGTAGGGAGTGTTCGTCTATAATTGCTGAAATAAAAGCAAGATCAAAGCTTGAGGAAGTAGCTGAAGCTGCTCTGGAAATCAGAGCTTTTTCCAGTAGAGGCAATTTGGCTGAGGGAAGAAAGTGAGTTGCTAGACCACAAGCAAGCATTTCAGCACCATCCAACCTGGCACCTGTGAGACCCAAATACTCTCCAAAAAATCCAGGAAGTCTTGACAAGAAATAAGAAGCACCCACATTAGGAAAAAATCCCAGACCATTTTCTGGCGTTGCGAAGATCGAATTCTCTGTTGCTACACGGAATTTTCCGTGTACTGAAATACCAACCCCAGCTCCCATGGCAATCCCATTCAGAATTGAAACCTGCTTTGTTTTTATAAATAAATAACAAAAGATGGTATTGAAAGAAATTATATGAAAACTTCAAGTCTAACAAAAGAAAGTACAATGAAACTATTTGTACCATCTTGACTGAACAGATGCGAGAGATATACGTCATATGGAATACTAATTGACTAGTTGAGATGATACATATAGCACTTGCCGAAGTATCCGAAAAATATTTAACACAGATTTCAAAGCTAGACATTATGGAAATTAGTTGCATACTTGCCTGGGGTTTAGTGTATGTTGCTATCAAATAGGTTAAGTTGATGATCTTCTGACTAACTTTTTCACCATATTTCAGATTTCCTTCAAGAAAGTGACGATGCACGGCGGCTAGATTGCCGCCAGCACAAAATGCTCTTCCTCTACCCTTGAGAATGATCAACTTGGCATTGGCATCGTCCTCATAGGCCAGGAAAAGTTCTGACAGCTGAGAGATCATTTCAAGGGAAAGGGTGTTCAGTTGGCGAGGCCTGTTCAAGGTCAATGTTCTCACGAACATAGTCTCTTGTACTAGAACCTGGTCATCAAGTTGGAAAGAAGCCATAGGATGGTTAATTAACGTAATAGAAATAAAATCGAGAAGTGCTCTGAGAGTTTGAAACCTAGGTTAGAAAAGATGATCGGTGGAGGAGGAATTTGAAGGATAGCTTTTTAGTTTCTGCATATACAATAATATATTGGGTACCCAGAAAACGAATAAACTAAGCTTATTTATAGTGGTGCGTCTGAAATTATGGTCAAATCCCACATTACTACTTGAAATTTTGATTTTATACAAAAGGTCTCGATTTTATTAGGAATGAGTTTAGGGTTTTGATTTTATACAAAAGGTCTGCAAGCTTTTCTTTCCCCGATTTCCCTATCAAAAAACAACAACAAAATACTTATCTTCCAATATGTCCATTGAGATGGTGGTTCGAAAAGAGTGATTCGTTTGTCGTTCATGTGGATTTCCTGGTTGCTACTCCTTGCGGACTTGGTTACAATACCAAGCAGTTCGAAATATACAAATCCAGCAGCATGACTACAAATCTCATGATTTTTTGCTAATTTTAATCCATTTTCGCAACGTCGCTTGTTTATGGCATATAATATCCTAACTGAGGTTAAATTTTTAGTTTAGACTCTTGGGAGTGATCAACCGGTGGCCGTGTTTCATTCCTTAATGTCCATATGAAATAAAAACTCCTATAAGAAGATTGCATTTTCTCCCATTAAATTACATATACTGCTGACCCGAAAAATTACATGTAGGGATACATAAACCATATCATGCCATCACCTATGGGAAGAGAATTTATTTAATTTTTGGTGTTGATTGATAGGAAAAAGAGAAGAGAACGATAGATTTTAGGGGGAGACATGCAGAGAAAGGAGGGTAAAAAAGATGAAGAAGAACCGCTGTAGGACATTGAGCTTTCCGTTACTCCAGTTAGGGTTTTTTTTTTTCATTTTTTTAAATTAAAATTTTATTTTAAGGATAATGGGTCAAGTAGTTTAATAACTTTGGATTAAGTTTTAATGAGGTGGCGTGTGGAGGATAAAAGTCAAGCAAATCATAGCAGAGATAATCAAAAAAGAGGATCCGAATTCGTTAATTTGGAGATAATATCAGTGTTGCAATCGGTTTCTGACCCATCTCTTTGAAAATTGACAAGCGGTTTTTCACTCATTTATCTATCATTCAACTTGTACATGACTTGGTGCAGGCAGATAGAACTTGAGGCTAGTGGCCTTTCACTCATTTATCTATCATTCTATTAGCTATTTCACATCATACTTAATAGAACAAAGCTATCGGCCTCACTTCATTATTGATGTTTGGTAGCTCAGGTGGGGAGTTCTCTCGGTTAAACCACATTTCATTGATGGAACAACATTACCATATCATCACAAACCACAAGTATTGCTCTTCACTTTTCACTTTGATTTGCTATTCCAACCACTATCTTTTTGTAGAGTTTTAGATTACCATTCATTTGTGTGGCCTTTGTTTAGCCAACATGCATATGCATCTTACCGAGTTCCTTTCTAGCCGACATCTTCTCCACAATTAAGACCCACATCTCACAATTTTGAAAATATATCTTCTTTTGGTATATCTATGTTGTTTGATATGTGTACTTAAGGGAGCATGAATATGAAGGGAATAGGCTCTCACTTTTGGTTTCCAGTGGCAACAAACAATGGTTATCATTTTCATCATGCACTCTATTAATTCATGGATCTTCGACATTGGCATCACCATCAATCTCATTAATTCTCTTCAAACAAAAAAACAAAAGACGCACCCTACCACACCCAAGCAGAACCTGTTCAGTTTTCTCTCTCCATAATCTTAACCAAAAGGTACAAGAAGAATTTCACAACAAAAAAAGAGAACAAATCGACTGGGCATAGAAACTAAGGGGTAGATATATATAGGAAAATTAAACACACAAGTTTAACCAAAAGAGCTGCAAACATGTCTATGTCTATTATAGTTTTAGACTTGTAGCTAGGCGGGACGAGTACGGGTCACAACTGCAGAGACCATTGAGTTCATGCCACACATGGCATGGCCTCGGCAAAGACGATAATACCCATTCTCTCCCCATCGCTCACCCCATGAATTCTTGATGATCCAATATGGCTTGTTGCGCAGCCTTAGAATGGAGTAGCCCTTGGCACCATACCCCACAAGTAAAACACCATGGTTCACCCATTTCCTGAAACAGATTAGGGGGCACGAAACACCGCCGATGTACGTTTGCATAAACACAGCATTCAACCCGACTGCAACATAAATTGTGTTAAGCATAGTTACATAGTTAATTCACATTTTTTTCTCGTCACATTATATGGAGCTGAAGTACTAACGTTGAAAGATGTCTTAAGTTTCAAATCCCATGTCTTTGTAGTGTATATGTACTTACTGGCAAGGGGACCATGGTGGACTAAATTGGCTGCAATTTGGTCCTCATCAATAGGAATGGTGCTAAAATTGGCAACTTTTACAGCCACCTTGTCCGGATTAAATTTGCATTCGCCCCGTTTTCCGGTGTATGGGTATGTGCTCTCCTCCTCCAACCCTCCCGCTTCAATCAGATATTCGTAGGCATTTGTCATAAGCCCGCCACCGCACCCACTGTCGCACGCGGTCTTGTCTTTCGCATCGCACTTCAAATTGAAATTTAAACAAATTATTAAACTAGATTCGATGAACATCGTCATAAATGTAAATTTGAAACCAGTAATTAAACACCATTATAATTATAATTTAGAGGTCAATTAATTAATTACCGTGCTATCGCAGTCCACAAGCTGTTGCTCACTGAGACTAAGAAGCTTTCCTGTTGCAATAAAATTGGCCCCTTCAATTGCTCCTGTAGTGCTGAAGGCCCAGCACGACCCACACCCACCCTGCAAAATTCAAATGAAATAATCATATCCATGACCAAGTCTCGTGACACAAAATAACTTCTTCTTTTTTTGGGACAGCTTCATGAGGATTATTTGCGGGATTTTTTATATTAATTACCTGCATCTTGACCTCAGTAACAGCTCCTTTCTCTCTCCAATCAAAATTCTCAGGCAAATCACCAACATCCATAACCGGCGGAGCAGTATCCGAAACGCCGTCGTTCGAGCTGGCCGAAGGGACAGCTCTCATGCCGGTGTACATCCGCTCGAACTCCTCCTCGGACAGGTCCGAGAAAGGCGTGACGCCGTGGACAGCCGTCGGATCAAGGGCCTGGTGTTCGGCGGCTCTGATCATGTTCTTGGCGAAGATCCCGAGGCGGTGCATGTACTCCTTTCGGGTCGAATACTTCTTCCCGTATTTCTCGATGAACATCTGGAAGCTTCTCTCTGTCCCCAGCAGAGGGCGGTGATTGTCTGTGACTTGGTGTATGATTGGGTCCTGTGCGGCGTCGTGGACAGCGAAAGAGAGGGTGCTTATAAGTGCGCAGGTTAAGACTGCAACGGCATTCACGGAGCATTTTAGAGTTGGAGGTAGAACTGCTCCAGCCATCTTTGATTTCTTCTGTTGGTCCGCTAGCTTAATTAGAGCTAGCCATCTCTTGTTCTTGGCTGTGCTTTTATATTCGGAGCTCATATTTTGTGATTGACCGTTTTGACCCTGATAAAGATAAATATCTATTGCTCGTGAGGGGTAATTTTGTAAATATAATAAACGGTTACAGGCGGTGCTGTTGCATTGGGGACGTTTGTGTTGTTGCATGCATGCAAACACGTGGAGGTCAATCTGCGCAAGCATGCTACTTTGTGTAGCTTCTTAATTGGTTGGTGCTCTGGCTTTCGTGTGGTTACGAGGGGCCCCCACCCTGAACAGGCCCAAAGCAAAGTTAACAGCAACTTCTCCATTAGGCCTAGCAAGCAAGACCTTTAGCCCAATAACTCAAAATCCAATTTAAAAGCCATTAGCTTATTTGCAATCATATTGTTCATCAGCTTAAAATAGTAACGTTTATTAACTACTAGCCTCTCTTTACATGCGTTTTCACGTTTGCGAGAGGCTATTTTTTAGAAATTTAGAAATTTATTTTAGAATTGAAAAAGATAATAGGTAGTTGTGTTCCATAAAAACAGGATCCATTATTTGATTTTTCTTTTAATTTTAATTTTTTTTAATATGAAAAAAGTGAATTTACCATATTATCCTCATTTAATTAATAATTTCAATTCTTAATGTTTGCATTAACGAAGAGCATTTTCTGGTATTTTAAATGTTTTACCATTCTATGCCTTTTACTTTATATATTAACTATGATAAATCTTTCATAATATACAAAAATAGACTCTGATTGTTTTTACTCATGATAATAAAATTACACTTTAAAGTGGAGTGATAATTAGACATGTCAATGGATCGGATTTTAGTCCAAATGTGTGTATAATATACATTTTGATTTAATATACGTATTTAATATTAATAATCACATCAAACATTTGTCAACTTAGCAATGGATCGGATTTTAGTCCAAATTTGTATAAAATTATCACATCAAACATTCGTCAACTTAGCAATGGAATATGGATTTGTTTATTAATAATCCTTTGGATTATCATATATGATCAAATTATTTTTCCTATCAGATCGGATTGAATATAGACTAATTTGATCCATTTTCAGGTATAGTAATATACATAAGTATGAGTAAAGTTGCAATCAATACCTTATCATTTTAAAAATACTTTACTCACCAACCTCCTAATATTGAATGTAGCATTACCATTTTACTCAAACTATGCTACATATCTAATCTGCTGCAATTAGTTTTGATCAACATGTATTGAAAAACTCAGCTATGTATGTTGCAATACCAAATGGGTTTCATGAGATTGCCTTGCTTCTTTGATGTTACTTGGACTAGCTTTATATTTGTCCTTTTTTATTTATTTATAATTTTATAGTTGCAACAATTTCATTAATAAAAGAAAATTACAAGAATATAGTCCCACAAAGAGCTCTTGTAAATAATAAACACAACTATTGCAAGACAATGAGCAAAAATAATTTTACATCTTGAAAACCCAGCTCACCAAGAATTGAAAAATATAAGATCGGATTCATAAAGCCACTGCATCTGTACTGTAAGTAGATCATAAGAGAGATAGAACTTTCTATCAATTTAAGAAATACCTACAAGTGAAAAAGCAAATCCTACTCAACTTTCACCATGATACATGGTTATAACGTCTCCCAAACATCCCTAAACTCAAAGCACCAATTGATAGTAGATCCACAAAATCAACAACTCCACCCCTCAACACGGAGATATGATGTAGATCCACCTCATCAACCCGAAAATTGTAATGACACCACAACATATACCAAAAAGATAGATCTACAGAAATCTACAAAGATCTAACCAAAAAGGTTTGTAGGAAGACCCTAAAACAACTAGGTATGAGACAAACCTTGCAAAACACAAAGGATACAAAAGCCTAGCACGAAATCAACTAGGAAGAAAGGCCCTCCACAAGTATGGGGGAGATAACCCTGTTTATTCGTATAATGGGATGATAATACTAGGAAGAAAATAGAAGAAAGACCCCAAATACGGTGTGGGGCTAGTTTTTGTACGCAACACATGAAATTATTAAACATTTCTTTAATATTATTTTTGAGTATGATTGATATAGAGTAAGATGTCCCACAAAATAATTTAATGAGGATAATGCAAGGCAATAAGTCAATGATTACTAAATTAAAGTGCTAAGCCGGCTTTATTTCTCCCATGGGAAGAAAAATTCTTGAATATGATCAGTCAATTAGGGTTCTTACTCTAATTACTTTACTGTTAAGCCCAATTTAGGTCACCAACCATATAATATTGGGGAAAATCAAATTAACGCCGAGATATTCAAATTGATTTTGTGGTGCCGACAAGTTGTCTCCTATAATGAAGGATGCCGGTCCACTTAAGCTCTTCAAATTAATTATGAAAATTAATCCTACTTAACTGTAACCGAAAAATTAATCCTCTTCAAGCAACGATGACGTGCTCAACACTAATTGGGTCAAATACCAAAACTTCTCCTTCAAGTCCAATCTCACTGTACACTCGAGCACACCTAATTTCGCACGTTTCAATTTTTTAAAGTCTTTCCTCAATATCTCTCACTGTCGCAAAAAGGACGAGAAATTGAAATTCCGTGAAAAGAAAAGCAGAGGAGGAGAGAGACCCTCTGATCTTTGTATTATCTGATCTTTGTGTTTGGCGGAATCTCCAATCCATTAACTCAATAAAAACATACAAGAGTGAGAATCCGAAGATACCCACTTGGGGTTTTTGGCTCATTTTATCTGTTGCCGCTGAGCTTCCAGTGATCCAAAAACGGAGCAAAAAACAGAGTAGGATTTAGGAACAGTGGTAGGTAGCTGAAGGCAGAGCAATGGGCATTTTGCATGAGGATGTTGTGGTAATTAACCAGGCAGAGAAGGCTGGGGAACCCACTGTAATCACCGTCAATTGCCCTGACAAAACTGGATTGGGTTGTGATTTGTGCAGGGTTATATTGCTCTTTGGGCTAAGCATTTGCAGAGGAGGTGAGGGTTATTGTTATTGACTGTATGTTTGTTTTTTGCTTTTGGTTTAATTTTCTTTTTTCTGGGTAATTCTGAGATTTTTGGAGGTGGATTTGGGATTGTAGTCAGTGAATTGGTGGGCAGTGTGATTTATTTGATTTATTTAGGTTTTTTTCTCTGATTTACTGGGAAATTTACTGTTTGGATCTGAAATTCTTGAGAATACTGGTCATTTTGTCTTGAGTTTTTCTGAAACGTTTTGGTGGATGTAGGCTTAAGAGAGAAGCAAAGAATTGGTTTGAGTTTCTTTTTGTGGTAAATCAGAAAACAGGTTATTCTTCATGAGTCTTGGAGTTTTGAGTGATAGTTTAGTTTTTATAAGTTTCCCTTAATATTTTATTGAATGTGCTGGTGATTAGTTTAGCTTTTTTGTGGAGCAGATGTTTCAACAGATGGGAAATGGTGCTACCTTGTGTTTTGGGTGGTGGGAAAACCAAATACAAGGTGGAATTTGTTGACAAAGAGATTGTTGGAAGTGTGTCCATCGTATTTGTCAACTTCTGGAATATTCTATTATCACCCTGAAAACCAGCAGCCTAAGCCACCAGATGTTTTCCTTCTTGAATTCTGGTGCTCTTATGAACGGGAAGGCCTATTGCATGGTAATACAAACCTTTCAGTTCTAAGAATGTCACTTGCTTGAGTAATTGTTATCTTGGGAATTGTTTCTTCTTTGTAGGCGTTATCCCCTAAGCTTAATTTTTGCTTAGAAGTACCATACTTAATGAATTTCGCATTTGTTTTCATGCGGGAATGTTGCATGTCTTGCTCAATGATTTGTCTGAAACTTCGAACTTAGTAAGAAATTTGAAATGGACATAGTTATGAATATGAAGATCATTTATGGGTGATTATCAATTTTGTATCTGATGATATAGAAAGGCCGTGATCACTGTCTATGTAATTGCGACTTTGATGATAGTAATGTCGAAGCATTGCAAGAAGTATAACAAGTAATGTTCATATCCCTTGTTTAGAATGGATTGAAGTTACCGAGGAATATAATTTATGACAGATTGATATAAGAATAAGTTATTCTTTTAAGTCGCCTCAAATGGAATGAAGACAACTTAAATCGTTATCATTATGATCCCTTTTCCATCCATAAGCATAATTGACAACTCTTTTTTTTTTCTTCTTCTTTTCCTTTTGAGTTTTGAGAAATCAAAAAAAGGGATCTTTACTTTCACTTATCTGACCAAAGTTACCTGTTGGAATGCAAATAATGTTGCTTATCTATTTGGTTAATCTAGTGTTGTTTGTTTCTATTTGTTTCTTTTTCTTCTCTTCCCTTACGTAGTATTGCCTACTTTTCTGAATGCATCTCAATACTTGAGCAGAAAATGTATTGTATGGAGCCATATGTATATTTTTTGTTTTTTTGTTTTTTTGTTTTTTTTGTTTTGTTGATTTTTTTCTGAATAAGAGCCATATATTTTATTTGAGACTATTATTAAAACTTTTTTCGTAATAGATGTCACTGAGGTTCTCTGTGAGCTGGAGCTCACAATACATAGAGTGAAGGTATCTACTACCCCGGATGGGAGAGTGATGGACCTTTTTTTTGTTACAGATACCAGGTTTGTCATTCTTTACATTGCTTCACTTTTAATCATGGTGCAGCATGTCTTCTTGTATTTTTCTCTTTTTACTTCCCTATCTTCATGTGCCTTATTGTTAACTTGATTGTTACTGGCAATAATTCAAAGGGAAAAAGGAAAAGAGAGCTGCAATCCTCCATTTGGTTCCTTAGATTTTCTTTTGCATAATTCTTAAATCAAGTGTTTTTGTATTTTATTCCAATAATTCTATACTTGCTCATGCTGCCAATGGAAATGGAGTCTAGATGTCAGCGTCTCATGTCTATGTGAGTCCAATTGCTCAAATGTGGTTAATAGAAGTTTTTTCTTCTCTCTTTTCAATCAGAGAACTTCTTCATGCAAAAAGAAGACAAGATGAAACAATTCTTTGTCTGAAAGCTGTTTTAGGGGATGCCTTGTTGAGTTGCAAAATTGAATTGGCTGGATCAGAGGTTACCGCTTGTTCACAGGGTTCTCCATGTCTTCCTTCTGCCATCACTGAAGAAATATTCAGTTTAGAGCTGCCCAATGGACGCCTAAGCAGATCTGCTGCCTCCAACCCCATTTCAGTAACAGTGGACAACAACCTTAGCCCATCTCACACACTTGTTCAAATCTTCTGTCAGGATCATAAAGGCCTTGTATATGATATCATGAGAACCCTAAAGGATTACAACATTCAGGTACATCTTATAACCTATATAGAGCTTTTCTTTTTGGGAGAAAAACTTTTAGGCTGTGTTTCAAAATTTCACATTTTCAGTATTGAAACGAATTGTCATCATCACTCATCTAACATATTACAGTATTATGGTTGCTGAATATTAATTTGTTTCGTGAACGTTTAATAGTTGATCGTAAGAAATTATGATTCCTGGGAAAGGTTGTGAAGGTTTCATTAGACATTTGGTGTTATTATGCATGTGTGGTTGTGACCTTTGTTAGCTGATAATGTCAGGTTTCTTATGGACGATTCTATGCAAGCCCAAAAGGAAATTGTGAGGTGGACTTGTTCATAATGCAAGCAGATGGCAAGAAGATTGTTGACCCCAACAAGCAAAATGCGTTATGTTCTCGCTTGAGAATGGAGCTTTTGCGCCCTCTTAGAGTGGCGGTGGTGAGCCGTGGCCCTGATACTGAGCTGGTGGTAGCTAACCCCGTTGAGTTGTCTGGCAGGGGTCGTCCTCTAGTCTTTTATGATATTACTCATGCCCTCAAAGTTCTGAAGACACGCATCTTTTCGGTACTGGCTCCAACCGATGCTATGAGTGTCTTATGTAATGTTATCCTACATTCTCTTTAGGGACATCCTATCTAATTTTGCCATTCTACCATTCCTTTGCTTTGGTTATTTCAGGTTAAGATAGGGAAACACATGATCCAAGATCGGGAGTGGGAGGTCTACAGAATCCTGCTAGATGAAGGAGTTGGTTATTCAGTGCCAAGGAACAAAATTGAGGAAGGTGTAAGAAATAAATTGATGGGTTGGGAATAGATTGGCGCCAAATTTAGTTAATGGCGTCCATCACTGTACAGTGTACAGTATATTTTTTTTTAGCATTGAGTTTCTACTACATCAAGAGCTAGTAGTATTTCATCCTGTTCTTCATTCTTTATGGTTTCTTCTCAGATCTTTCACATTTTTATCTATCGGTTCAAGATCAAAGTTCAGAGGAGCTGTAGTTTACAGGTTTACATGGGCTACAGATCATAGGGTTATTGTTTTTCTGTTCAATGAGTATCACCATCCAAATAAGCACACCGTCCGTTTAACTTGAGCATTGGTATGGCTCATAGCAAGAGCCGTCTTCGTCGGTGGCCTGCACCAGCCTTGCACGGCTTGAAGACTGACCTGAACGTTGTTTCAGATTTTGCTTCAAAAGTCTCTACAGTCGACTGACAAAATTGAACAAAGAAACCATGAAAATGACACTGCACTCGGCGGCACATGTAAGGGCTCGTTTAGTATGTGGGATTAGACTGGATTGGACTAGACAATACATAACTATTTGGCACATGCTGAAAGAAAGTGAACACAAAACATAAATTTTAAATACGTGGAGCTATGTAACAAGATAACATGGAATTATTAAGTTAAAAGTAAAGAAAGATTTTTCTAAGTAGCTCCCAAGTTACCAACACATCATTTCATCTAAAAAGTTGAAGCTTTGAAAAATACGTGTGGCTCGTGAAGCAGCCCCGCATGGCTGAACTTCCATTACTTTTTAGCGGTCGTTAGCAGTTTGTTGGGTTGCTTCTTGGCGGCCCCACTTTCCCTCCAAATTCCAATCGCAGAGGAGATGCCTCCGAATCTTCTTCCATCGTTGCCAATTCTGACACACAACGGAAACAAAATCACGAACCAGACGCTTGAAAAACTACAACCATAAAATAGAGAAAGAAAAAAAAAAAAAGTCTACTTGTAATTTGTGTTTAGAAAAAAAAAATCAGCGAGGAGAATGAGAGCTTTGAGCTCACATTTTGTGCTTGTGGATCTTCAGAACTCATGGCACTCAGCAAACCAAATCCCCACCTCGACCCTCTGTTACCTTCAGAACTCCAACTTCATCTCCTCAGTCTCTTCGTCATTTCGTCGAAAAAGTCGTGCGCATAAGCCAATCTGTTCGTCCAAATCTTCCTCCCCATCGATTCCGTCGCCGGAAATTCGGAGGCCATCGGATCGGTTCTTTTCCGGGAATGGGTCGTTGTCGAATTCTCCGAATTCGAATTCGGCTTCCACGTCGCAGCCGCAGGCCGCTTCGGAGCTGGAAATGTTGCTTGAATTGTTGCCTATGAGGATGAAGAGTGAGCTGTACGGGCACGAGGAGATTGGCGAGCTCATTGAGGTTGTGATGGATTTGGGAAGGAGCCCGATTGCGAGGTTTCCTTCGGGTGATTGGGTAATCTCAGAGAAGCCTGTGAACCATGAAGATCTACGGCACGCTGTATCGAAGGTGATCTACGACAAGTAAATAAATGGTTTGGAGCATTTTTATGCAGATTGAGACTTGAGAGTCATATTTGCATGAAATAATTTTATTTGGGCGATCTTCAATTTGGTGGTTAACGGTGGTCTTTTTCTGGTGTACGTCCAAATTTACTAATTTTTTATTTATTTCTATGTTTGATTGGAATATTCATAGAGAGATAGATAGATAGATACCAACTTACATTTTCATGTCAGAAAATTCAGCGTTTTATATTCAAATGGATTGTCAATTTTAGGCCCTTGTGTGATTGATCATGTAATCATTGATAGATGCTTAATAAGTTAATAGCTTATTATTAAAAAGGATTGATCAACCATTAACATCTTTAATTTAAATATTGTGTTACAGTTGGAATGTTTGTGGAGGAGGGAAGATATAGTTACTTATTTATAATGTCATGCTACGTTCTGCTTTTTGTAGGTTAGTGAGTTTTCAGATGACAACCGTTCTGGTATTAATAACTCATTACATCGGATAAGTGCTATTCGAAACCGTAAGTTCCAAATCATTGGCCTCACTTGCCGCGTGGGACGAGCTGTGTCAGGAAGTGCTGAGGTCATCCGCGATTTGGTTGAGGGCAGAGGCTCCATCTTGGTGATAGGACCTCCTGGAGTTGGCAAGACAACCTTGATCAGGTATTTCCTACTCAAGGTTTAAGTAAATGAAGTAACATTTAAATTTCCATTTTCTCCCATTTTGAATTGGCATCAAGAATGAACATGTTATGATTTTTGAGAGGATATGTTGGTGCAGAGAAATTGCTAGAATGTTGGCAGATGATCAGATGAAGCGTGTTGTGATTGTGGATACATCTAATGAGATTGGTGGAGACGGAGATGTTCCTCATGCAGGAATAGGTCGTGCAAGGAGGATGCAAGTTCCTAATGTTAATATGCAGCATAATGTGAGTGTTGAAATAAGTTCTATGACTTGTTGTCAGCAACTGCTCTTTTAGTCCCCAAGTAAATTTTGCATTACTTCTTTCACCCATATCATATTTTTTCCCCTTTTGAACTTCTACGCAGGTTATGATTGAAGCAGTGGAAAATCATATGCCTGAAACCATAATTATAGATGAAATTGGAACAGAGCTTGAAGCATTGGCTGCCAGTACTATTGCTCAGAGAGGAGTCCAACTAGTTGGAACAGCACATGGAATGACGATAGACAACATAATGAAGAATCCTTCTCTACAAATCCTTGTTGGTGGCATAGAGGTGCAATGCAATATCCTTTTCTGCCACTCTGTATTCATTTATATTGGATATATAGGTATATATTCCAACAAAAGTTATGCTAAATCTACTAGGTTTACAAAGTGCTATTAGTTCTCCTTGGTGGTGTCATATATAAATGATCGTTTCCACTTTGTGTTGGGACCTTACCAATTTAAGGCTTTCCCAGATAAGAAATGTCGATTGATTATACCAGTTATCATCTGAATGCAGAGTGTTACTCTTGGTGATGAAGAAGCAAGAAAAAGGAAGGTTCAGAAGACAATTCTTGAAAGAAAGGGGCCTCCTACATTTACATGTGCTGTTGAGATTATATCTAAAACAGAGTATCGCGTGCATCACAGATTAGATGCAACTGTGGATGCTATACTGGCTGGTATTCTGCGCTTTCTTCTTTGGAGAATCCCAATTAATGTCTTAACTGGTTTATTTACTGTGTACTTCTCTTACAAGTGACGTTTTTAGGGCAACAATTAATCCAATTGAAATCTTTCTTGGTTACAGGAAAAACTCCTTTATTTGAAGTCCGTCGTATTGATGCGGAGGCTAATGACTCTCGCAAGTCTATTCCACTACCTGAAAAGAACTGTCTAAAAATATCTAATTTTACTGTTAAGGAAGACATTGATGCTTCTGCTGACATAGAGTTTGATGGGGAAGATCTAGATCATTCTCCTAATTGGTCCAAAAACCAGTCCAAAAAACCCGGCAGCAATATATCTTTGAAGAAACAAAGGTTACCAGTTTGTATCTATACATACAAGGTAAATTGCTTTCTTAGGCTTCACTTTATGTTTTCAATTGGAAATTTCAAATCCACACTCGTTGAAATGAGAATGAAAGTCATGCATTACTTTTAGTTCAGATTTTGACGTTTGTAAAGTAATGTGCAAAATTGGAGGCTACATAAGCTCAATTAAGTGTTGGGTACGCAGTTCAGTTAAGAAGAGCAACATAATGAATTTTGCCAGAATGCTATTGAATAGTAGATAGTTTTTCACAATCCAGATGATTTGTATTTAAACTCTTCTTTTTATTATTTGATGTACTTTAGATCCTTGAGGCCGACCTGCTACAAGTAGCAAAGGTGATGGGGCTTGAAGATGAAATAGAGGTAACTGATGATATTGGAACAGCAGACGCAATAATAGCATCCAGTTCTGAAATGAAGCAGAATCCATGGATCCGAGGTGTAGCAAAATTCCACCAGTTGCCTGTATTTGTCATGAAGGTAAGTATCCTCATGTGTTTTTAAACTTTCTCCGTTTGTGTATCTATGTCTATATAGGCTTGTATACACGCCGTCTTCGTGTCTCATTGAGATATTTGGTGTCCATAATTGCAGTCAAATACCATGGCACAAATGGTCAAGGCAGTTCGTATGATTCTTGAAATGGAATCAGTTGGGTCTTCGCCAAAGCAGCTAGTCAAGAATCCTTTCGACATTGAAATTGAAGATGATGCCCCAAAACGAAAACCATCTTTGGAAGAGATTGATGCATTGGAGGTACATTTCCTTTTCTATGTATGTATGCATTTGCATCGTCTGAGAAATTTGACCTTTGTGCTCTCTGTTGTACCCCCATACTACATGGCCAAATATTCCAAGGAAGGGATAACATTCAACTTCACATTGAACATTTCTGTTTTTTGTCTGTAAATTATTTCCATTCATGTCTCCTTACATACATATCACATGCTTAATACACAGTTTCTTTCGCCTTTTGTTTTTGATAGGAGGTTCGACTTGCAATAGAGTATATCGTGATTCCTGGTGGAGAGCCGGTAGAGCTTCTCCCAAGATGCTCTGAAATAATTGCCCGGCAGCTAGAGCTAGTGGCAAGTTATCAGTTGGCTGCTGAAAATTCAGGTACTGAGATGAATCCCAGGTTGCAGATTCTTCCCATGAGATTAAACAAGAAGAAATCTTCTTCTAAAGCTGCAAAATCCAGTTCAAGTTTTCTGAAGTTGATTAACTCAAAATCACTAACTGGCGGTGGAGGAGGTACCAGCGTTACCAGGCTGCCGCTTTTATCTGACCAATAGTAGGATGGATGGATGGATGAAGCCTCCCTCATGCTCAACTGTAGCATATATTTCAATCGCTGGTTGATACATGGCATGGGCCATTTCATGTATAGTCGTCGTGTACATTAAGTACGTCAATTCATGTAATTATTTCAATTAATATGTAACAAACTCTTTGCAATTATTTATTCTTCAACCAAATAGCGCATCAAATCAATAACAGATTTTTCTTTTCTCCAAATGGATTTTCCAACGTTTTGGTTTGGCTTTAACGTTAGAAACATTGTAATCTTGATCGAACCAGACCGAATAGATTAGTTTGGTTCACCTATGCTACTAGTTTTAAGTAGATTAGTTCAGTTCACTTAAGCTACTTGTTTTAAGCGTAAACCGAACTATGATTCTTCATTGGTTCAGTATGCGGTTTGAGGACTAAATCAAACCAAATTGCAATACGTCCACAACTAATTCCTACCATACCAATTGTTGGTGTTTTTCACCCGAAAAAATACAGTTGGAAATTTTGATTGATCGTACTAAAATTGACATAATTATTTCATACCAAGCTTCAGTTTTCATCATGTCCTTTTTTAAAAATTATTTTTTATATAAGCGATATTACCATAATGAGAGACTTGGAGAATTGAATCGAATCTAAGACTTCGAGTGTGCTCTCTCAACCACTTGAGCTAGATAAGCTAATTTTGTTTGTTTGTCCAGGGCATTCCCAAATTAACCCTACCTCCACTTTTAACTTTGACCGTTTTAATTTGGGTTGTGCCGACTGAGGGAGAGTTTGTCTTGTAATTTTAATCTCATTAAAAAAAAAAAAGAGAAGGGGAAAAAAAAACGAAGCGTGGCGGTTTCCTTTTATACAAGAGACAATCATTCTACCGTTGATCCTTCTATCACACGGGTCCACCCATCCAGCGGCCAAGACCGTCCGCAACATTGACCCAAAAATAATTTTAAAATGATATAAATTCTCCTGTAAAAAATAGGAAAAGGAAAAATCGAAGTAGGCGTTGCAGAGTATAGAAGAAGTCGACCGCATCCAGGTATTCGAAGCGGTTAGGGTTTCGCTCGACAAAGTTCACAGGTTAATAAGAAACACACTCTTCACAGAGAGAGAGAGAAAGAGAGAGATGGCAGGGAAGGAAGATTTCCGCATATTCGTGGGAGGGTTGTCGTGGGACGTCACGGAGCGTCAGCTGGAGAGCGCTTTCCAGCGTTTCGGCAAAGTCCATGAAGCTCAGGTAACGCTCAATTTGGTGCCTAGCATGAATATATTTGAACCCTAATGTTTTCAAAACTTTTTATCTGTTAGTTGTGTCACAATTGATAGAGGCATGCACTTTCAGGCTCCAGCTGCTTTACTTTGCTTGCAAATTATATGAAAAGGGTTTTTTTATTTTTTATTTTATTTTATGCTTTGGGTCTAAGACCCATTTCAATATAGGGTTTTAGGAGGTTAAAAGGACACAACTTTGTCTCTGTCTCAATCATTTTGAGCCGTAATTTTGACCCTATGGTTTATTTTTAGAAGACAGACAGTCAAACTCTTCGTTTGCGAAATTGGTCGCCTTTCTAGTTATTTTGGGCATTTTCTTTGAATGAGTATCTTACCCAAGACATTTGGAGTACAAATTGGTTGAAGTTTCATGGAAGCTTTTGGTTTTGGTATATCAATGGGTGGTACCGTTTTTGGAAGTTTAGACAATGATGTTCTATGGTTATAATACATGAAATATTTTGTATTACAGCAGATTAAAGGCATGTTTATTACTTGTTCGATTGATCCTGATTTTCGAATTTCAAATCATGCTCTTTCCACTAATTACATGAGCTTGGTTTACCCCATTATATTTCATATCAAGTGCCCCTCCTTAGCTAAGAAGTATGGAGTAAATAAACTACTTAATGAGGATTTTATTGTTGGTTATGCCATTCTGACCCCAGCATATGTTTGATTCTACTTTTCCAATTAGCATTGGTACTTAATTCCTATGTCTGTCACTCCGATTACTTATGTTTGTTTTGATTTTATCCCTTTATTTCATCAGTTTCTGTTGTTCTCATTGTATATTAATGCTCCTTATTTGTTTTCATGTCTTTCTGGAATGCTGGTTATGATCTTTTGATGCTGTACGTAGATGGGTTTTCGTAGAGATATTTTTGTTAGAGTGATTGCATCAAGCTGCTGAAGCTTAGTATGAATTTTTGGGACTAGATTATAGCTGATGGTTATTATGATTCTCAAGCCAGGAAGTATAAACATAAGCAGATGGTATCTGGATGTGTGGAATTGGGTACAAGGCTGCTCAAGTTAATTGCTTGATTTAGTCTCACCTGCTATTTGTTAACTAAATATTTAGTCATGAAAAGGTCTGTGGTTGGGATCCGCAGAAAATCCTGTGATAGTGTTGGAAATTTGGCATATAAGTAATCCTTTGAGGATGGGCCGACTAATCATCTGTTCACATGATGTGGCAACTTTGAGAAGTTTCTCTTTCTTGTAGGAAGTATGCTTACTGTTTGGATTCTGTGGCTCTGCAGCCGAAGTCTGAAATGTTCATTGTTTGATCAAGTGATTTTCATCCTTTTGCTTCGACAAAGGTTTTTGTCTAATTAGAACAAATGCTCTAAAAGTAAATGGTTTGGCCATATTTTGTATCAGTTGGACTCAAACATGATGGTGAAGGATGTGTCTGTTTTCCGAGAAAGATTATTGAGCTGAATAGTGTCTCCTCATCTGTGTTCATTTGTTTTTGTTCTCATAGAATCCAGAGGGTTATCTGCTGTCAACTCGTCATTTGTTGTTTTATAGGCTATGCAGTTTTCATAGTGGCTGCTATATCACAAAGCTTTGTTTTCTCATGTTAGTTGTTCTTCAGATATTTCAAATTCTTGATTTTGTGAGGCTGCAAAGCATCAAGTTTAGTTACTTTATGCTTGATGCGGACTAGAGTTAGGGACTCTAAACTGCTTCTTTCTGGCAATGGGATCATCTCATCTGCTATTGTATAGCTCTCATGAAGTCTGAGCCTCCTTTTCAGCCATGTCAGTTTTTGTTTGAACTAGTTTGAACTTTTTTTATTGATTTTTTGTTGTTGTCACATTTTTTGTTCTTGTTGTGACAATTATGCTAACATTACTGGTTTAGCGAGGGACAAGAGATCAAGATCAATTTCATAGTCGATTTTCGTATGTTGATAAGTTTTCGTGGTGCTTTATGTCACATGAAGCCTCCAACGCCATTAGTCTGGCCGCTTCACTTGTGGGAACATTTATGCAACCCATTCAGTGGATCTTATGAGACCTTATTCAGATCACTAGAGTCCTTGCAGGTGCCAGTAACAGTATTGTATCAGAGGTTCAATGCTTTGGGTTATCATGTTGCATGTGAAAGATGAATTCAGCAACATCAATGCTACACCAAATATTGATGCTTCCTAGTTCATCAGTCGTTCCAATATTGATTTAAGATTTGATGCTTTGGTGGAGTAATACTTCTGGCCTCCTCAAATTCTGAATCTGGTCAAATACGGAGTCTGGGCATGGGCACACAATTCTTTTGACACAGTGATGTAGATTTTTTTAATAGGTGATATTATGATAATTGAAAGTACTTAAGAATTGTCAGAACATCTCCTATAAAAAAAGGTTGTAACATCTCCTATCAAAATAAGTTGTCAGAACGTGGATCTCCATGACTCCGGGGTATGTTTTCATGGGCTTAGTAAGTCCAAGTTTTTTGGTTGAAAGAGATGATCAGCATTTTCATCAGCTCTGCTATTTTGAGCTGATACTTGGACACGGTATCTTTGCTGCCTGTGACTGAATCTTGTGGTTTTCATTGACTTGGTGAAAGTTGGTGAAGATAGGATAATTATGGATCAAAGTTGGGCATAGCTTGCAAAAAAGATACAGTTTCTTGGGATACCTTGATGTGTATTTGTGTTCTATATGGTTTGTTTTGAATGGTGGAAAGATCGAATATTGCAATAGCTGCCTTTGTCTGGCTGATCTGCGTAGCTTTGGTCGGAGGAAAATTGATTTCGTGGATACAAGATGGATGCTTGCCTGTTGTTTAAAGTGTTATCGTTATTTCTGGTAGTCTTGTGTTATGATTAAGGACTTGTCTGTGGGAAGTTAACCATATCACAAAGATAATGCAAGCACTGATGACCAATTCAAATTAGCTGTTTGAGAGTAGATGCACTTGACTTTGTGGTTGGTTAGGTATCAGTTTATGCTGGATGTAATATATTGGATTTTGTTGGAAGTCAAGGTCAGCAGAGATGGATTCCTCTATTGTTTATCAGAAATTTTTTCAGTACTAACCACGTTGCAACCTGTTATCCATAGTAACAAAGAGAAAGTAAGTTATCAACTTGTTAAATATTAATTACCAGTTAGGATGTCTGCTGATATAAATTGTAGGCTTAAATCCCTATCTCATTCTCAAATTTGTAAGTGATATAAGAAAACTAGTTTGTAGGTTCATGTTGAATGTTCATTGTCTTCTAATTCTTTTCCCAGCTTTCCAAAAGTCCTGTTTCGCTTTTGTTTAAAAGAGATGAATCTCATTAATATGAAATGACTAATGTGGTATTTCTGTAGATCATGATGGAAAGAGATACAAATCGCCCTCGGGGTTTTGGGTTTATTACATTTGGAGATCGGCGAGCAATGGAAGATGCAATCCGGGAGATGCATGGGCGGGAGCTTGGTGATCGCATCATCTCTGTGAACAAAGCTCAACCCAAAATGGGAGGGGGAGGGGAGGATTCAGACCATGGCTATAGAGGAGGCTATTCATCTGGTGGCAGGAGAAACTATGGGGGAGGAGATAGACCTGTAGGGCAAGATGAATGCTTCAAATGTGGGCGACCAGGACATTGGGCCCGAGATTGCCCTTCAGCTGGTGGTGGAAGAGGTGGAGGTTCATTCTCATCCCATTCTAGGTTTGGGGCTGGTGGCCGTGGGGATCGCTTTGGTGGAGACCGTGATCGCTATGTGGATGACCGTTATGATGGAGGGCGTTATGGAGAGAGGGACCGTTTTGACAGCAGGGAGGACAAGTATGGGAGCCGTGATCGCTATGTTAGTGACAGGTAACAGTTCCTCCGTTGTTGCGTGTTCCACTGTCACCTTTTTCATTCTCTAGCATATTAGATATAATTGTGCTGAATAATAGATAAGAAGTCCGTTTATTTAAGCATCATCCAGTATGCTCTACTTTATGTGGCTTTTCTTTGCAGGTATCCAGCTGGTGATCGTTTTGCAAGTGATAGATATGGTGGTTCTGATCGTTATCCTCAAAATGGTTATGGCAAAGATAGAGGCTATGATAGGGATGCAAGAGGTGGAAGCGACAGATATGGAAGTGGAGGGCCAGCAAGAGATGAGGGAGGAAATTACAGAAGCAGGGCAGGTCCTTACGATCGCCCCAGCAGGGGAGGGCGCCCATCTTCCTTTGACCGCTACTAAATGTTGGTTGGCCTGGCTATTCTCAAGAAATTTGTAGCTGTTTATGCTCTTTTAGGTTTTTGATGTGGGATGTTGCGGATACAATTTTACGTAGGATTGATGGATGTAATTTAATTCAGTATTTTTCTGTTTGATTTTAGTTATTACACTTTTTCTGACTGGTTGACAAACAAATTCAGCGACATAAAATGAAATTTGGGAAATTTACTATTGAGTCTCATTGTTTGTTTGCGTTGTAAAGAGAACAATTTTAGCACTAAATGATATCCGTTAGTCTCTGTTTTCTTCTTTATCTCCTTTCTTATTGGTTGGTGGAGTTGTAGAGAAGTGGATTTCTCTTGCAGTGTGAATGGTGCAAAACAGGGCATGAGAAAGAGGAGTTTTTCTGCTATGATGTATCTTCTCTAGTATGTTCAAGTGTTTTTAACATTGTTTTTCATCAGAAAGAGAAATTTCCAAGTGGCCCTGGATTTTTGCTTTCCGTTATATTTTTCCAAGGTGCCTTGGATTTGAAGTAATTGGGTCAAATATTCCCACTGTGGTAGGACAGTATATAGCTTGGTCATGCGCAATGACTTTCCCTTAGTGCACAAGTAAACCCAAAAGACTGACTGGCCCACAAGAATACAGCACGTGTTCTGAATTTGAGGCTTATGGGGAGCCAAACCCCAAAGTCAAGTCAAGACGAAACTTCTAAGAATATTATAGAAATTATAATGGCAAAAAGTGACGTAATTGGTTCAGATGTCCTCAATAAGCATCTAGAACGAACCACCTTTAATTAGTCATTTTAATGATTTGTTTAAGTTAATCCATCCAGAAATCTGGAGAAAGAAGCAATCTTTCCAGCTCATAAATTTTCAAGATCATTGATTAGTTTAGTTGTATATTAAACTGGACTTACAAGCATGTGGGCTTTTTCTTTTCTTTCTTTTTCTAAGTGTAAACACATTAACCGGGATCTCACACTTCTGAGAGAATAATGCAACATATTATACTTCTTTACTTGCTCTCTCTCTCTCTCTCTCAAAGAAAGAAAGTCAAAATCGCTTTCTGCCCTTTTGAATAATGTTTCTGCGTCTCTGTATATATTTTCCAAACCAAACTTTAGAAAACAACAGCGCCTGAGATTCCTGGGAGTTGACTAGCTAAGTTGATCTTTATGCAGAGCAAGAGGGAGAGGGAAAGTAGTGTGGGGAACTAAACCTTATGGTTTCTTCGTCAACATGATTTTAAGCTTCTGAATTTTCAAGATTTATCCAACTTTTGTGTACGTGTGTTTGTGTGTGTAAGTGTTTGTTTGGCTGCTGGCATAATTGAATTATTGTAGCTTACACAGGTGTGAACTTCTGCTTGTCTTTGTGTTGAATATGAGAGTTTGATGACGGATTGGGTCTCTGCTTAATTTTCAACTCTTTTTTTTTTGGGTTTTTTTGTTAATGCAAAGATACTGAATGGACTAAAATGTTATATAAAATGCCCCCTTTCATGGTTGAAAAGTCATGGTGCACATATATGCATATTTTTAACTAATTTTCTATGTATCTATTTCCTACACACATATGTGGAGATGAGAGTAAGAGTCAAACTCTTATCTTATCTTTAAAGACGAGCTCAAAATCTCTTTTCTTTTCCCTTTGTTTTCAAGTGAAGGCCAATTGGGCAATTGGGTTGGTGGATTGGATACAATAATGTTAAGTGTCAAGATCACTCGTATCAGCCATACAAGTCACCTTCCAAATCTTTACAAAATATATATATATATATATACCTTTTCCCCTTTATTAATTTATATTCACTAATAAGGAGAAGTTAGATCTTTGAAGCAAGTTTGAATAGTCATACAAGAAGAATCCAATCCATCACATTCACTAAGATGGTTATTGGTCATGGAAAGTTGGCAATTTGAATCAATTACATATATGCCATTTTCATCAAAATTAGTACAGGCACATACACATGGACAGGCTGGGTTATAATTGTTTTTTATTTATTGAGAATATATAACTAGAAAGGGTTAATTATGAGGCTTATCAAATTTTTTATAAGTTGTCTCATGATTTTGCATTGAAAAGAGGAACTCATGAGCGCTTATATAGCTGATGGTGGTGATGCCTATAGGTGGTACAATTAAACTTAATTCTAAGTCAATGGTGATAGTCTAATGGCAACTTGAGAATTGACAAATAGGAAATAGAAAAGGTTAGAGTGGACTTGCATTTAATGGCATCCTCCACAGGTGCAGCTCCATGTTCTGTAATTGCCCATTTTATAGTTCAAATCTCTGTCTGCTCCTGTCCTACTTAAATTTGGGTACATGTCTAGGGAGATGTTCGTAACTTAGATACATGTTGTGTTTTTAACTAAAACAACATATTGAAGAGAAGGGAGATTTCTCACGCACACTACTAAGGTGTCATGAGAATTCGAACTTAAAATCACTGATCTGCAAATCAAGAATCTTTTTAACGAGACTAGACTCTATTGGTTTGTATTTTCGCTAAAGTAATTTGTTAAACATTTGTAGACACGCCAGATTCTTATAAACTGAGGACTGGTGGTAGTGCACGACTTGTGATAGTTGTATGTGTTTGTACGTGCACGACTGGTGATTGTGCAGGCTTACCCTGCCCTTCAATCAAAGTAGCTGCTGCTTGTCGTTTGCTCAAGTCTTTTGCATTGTCACAGATGCCCTAAAATGACAACATAGAAGCCCCAGGCAAGGACAAGAGCCAAGTCAACAAGGCTATTCATGTAATTTTAGGAGGGCTGGGCCTACCCATTGCCATAATTGACAAAAGAAAATTAAAATATATAATATATAAATAACCCAGTAATAGAAGCACGACTAATTAAAAACAACAGACAATGAAGCCTTAACAAGTTAGCTCAAGCATGAATGCCTTGGCCCGAGAAAGTCTCAAAATATCATCAATATATATATATTGGAGGAAGTTCTATGTTACAATATGATGAAACGAGGAATTATCGTATGATATTAGAATGCGATAAAATTGGGATTTGATTATATTTTTTTATTTAACGAGTGAACGAGATCTTATCCGAAATGCTTAATTATATAGATAAGATTGAATAAGATTGGATTTAGAATATTTTTAGGGTATGTATAGGTCTATCATATAAACCCACGTGTATTTGTTGTAAAATATAATCAAAATTAACAAATTCTACTTTTCATATGCTTTTTTCAAGGATTATGGGAGTGGCCTAGCTTGAGAGTTGAAAAGATAATCGACAACCTTCGTAGTTGTATAACTTTGAGTCGGTCTGTATTTAATTTTATATAATTTCGTGGATCTATAATATACTCGATCAGTCATTATATCTTTAATAGTCAATGCCAAAGAAATTGACTTTTTGATCAAAAGAAGAAAATAATGTTGCTGGCAATGCCACTTGTGAACTGACCTTATGCTTGGGGTGGGAGGAAACCAGCACATGCATGAATAGTTTTGTGGAAAATATGGCACAACAATTCCACATTTATAACAAACAAAAAATAAAATAATTCAACGTTGTAGACTTTAGTGTTTGCTTGCTTCTAGTAATATATCGATCTCACTGAAAATGTATATTCATAAATCTAATATTCTTGCAATGTTCTTCAAATTCTCACTTTCATGATTGTATTTTCTGAAGACTTTATGACTTCAATTTTCATGATCCATCTAAAATAAGGATTGATTACATTGGAGTTCGACTCTGGGGTTCGAACTGAGGTGATGCCATGGGAGAAGGGGGAAGCCACCATCGTGGTGGGAACCCATTGGCTATGTTTTTTTCCTTTTTAGTTGTGGCTATTTCGACCATAAATTAAGCTTATCTTATCCAATATCAAATGGGGGAAAAAAAAAAGATACGTATTAAAAAACTTAGTTGTGTCCAAGTTGGTGGCCTTCCCATGCATTAGATATTTGGGCAGTCAACGGTCTTAAAAAGAGGTGCGTGTTATAACTAAACCATACCAACTTGACAAATCAAAGACAAAACTAACAAATTTTCCTCCTATCACCACAACCCACAATTTCCTGAAATTATCACCTCCCATACCCCCCTCCTCACAATTTCTTCCCTATAGTTATGATGATAAGAACACATTTATAAAGAGGGAAAATGCTAGGCTTACCGCATTTTTCATACCACATTTATACCATCTCTCTAATAGAGGTGAGCCCCATTGTATTGGTGGGCTCCACCTCTATTAGAGAGGTGGTATGAATGTGGTATGAAAAATGTGGTAAGCCTAGCATTACCCTTATTAGAGATGTGGTACACAACGTGGTATGAAAATGTGGTAAGCCTAGCATTACCCTTATAAGAATAGGATATAGCTCCTCTTTCCTATTTTGTTATTGCCTTTGCAATTCAGTCCTTATCATTTACTTAAATTTATAATCTGGGTCCATCCCCCATCACCCATCCCTAATATCGCTTGTATAAACAAATAAAAATTTGGTCTCACTACTCTTTTATTTTATTTTTTGGGAGATTATTTTTCTTTTGTCTTTAATTGCTCTCTGTCTTTTGCCTCTATATATTGCTTACCTCCCCAACTTCTTCACTTCACAAACAAACTTGTGAGAGATTTGGTGGTGCAATTCAGAGACCAAAAATCATGGTGGTTTCTGGAGCTGGTGGAGGAGGAGGTTGGGGAAACACCAAAGCCCTCACCCTCCAAGTCCTCAATGGAAGGTGGTTCATGATGTTTGCTTCTCTTTTGATCATGTCAGCTGCTGGAGCCACCTACATGTTTGGCATATACTCCGCTGACATCAAATCTGTGCTTGGCTATGACCAAACTACCCTCAATCTCCTCAGCTTCTTCAAGGACCTGGGTGCCAATGTTGGTATCCTTTCTGGTCTTATCAACGAGGTCACTCCCCCATGGGTGGTCTTATCAATTGGTGCTGTGCTCAACTTTTTTGGGTACTTCATGATTTGGATGGCTGTGACCAAAAAAATTGCCAGGCCCCAAGTTTGGCATATGTGCCTTTACATTTGTATAGGTGCAAATTCTCAGTCTTTTGCAAACACTGGCGCTCTGGTCACTTGTGTGAAAAATTTCCCAGAAAGCCGTGGGGCTGTTTTGGGGATTTTGAAGGGCTACGTAGGGCTCAGTGGTGCTATAATCACACAGTTATATTTTGCTTTTTATTATGATGACACCAAGGCTTTGATTTTGTTGATTGGGTGGCTTCCTTCTGTCATTTCTTTTGCCTTTCTGCGTACAATTCGGATCATGAAGGTCACTAGGCGACCCAATGAGCTCAAAGTGTTTTTTAATATGCTGTATATCTCACTTGGGCTTGCTGGGTTTTTGATGATCATGATCATAGTAGAAAAGAGTGTGACATTTAATCAAAGTGAGTATGGTGCAAGTGCTGCCATGGTTATTTTCTTGCTTGTCCTCCCACTTGCTGTGGTTATTATTGAGGAGTTTAAGATCTGGGAAGGCAAGAAAGTTGAGTTGAACGGCGGTTCAGACTTGAAAATAGTTACGGAGAAGCCTCAACCAGAAGTCACGTCTGATGATCAGTCACGACCCAGGGAAACGCTCGCCACCACCACAACTGAGGCCGAACCACCCACCGCGTCGTGTTGGAAAACCATGTTTAGGCCACCAGACAGAGGTGAGGACTACACCATACTGCAAGCACTTTTCAGCATTGACATGCTCATTCTTTTCATGGCATGCATTTGTGGTGTTGGAGGCACGTTGACAGCAATAGACAACTTGGGTCAGATTGCAACTTCTTTGGGTTACCCAAAACGCAGCGCAAGCACTTTTGTGTCACTAGTGAGCATATGGAATTATCTGGGTCGAGTCGTGTCGGGTTTCGGGTCTGAAATCTTATTACAAAGATACAAATTCCCTCGTCCTCTCATGCTCACCCTAACCCTATTGCTCTCTTGTGTTGGTCACCTTCTAATTGCATTCAATGTCCCAAATGGTCTCTATGCAGCCTCCATCATAATAGGGTTTTGTTTTGGTGCCCAGTGGCCTCTACTTTTTGCCATAATTTCTGAGCTCTTCGGCCTCAAATACTACTCCACTTTGTACAATTTTGGGTCATCTGCTAGCCCAGTTGGGCTATACTTGCTCAATGTGAAGCTCACAGGTCATCTATATGACAAAGAAGCCAAGAAGCAGCTAGCAGCTTTGGGACTTGTAAGAAAAGCAAAGGAGGAATTGAATTGTGCTGGTGGAGAGTGCTTCAAATTGGCCTTCATTGTGATTGCCGCAGCCACATTTTTTGGGACATTGATTTCACTCATTTTGGTGATCAGGACAAGAAAGTTTTACAAGAGTGATATATACAAGAAGTTCAGAGAGGCAGCACAAGCTGCTGAGACTGAGATGGCCATGGCAGATCAAAATGGAGCCAAACCCATTAGAAATTAATGGAAGATCAAAATAGAGATTTGCATGCCATGAAGTTAGAGCTGTATAGATTTTAGAAAGAAAATTATATTGACATGTATGATTTTTAATATGGCATTTTGTGTGAGATTTCCTTGTTTTTTTTTTGGTTTGTTTACTTCATTAATAGCAAAAAGATTATACAGTTAGCTTTCTGAATTTCTCCAACTTTGTCAATAGTATATGAAAAAAGGTTGCTTTCTTCATTATCCAAATCCCTTCATAGTTGAAAATTCAAAGTACGTGAACATTGAAAATTGAATTTTAAAACATTAAATACAAAAAAGAATAATAGTAAAGAGACCAAATGCATCTCTTTTTTTTCTTTGGTCTGACATAATCCAAATGAAACATAGATATACAGAAGGGGTCGCGTAACTTGTTAACCATATGTCAATTTGTGTCTCTATCCCCAATTTTCCAGCTAGCAGGGATGGAGTTTACTAAAGAATTTTATTTTCGACTATGTACGTTTTATTTTATTATTAACTGTCGTTTATAAGATTTGAATAAATATATATTTTTCAATAATTAAAGTGTCACTGTATCAAATGACAATTGGTGTAAAGCACATGCTCTTGTTAGTACAAGCGATTGGGGGAGGGAGTATACACAAATATCATCGAGTACTTGAAGTTTCGAACCTCTATCCGAGCTCAACCAGTGGAAATCACGTTTTGGCTTAAACAAGATAAACAAATCCTATTACAAATTTGGAATCCATGACAGGTTAGTTTTGTTTCTTTCCATACATATTTTTCTTAATTACTGAATCGTTTGAAAGTTGAAAGCAGCATCTTCCAAGATTCCAAATCTGTCTGCATTTCATTGGGTTTTCCACCATCTTCTTCTATTTGTAGCTAACCATCAATACAAGCAAGGGCGATGCATGTGTACTGATCTTATCGGGTAAACCCATAAACCTAACACCAAATTTTATAATTAGGGGAGCAGAAAATGATATCCCAAATTCTATATACAGATTATTAAATCAATAGGTTTGGTTGTTAACAAACTGGCCTTGTCTCTTGATTTGCACGAAACTTTTTCTTAAAATAAACAAGTGCATGCCAAAAAGTTAGACTTATTTGGTATTATCCCTTTAAACAAATAGAATCAATGAATTAGGCTTGACAGACACAAGCTTTGCATCCGGCATATGCCAACATTAACTACTACTTTCGTTCAGCATGTACAATGTGTTACTTCATATATAATTAACCCGTATAATTGAATGTATTGTGAGTCTAATACATGATACATGTTAAGTAAAGCTAGTAATAGATATATAAAATCCGCAGGATGTCCCTTTTTTTTATATATTAAAGAGAGGATGCGCATCGATATATTGTATCAACAACATGCCAGTATGTTTTGTTAACGATATTAATATCAACACATTATCAATGACATACGTACGGTTTGTTCCGTTGTATAGCCGGACTAAATGATGATTAACAAGAGAGTGATTAGTTTAAAAGGCCAGATACATCACTTTGCTTTGGATTGAATTGAGGTTAGCCCAGATGAAACGTGGGCCTAACATCAGCAGCTGTTAGGCCATTGAATTGAATTTGTCTCCAAGGAAAATCTCTCATACTCAAAGTGTGTCACTCTGAGCTCTCGTATTTTTCTCATTCAATGGCAGCTACTTTGATCTGTAATTCTTTTTTTTTTTACGTCAGCAATTTGGTAGCAACATTTCTTTATATAAAGAAAGAAAATAAAGAAAAGAAACTCAAAATTCTTCACATTAAGTTGACTTACTTGTATGAGTGAGTGATGATCCTCTCTTTCTTCCAACTAAGACGTATACGCGTTGGAGACGTTCAATTATAGAATTCCACGTACCCACATGCATGCCTTACACCCAAAACAATAATATTGTAGATACATTAATTTCATTCTAATTTCTTGGCTCTTCTCAAATCCTCCATTTCTGTGAAGCAGTGAAAACCACAACCAAACCCAAATCCAAACAAAACCCACACAGCTACAAACAGAGACGGGCCGCCAGCAAAAGCTCTGCAGCAGCACGGTACCCATCTGCAAAAAGAGCCAACGCTATCAAGGTTGCCTTACTAATTTACAAAATTAAGTTTGGTAATATATACATACTCTTTATTCACTCCAATTTTGCTCATATTAATTTCATTTTTTTTTCCTCCTTTAAAGTTTGAAAGAGAAAAGAGAAGATGTCATTAGAGTTCGAATATGAGACCACCAAATGCTCTTGTCACTGAGCTATGAATTCGTTGGGTCGAAAATGCTAATTTAGCTTATAACGTAACCTAAGTTAATTTGCAGTTTTGTAGGTTAATTATGAAGAGTATTATTGTAATCATCCATATTATCACAATTTAATTAATACATGCAATATTGAAGGTGCACACTTGACCAATGATATCCACACACGTCGAAGGATACGGTCAACACGGACACATTCGTCTTTTGTACCATAACACGTCAACATATTGTGAAGCTTTAAAATCTTTCTTTTTGTTTTCTGTCCAAAATGAACGTGAAAAATAACCCCAAATTAGCCATGGAGTTATTTTTTTTAATGTATGGTTTTTCTCTTATCATTCCAATTAACAAGGTGTTTTTGTTGTTGTGAATTTTAGAGAAATGGGGGTTCATCACAAAGTACAAATGCCGTAGGCCTCGCATGTTCACTTTGTCCCTCTTGTTGTCCTGCATTGGCCACCTTCTAATTGCTTTCAATGTCCCAAGTGGTCTCTATGTGGCTTCAATAATCACAGGGTTTTGCTTTTGAGGGCAGTGGCCATTGATTTCTCAATAACTTCTGAGATTTTTGGGTTCAAGCATTGCTCTACTCTCAACAATGTTGGGGCAATGGCTTGCCCACTTGGGTCATATTTGCTCAATGTGAAGGTCATAGGTTATCTCTATGATAAGGAGGCAGAGAGGCAATTGAAAGCTTTGGGATTGGACAGGAAGCCCGGGGAGGGACTAAATTGTACTGGGGGACAGTGCTACAAGCCGTCCTTCATTATAATTACTGCTGTGACATTGCTTGGTGTGCTTATTTCATTGGTTTTGGTGGTCAGGACTAGGAAATTTTATACCAGTGACATCTATAAGAAGTTCAGAGATGAGGGAAGAGCAGGAGAGTCAGAAATTGTGGTGGCTACAAACCCCATTGGACTGTCAGAGGTCAAAGGTGGCTAGATAAAAAAAAAAAAGGTAATGGGTTTAATTATTGTTGATTAATATGTTAAACATGCAATATTATATTAATCCCTTGATTAATATAATATTGCAGTGTATGGGATTTTAATTTTTCTTCCTTTTTTACTTCATATTAATGGCAATGTTGCAAGGCTAGCCTTCTTAATTTTCCCAACTTTCCAACAAAATAAAGAAAGTAATATTTTCATAAAAAAAGAAAGAAAAAAAGAAAAGAAAAAGAAAGTAATAAACTGCTGATTGACTGGAAGAGTCTTTGTTTTGCTTGACCTTTCATAAGATGGAGGTCTTTTGTTTTGCTTCTTCTTTCTCTTTATTTTCATCCACTCAACCATAACAAGAAAATTCTTAGTGATAAGGTAGCTCTTAGAGAACAAAAATAAGAAAAGAAATAAAAACATGCAGTTACCCAACCAAAACTTCGACGACTCTTTTACTCAGAACTCCAGATAATTGAGTATTCAAAAAGCATAACAAAGCTTGAACCAAGAATACCAAATCCAAAGAAGCCATAAACAACTCTGCTCAAGTTGGAGCTCTGCACCCAATGAAATAGGAAGCCAACGCCTTTGCAGCTGCTGTTACCTCTAGGTTGCCCTGGCTTTGGACAGGTTGGGTAAACTGATCACCTCTTTTTTCATTTTAGTTCTGCTCATATATTATATTATTTAATTTTCAAAAAGCTTTACTTTTTATCTAGATAGTGACTTATTTTCCTAATTTAATTTGCATATTTGTAGCTTGTGATCATGCATGTATTTATCCACACAGCACATGGATATTTTAGCACCATTTAATATAAACAATATATGTGACACAATATGCATTGAAGGGGGCACTTGTATCTATTATCTGTGATGTATATATGCTCCAAAGAGGCAGAGATCATCCACACGTCAAAACTTTAACCAAAACATTTCTCATCATCCACACGTCAAAACTTTTAATAAATAAAAAAACCAAAAAAAGAGTAAGAACAAATTACAAAACATTTCTCATCAGGTGAAACCTTGTTTTGAATTAGAAATGAAAATTTTTCTTTCATTTGTAGTACATGGCTTTCTTGTTGAATGGTCATATCATGATAACGTGGTATGATCGTCCTGTGCCTGTTTTTCTCAGCTCACGCGTTGTATAATTACAGGTAAAAAAAACAGGGAAAGGTGATTTAGAGAAATGGGGGTTCATGGCACTTGGGCAGACATCAAGGGCTTTGCTCTCCAAGTTCTTACAGGCCAATGGCTCATGCTGTTTGCCTCATTTCTAATGATGACTAGTGCTGGTGCTAGCTACATGTTTGGCCTCTACTCAAATGACATCAAATCTGTCCTTGGTTACAACCAATCCACCCTCAACATGATCAGCTTCTTCAAGGACTTGGGGGCCAACATTGGCATCTTCTCTGGCCTAATCAATGAAGTCACACCCCCATGGGTGGTCTTATCAATTGGTGCAGCATTCAACTTTTTTGGGTACTTCATGATATGGCTTGCCGTGACAGAAAAAATAGCCAAGCCCCAAGTCTGGCACATGTGCTTGTACATCACAATGGGAGCAAATTCACATACTTTCATCAACACAGGAGCTTTCGTCACATGTGTAAAGAACTTCCCGAGAAGCCGCGGCTTCTTGATCGGGCTTTTGAATGGCTACATTGGCCTGAGTGCAGCTGTGATTGTACAGCTATACCATGCTTTCTATGGTGATGACACAAAGTCCTTCACTTTGTTTGTGGCATGGCTTCCTTCAGCTGTTTCTCTGATATTTCTTCGTACGATTCGGATAATGAAGGTTATACCGCAGAAGAAATATTACAAGGTGTTATGTAAATTCCTCTATATCTCACTTGGATTGGCAGGGTACTTGTTAATTATAATCATAGTAGAGCAAAAGGTGAATTTCACACAAATTGAGTATGGTGGAAGTGCAGCTATAGTGCTTTTCTTGCTCTTTCTCCCACTTGCTGTTGTTGTTGCAGAAGAGTATAGTTCTTGGAGGACCAATCAATCATTGAGCACTGCAAATATTGAAATTCCATCACCAGATTCAACCCATGTGGACCAAAACAAGCTTTCTTGTTGGAAACAAGTGTTTAGTCCACCAGAGATAGGAGAAGACCACACAATACTCCAAGCAGTGTTCAGCATTGAGATGTTGACTTTGTTCTTGACCACATTGTGTGGCATAGGTGGCATGTTGACACTGATGGACAATTTGGGTCAGATTGGAACTGCCCTAGGATACTCCTTGGAAAGCATAAGCACTTTTGTGTCGCTCACAAGCATATGGATTTATCTTGGAGAAGTAATGGTGGGTTTGCTCTCAGAAATCTTTATCACAAAGTACAAATGTCCAAGGCCTCTCATGTTCACTTTCTCCCTTTTTCTGTCCTGCATTGGTTACCTTCTAATTGCCTTCAATGTCCCAAATGGTCTCTATGTAGCTTCAATAATCACAGGGTTTTGCTTTGGTGGGGTATGGCCATTGCTTTTTTCAATAACTTCTGAGATTTTCGGGCTCAGGCATTGGTCTACGCTCAACAATGTTGGGGCAATGGCTTGCCCACTCGGGTCATATTTGCTTAATGTGAAGGTCACAGGGTATCTTTATGATAGGGAGGCAGAGAAGCAATTGAGAGCTTTGGGATTGAAAAGGAACCCTGGGGAGGAGTTGAATTGCAGTGGAGGGCAATGCTTCAAATTACCCTTCATTATAATCACTGCAGTGACATTGCTTGGTGTGCTTGTTTCCCTGGTTTTGGTGTTTAGGACTAGGAAGTTTTATAACAGTGACATTTATAAAAAGTTCAAAGATGAGACAAGAGCAGCAGAGTCTGAAACAGTGGTGGCCAAAAACCCCAACGTTGAGCACCAAAGTTGAAAGATGAGATTGATTTAAAAAGCTGAGATTGAGATGTATGCATGAGATATACTTGGTGAGTTTGATCTCTGTAATTCTGATATATATGTATATATTTTCTTCAAACAAATGCAATCTTTGTGACTTTTACAATAACAGATTTTTCTTTGGTTCAAAATGGAAATCAGTCTCAAATGATCATTATTCAGACTGTTGCATGCTCATGTGTGTGTGTGTGTGTGTGAGAGAGAGAGAGAGAGAGAGAGAGAGAGAGAGAAGATGTGGCTACTGTTGTGAATTGAGCACAAAATTCAACTCACCCTCCCCTAATGATCTTGTTGTTGATGGACTTTGTGACAAACACAATTATGGATGAATCACACACACTACACTTGAGAAACCAACCGAGCACAAAATGACACAAGAATTTATAGAGGTTCAGCAATTGCCTACATCCTCTTGGTGATCCCCTTGAGAAATTCACTTCATGAAAGAATAAGTTACAACTTTGGTTTACAAAGAAACCCCCTTAGAACTCTATTCTCTCCCCAAGCTCTCTTTTCTCTCTCACCCCTTGCTCAACACTTTGATACACTAGAAAACTCTTAAGCCATGATTTACTTCTTGCATGCTAAACCCCTTTATATAGCCAAATATGCAAGAGTGTGAATGCAACCTCACACTATTCAAATGTTGGCTACCAAACTTAACCATGGATGGCTACCAAACATTCCACCATTTTGTGCCACCAAACAAGTCACCTATTTTTGACAAAGATGGCAAGCCAATATTTACTCACATGGGCAACTCCAAAATTTTTCTAGAAATGAGTCAACCATGTCATGCAATTTAGGTAGAAATCCATAGCACACAAAAAAGGACTTTGTATCCTTAGGTGAGCCAATTTTTCCAACAATCTCCACCTTGGCGAGCCTAAAACTCCATGTGGAAATCATTGCCTTTCAGGACATCTGTTATGTCTTGAGAATCGTCCTGATAACTCCCAAGAACTCCACCTCAATCTTTAGCATGGAACAAGATTGAGCAAGCTCAAACAATGTTTGAACTTTGCTGCTGTGACTGGCTTTGTTAGACAATCCGAAGCATTTTCAGTTGTATGAACCTTCTTTATCATGACGTCTCCATCGTTCACCCAATCTCTTATCCGGTGGTATCGCACATCAATGTGTTTGGACCTCCCATGGAACGCTTGATTCTTCACTAAGTATATAGCACTTTGACTGTCACTTTGTATCACCACCAAGTCTTGAGCTATCCCGAATTCCTTTGCCAATCTCTTCAGCCATACTGCTTCTTTAGAAGCTTCCGTGAGCGCCATATACTCCGCCTCTGTAGTAGACAAAGCACTAACCGATTGTAGCACCGCTCTCCAACTAATCGGTCCTCCACCACAAATGAAGACATATCCTGTGGTGGATCTCCTCTTGTCTAGATCTCCTGCATAATCAGAGTCCACATACCCCAACACACATGCCTTTCCTTGTTGTCTTTCAAACAATATACCAATCCTCTTGGTGCCCTTCAAATACCTTAGAATCCACTTTGCTGCTGTCCAATGTTGTTTCCCTGGATTCGCCATGTATCTTGACACTACACTTACGGCTTGGGCTAAGTCGGGGCGTGTGCACACCATTGCATACATGAGACACCCTATCAAGCTTGCATATGGAACTTTGCTCATTTCTTCCTTCTCTTCATCCGTAGAAGGACATTCCTGCGCACTTAACTTAAAATGCTCCGCCAAAGGAGTAGACATAGGCTTGCAATCCATCATATTGAATTTTTCAAGTACTTTGGAAATGTACTTACTTTGTGACAACCATAGCTTGCCTGAATTTCTGTTTCTCCTTATCTCCATTCCTAGGATCTTTTGTGCAGGGCCAAGATCCTTCATGTCAAACTCCCTTCCAAGCAATGTCTTCAATTCCTGGATTTTTGACATATCTTTACATGCAATTAGCATGTCATCAACATAAAGAAGCAAAAAAATGATATTACCATCCTTGAATGCATGAGTGTATACACAGCAATCTGATTCACATCTTCTATACCCAATCTTCATCATGAAAGAATCGAAGCACTTGTTCCACTGTCTTGGAGATTGCTTCAGCCCGTATAAAGACTTTTTCAACCTGCAAACCAGATTTTCCTTGCTTGCTTCAATGAACCCTTGAGGTTGGCTCATGTAGATGTCCTCCTCCAAGTCCCCATGGAGGAAAGCAGTCTTCACATCCATTTGTTCCACCTCCATGTCCTTTTGAGCTACTATGGAGAGTAGTAGCCTTATAGAAGTATGTTTCACCACCGGAGAGAAGATTTCATCATAATCAACTCCCTCCTTTTGCAAGTATCCTTTGGCCACCAACCGAGCTTTGAATATGGTGGCTCCCTTCTCATGCATTGCTTCTTTCTTCCTAAACACCCATTTGCAGCCAATAACCTTGCGACCTTCGGGTTTAGGAACTAACTCCCAAACTGAGTTTTGGTGTAGAGATTCCATCTCTTGCATCATAGCTTCCATCCAACTTTCTCGTTCCTTGCTCTCAACAGCCTCTTGGAACGTGGTTGGTTCTTCTTCACTAGCATTTAAGGCATAGTGAACTGCGTCATTGTCCCATCCAAACCTTTGAGGTGGTTTGATGGTTCTCCTGGGCCTCGACCGAGCTATAGATGATGGCTCCACCAGTTCTTGAGCCTCTTCTTCTTGAGTTTGTTGTTGTTGTTGCCCAGCATCTTCCTCCTCAGTGTCAGACTCCACCTCATCCTGAACGTCTTCAGTTGGCTGTTCTTGTGAAGTTTTCCTGGACACCTTCTTGAGCGGAACTTTAATGGTTGTTTCTTTCTCAACAACATCCTCCTTTGCATATGAATTCTTGACTTTGTTCATAGGCATGGTCTTCTCATCAAACACAACATCTCTGCTGAGTATCTTCTTTTGGTTCACTGGATCCCATAGCTTGTAGCCCTTCACACCACTTTCAAAGCCGATGAAAATGCATTCAAGAGACTTTGGCTTCAACTTGGATCTTTCATCACTAGGAATAAGTGCATATGCACTGCATCCAAATACCTTAAGATTAGTATAATCAATTGACTTATTAGACCATACCTCCTCTGCATATTTGAACTCAAGATTTCTTGACGGCGATCGGTTAACCAAATAAGTAGCGTGGTTAACTGACTCCGCCCAAAATGATTCGGGCAATCCTGCATGAATCCTCATACATCTCTCACGCTCCATGAGAGTTCTATTCATCCTCTCTGCAGCTCCATTTTGTTGGGGCGTCTTCTTCACGGTAAAGTGCCTCTTAATGCCTTCGTTTCTGCAAAACTCAAGGAACTTGTTATCTTTATATTCACCACCATTGTCACTCCTTAGGATCTTGATCTTTCTTCCGGTTAGGTTCTCAACTTCTGCCTTCCACTCTTTGAATTTGGTGAAGACCTCAGATTTCTCCTTCATGAAGTAGACCCAAACCTTCCTGGAAAAATCATCCAAGAAAGTCACGAAATAGCGAGCTCCACCCATTGATTTAACCGGTGATGGCCCCCATACATCCGTGTGAATATAATCTAGCACACCTGTGCTTTCTTCCTCTTTATCTCGCTGCTTGAAAGCTACTTTTGATTGTTTTCCCATGGTACAGAATTTGCAGAACTCCAGCTTGCAGCTTTGAACACCTTTTAACAACTTTCTGTTGTGTAGTTCCTGCATGCCCCTCTCACTCATGTGCCCTAGCCTCAAATGCCAAAGCTGAGTTTCATCCTCCGAGTCCTTGCTTGTGGATACAGCTGCTCCACCTGTAATTGTTGTACCACACAATCTATATAGACAATTAGGTTGAACTTCTCCCTTCATAACCACAAGTGAACCTTTTGAGATTATGAGTTTCCCTCCATTAGCTTTAATTGAATAACCATTCTTATCAAGAGTTCCAAGGGAAATGAGATTCTTACGCAACTTTGGAATGTGTCTTACCATTCCAAGCGTCCTAACAGCCCCATCATGCATCTTCACCTTGACTGTACCGGTGCCTTTGACTTTACAAATTGAGCCATCCCCCATCATAACTTCACCACCTTCTTCTTTTTCATATGTGTCAAACCACTCCTTGTTTGAGCACATATGGTATGAGCACCCGGAATCCAAAATCCAATCGGAAGAGGAATACCTTGAAGAATTAGCAAATGCATTAGTTTTAACATTGCCATTAACACATAAAAGCTCACCATCACTTTCTGTGACTTCCTCAGCTGTGTTTGCTGCATTCTTCCCTTTGTTCTTCTTCTCCTTCCATATGGGGCAATTCTTTTTCCAGTGCTCCTTTGACCCACACTCGAAACAACCTTCTTTTGCCTTGGATTTTGACCTTCCTCTGCTGCCTTTCTTGCCTTCACGCCTCTTTGAACGGCCCCTCTCTTCGGTCTTAGCAACTAGACCTTCACCTTGAGGGTTTTCTCCTGAACGTTGGGCCATCCTATGGTGCGTCATGATGTCTTGCACCACCGGCTCAAAATCCAGAGTGACCTTCCCGAACATAAGAGTAGTTCGAAAGTGTTTATAGGATGGAGGTAAGGATGTCAACAACATAAGAGCTTTATCCTCCGTACTATAATTAACTTCCATTCTCTGCAAGTCAGCAACACATCTATTGAAACTACTTAAATGTTCCATTAGATTACCTCCCTCCTCCATCTTAAGATTTAGGAGTTCTTCCTTTAGGAAGAGTTTGTTGGACAGCGACTTCCCTGCAAACATCTCTTCGAGCTTCTCCCATGTTTGCTTCGCTGTATCCTTCAACACGTTGATGAGCACCTCATCGGAGAGGTAGTTTTCGATGGCTCCTCTGGCTAACTCGTCAAGTACACCCCACTCATCATCTGTCATACCTGTTGGCTTCTTTTCCTTGCCCACCAACACAACATGGAGATGTTGTTGTGTAAGGGCTGACTTCATCCTCCTTTGCCAAAGCATGAAGTTCTCCTTCCCTGTGAAGGGCTTTAACTCCACCTTCATGTTGACAGATTGTGGCAGCCTCTGCAGCATAGAGCTACTTTCACCTTCAGCTTCCTTGTCACCTGCCATCTTCAACACTCTAGCAACTTGCTGCTCCAACACAGCTCTGATACCACTTGTTGTGAATTGAGCACAAAATTCAACTCACCCTCCCCTAATGATCTTGTTGTTGATGGACTTTGTGACAAACACAATTATGGATGAATCACACACACTACACTTGAGAAACCAACCGAGCACAAAATGACACAAGAATTTATAGAGGTTCAGCAATTGCCTACATCCTCTTGGTGATCCCCTTGAGAAATTCACTTCATGAAAGAATAAGTTACAACTTTGGTTTACAAAGAAACCCCCTTAGAACTCTATTCTCTCCCCAAGCTCTCTTTTCTCTCTCACCCCTTGCTCAACACTTTGATACACTAGAAAACTCTTAAGCCATGATTTACTTCTTGCATGCTAAACCCCTTTATATAGCCAAATATGCAAGAGTGTGAATGCAACCTCACACTATTCAAATGTTGGCTACCAAACTTAACCATGGATGGCTACCAAACATTCCACCATTTTGTGCCACCAAACAAGTCACCTATTTTTGACAAAGATGGCAAGCCAATATTTACTCACATGGGCAACTCCAAAATTTTTCTAGAAATGAGTCAACCATGTCATGCAATTTAGGTAGAAATCCATAGCACACAAAAAAGGACTTTGTATCCTTAGGTGAGCCAATTTTTCCAACAGCTACTTTGGCACTAGGGTTCACAAATTAAGTGGTATAGTACTAACTAGTGGAATCCAGCAGCAAATCGGGTGACAAGTAACAATGGATTTGGTTGAAATGTATTATTCAGGAGTAAAGTGGTCAATGATTAAAGCTGAGCTTTGCTAATCTCCTAATAAAATACAGAACCAAATCACCATGAAAAATAACGTGATCACAAAAAAGAGGAACTTAATGCACATTAAAGGTTTGCTAGCAAATTATGGTCATCAATCATCAACATGTGGATTTTCTCTCTGACTATCAATGTTATCTTCAGAAATATAGATATCTATAATTTGTTATATACCTTCATTCTTTGTGGCTTGAATGATCCTATCCTATCATATGGTATCTCCATCTGTCTGTCAAGAAATCCCTTAAATATATATTATGAAAGATCCATTTACTCAACACAGTGAACTCTTCCCCCTTTGATATTATTGTTTTCTAATTATCCTTTCCTTATGCTTGGATGAGTTGAAACAGAACTTTTCCCCTTTTGATATTATTGTTTTCGAATATCAACCACAAATTACATATTGACTTGAGGCAACACAGTTCTCCCACTCCTTCTCTCTCTCTCACAACCTTTTTAAGCTTTACATCCCTTCATACTTGATATATATCAAGCCATTGGTACTATGTGATCACCATAAACAGAAAAAATGAGAGCTCCTGATCATGGCGGTGGCGGCGCAAGCATACACAGTTGGGTGGACATGAAGGGCCTTGTCCTCCAAGTCCTCACAGGAAGATGGCTCATGGTGTTTGCTTCACTCCTAATGATGGTCACTGCAGGCGCAAGCTACATGTTCGGCCTCTACTCCAACGACATAAAATTCGTGCTGGGATACGACCAAACGACACTCAACTTGATCAGCTTCTTCAAGGACTTAGGCGCCAACGTTGGCATCTTGTCCGGCCTGATCAATGAGGTAACACCCCCGTGGGTGGTCCTATCAATCGGTGCGGTCCTAAACTTTTTCGGGCACTTCATGATCTGGCTTGCAATAACACAAAAAATCCCAAAGCCTCAAGTCTGGCACATGTGCTTGTACATGTCCATAGGGGCCAATTCGCATACTTTCACCAACACTGGAGCCCTTGTCACATGTGTCAAGAACTTCCCAGAAAGCCGTGGTGTCGTGCTAGGCCTTCTCAAAGGCTATACCGGCATAAGCGCAGCTGTGATCTCACAGCTCTACCATGCTGCCTATGGTGATGACACAAAGTCTTTCACTTTGGTGGTGGCTTGGCTTCCAACTGCTCTCTCTTTGGTTTTCATTGGAACCATTCGGATCATCAAGGCTAGTCGCCGCCCGAACGAGCTCAGAGCTTTCTATAATTTCCTTTATATTTCTCTTGGCCTAGCAGCATTTTTGTTGATTATAATTGTTGTTGAGAAAAGGTTCAGGTTTAGCCAGAGCCAGTATGTTGGAAGTGCAGCTGACCAGAGGCCAAAACCCTGATGCCATTTCAACCCCAACATACAAAAAGGTTCCATCTTGGAACAAGGACATATTTAACCCACCAGAGATAGGTGAAGACTTCACAATATTGCAAGCACTTTTCAGCATTGAAATGCTGACTTTGTTGTTGGCAACAGTTTGTGGCCTTGGAGGCACCATGACCATGATGGACAACTTGGGGCAGATTGGAACTTCTTTCGGCTACCCTTTGCGAAGCATAAGAAATTTCGTGTCGCTTACGAGCATTTGGAATTTTCTGGGACAGATTGTTGCTGGCATAGGCTCAGAAATATTCATTATCAAGTACAAATGGCCTCGCCCTCTCATCTTCACTGTAGTTCTCTTGCTCTCATGTGTTGGCCATCCCCTAATTGCATTCAATGTCCCCTATGGCCTCTATGTTTCTTCAGTGGTTACTGGTTTCTGTTTTGGTGCACATTGGCCTTTGATTTTCACTCTAATTTCTGAACTTTTTGGCCTTAAATATTACTCCACTTTGTACAATTTTGGTGGGTTGGCTAGCCCAATTGGGCTGTATTTGCTCAATGTGAGGGTCACAGGGTATTTGTATGACAAGGAGGCTAAGAAGCAAATGGCAGCTTTGGGGCTTCAGAGAAAGGTGGGGGAGGAGTTGAATTGTGTTGGGGGGCAGTGCTTCAAATTGTCTTTCATTATACTTGCTGTGGTGGCATTGTTTGGTGCACTTGTTTCACTGCTTTTGGTGGTTAGGACAAGGAAGTTTTATAAGAGTGATATTTACAAGAAGTTTAGAGATGAAGTGAGAGTGGCTTAGACAGGAATAGTGGTTGCTAAAACTGCTGCTAGTGGAGGTTACTGATCTCAAAATGTAACTCGCACACTAGGGGTCATTGGTAATACCGTAATAGGTAGCGCATGAGCAACTGTGAATCGCTCTCAAAATGTAACTCGCACACTAGGGGTCATTGGTAATACCGTAATAGGTAGCGCATGAGCAACTGTGAATCGCTTATAAGCATAAATCTTGGTTCGTAGAATGATTGTGCTTAACGTACCTTGTAATAAAATAAAATTGTGGGTTCATTAATTACGAAGAATCAACTATGTCTTGGTTATTTTATATATTTGTTATCTCTAAGACTCAAATTCTAACTGGTGCATAAAATGCATTTGTGCATCCTAAGGTTTTGACTTGTAGTGTCATGTTGAGTCGCTAGTGTAGAGAGAGAGAGAGAGAGAGAGAGAGAGAGAGAGAGAGAGAGAGAGAGAGAGAGAGAGAGAGAGAGAGAGAGAGAGAGAGAGAGAGAGAGAGAGAGAGAGTGGTGGAAATGTAAGATTGATGTTCTTGTCCATTTTGTGCTAGTGATGATGGTGATTAGCACACCCAGTAGTGGGAATAAAGTTGATGTTGTTTTGAATGGTATGAAGAATATGATGGGAATAAAGTTGATGTTGTTTTGAATGGTATGAAGAATATGATGATATAGGCAAGCACATAATTATGAATTTTTCAATGAGTGGGCCAGCTAAAGTTATTAGCTTAAAATCTAATGATAATATTTTTTGGTACTAACAGTTTTTAAAGTTTTTTTTAGAAATAAAAGTATATATTAAATAAAATCAATTACATTAGTTGGATTAAAAGAAAATTGAATTGGAGCCATATTATTCACGAAAGGGTGAATTTTATTTAGAAAAATACTTCTCTTTTGAAGATACATTAATGGAAAAAGATTAGAATTGATGTTGGGACAAACTTTGACACCAAATACAAATGTGAAAGACCTCTAACTATGCCTATTGATGTTTAGGGTATGCAATTTGTATATATTTTAAAATATTAGGCTATATATGTTTAATTATTATTTTTTTCCCAAAACCTTCACTGGGCTACAGCCCAGGGCAGCCCTTGCACTAGTTCTGCCGATGGATATAGGGACGACGAAGTTGGTGGTGCTATATGGTCGTGCACTTCTAGTAGGAATAAAGTTGATGTCGTTTAGTCAACGGGGTCTAGTTCAGTGGAAAAAAGGGCCTTGACTTGCATACCAGAAATCTCATGTTTGAATTCTCATGACATAAATTGTGTGTGTGTGAGAAACCTTCTCTTATGTAGTTTAGACTATCACTTATACTAAAAAAACACAAGTTGAGATCGTATCCAAATGGGCCAGATGAAACTCCAATACTGGAAGGCCCCGCTTGATTGTGAGAGTGGGAGCTGATGACCAGAGAATTTCGGGAGCTTCTATAATGAGGGTTTATAGTGAGGAGGCTATTTGAGGAGGCCCATCTCACCATCAAAAGGGGTGTGGACCCCCCAATGCCCCCCCCATGTACTTTGTTTTTAGTTGTTGATGGTGAGATTTCACCTCCTCAAACAACCTCCTCACTCAACCTCCTCATTCTAGCCTCTCCAGAGAATTTCTCCAGAGAGACAAAGTTTTGGGGTTTGACATTGATTTGGACTGTTAGTTCGTTGGATGGAGAACATGCTACAGTGCTAGCGCCTCGTTTAGTTCCAAATTCGTAGTGTTTTGGGCTTTTGAAGTTCCAGCCCTTGTTGTAACAAAATGAAATGAAATTTACTATTTCAGTTTTCAAAACATTTTTTCTGGAAATTAATTTAACATTTATTTTCACCAATCTACCCAAAAACATCGTTTTCAGAAAAAGGTTTTCTATTTTTAAGTTTAATTTTCATGTTTTTCTATTAAAAAAAAAAATCCAAATTTGTAACGACAGACAACACTTGTTTTCAACTTTTCACCAAGCATAAAATCGACTTGACATTAATACCCACGGACCACAAATATGGCAAAGAGCCATAAATCAGAACCATATAAAAGGACAGAGTAGTAAAATCGCATGTAACAACCCATTCCATTTCGGAGGTGCCACCTACGCATAAAAAGGTGTGAGCCTGTGGCTAATGCACCAGTCGGTAGTGACACCAGACTGAAACTTCGAAACCGAAAGGCCTCTCTCTCTCTCCCTCGCTACATGCAATTGAGAAATTGTTGCTCTGAAACCCTCGCATTGTCATGACGTCGAAGGGCAAGGGGATCGCCGGAGGTGGATCCTCCGGCGGCAAGCGTAAGTACGACGATGACAAGACCGGCGGTGGCCGGAAGAGGACCGACCGCGGCGTCCTCAAGTTTTTCGAAGATGCCGCTGCGGAAGCCGACGACGGCGACGACAGTGACTTCGATGACGGTATATACTGTTTCCGACGTCTTTTTTGGTCACGCATTTTCTTCTCGGTTCGGATTTTTAGGGTTTTGAAAATGGATTTTTGTTTTTAGAGTTTGTTTTGTGCATAGACCAGTTTTAGCTTTCGTGCATTTTTGAGTTTGAATTGCTGGCTTTTGTAATTGCTTGTGGAGTTTTTGCATTTTTTTTTCATTTTTCATAAATAGTGCGCCGATATGGATTTTGAGCAATTTACTGGCGATCGTCGAAAATTGTAAGTTTTGTTGTCGTAATCTGGCCAGTTTCAGGCTTTTGTAAGGGTTAGTGATGGCTTCAATAGTCGTCTGTTTGCTCTGGTTGTGAATGCCATCGAAACAAGTTGCACTTGTGGTAGAATGGTGAATTTTTGGCTTAAGTTTACATGAAGGGTTGACTGCTGGATTTACTAACCTCATATAAGGTTGTTGCATACAATGCCAAAGAAAAAAAAAAAGAGCTTAAACTTTGTTCTGGATGTGTGCCATAGAAGGGATTATTGGTTAGTTGCTTATTTCCATAGTTAACTTGTGTTTTCTTGGTGTACCATATTTTGGGCTTGTCATGTATCCTTGCAAAGAGTCTTAGTTATTTTATTACTCCTTGTTAAGCTCGGCTAGATGTTTTTGCATTTCCTGTTAGAGATTGGGATCCACTTGCCTTTTGTTTCATATCTTAACATGTATGGTTTTGTGATGCTAAGGATATGTCATATTAGCACCGTCATTTAATATATCATATGTGTTAGATGTGCAAAAGTATCATAATAATGAGTATGTGAATTTCACCTATGAAATCTGTGTTTTCACTAGCAGTTGCTTATGAAATTATTGATAACAGATTTTATGGAAGAAGAATTTGAAACAGAACCTATAGTCAAGAATGAACCAGGGAAAGCACATAACCTTCCATTTATTCCTAAAGAGGAGGATCTGGATGGTGAAGAATTTGAAAAAATGATGGAAGAACGATACAAGAGTGGTTCTAGCTATATTACCTATGCCGAAGATAATTATGAGAACAAAAGGTCAGTTGACGGAAGTGTTCTTCTGCCTACTGTTAAGGATCCAATCATCTGGAAAGTGAAATGCATGGTATGACATTGAATGTTTTGTTACTTTTTCTTTTGTTGTTGATAAATTATGAAATGGCTCCTTAAAACTATTTTTCTCTTCTTTCTCTCTCTCTCTCTCTTCCTCTAAAAGGAAACACAATCTTTTCTCACTCAAATTTTTTGGGCTGTAGGTTGGACGTGAGAGGCATTCGGCTTTCTGTATGATGCAGAAGTTTGTTGACTTACGATCGCTAGGTACCAAACTGGAGATAATTTCTGCGTTTGCTGTAGAGCACATCAAGGGTTTTGTTTTCATCGAAGCTGACAAGCAATCTGATATTAATGAGGTCATCTATCTTTTGGATGTAGTAGAAAGCTTATCATTTTATTAGTCAGTATTGGAAAAGTTGCAGGTTTGGTCAATACTATTCTTAATATGCTAATATCTGAACTGTCATTGTTATTCTTAGGCATGCAAAGGAATTTGTAGTATATATTCATCCCGAGTAATGCCAGTTCCAAATAATGAAGTTTCTCATTTGCTGTCTCCTCGGACTAGATACAATGGAATTACTGTGGGCATGTGGGCCCGCGTGAAGAGTGGGAACTACAAGGGTGATTTGGCACAGGTATAATTTTTCCCCAGTTGGGTTGGGTTGCTTTAACCTGCTGACACTTATTTCCGATATCTGGATTTTGTTTCTGTAGGTTGTGTTTGTGAACGATTTACGAAAAAGAGCAACAGTAAAGCTGATCCCAAGAATCGATCTACAAGCAATGGCTGCAAAATTTGTAATGAGAATTGTTTATCCCATGTTGTCCTCTTTCTGTTTGTTGGTGATGGTTATTAATGTTATAAATATTTTTCCAGAACCACCATTTAATTTTCTAATTGATGACTGCTAACTATTATATATATTCCTTAAATTGGGTGGAAGGGTTAGTTGAACTGCCAAATTGAGTATTCTAGAGAAATAATGTTTCAAAGTCCAGATTTCTATTGCAAGGAAATTCTAGGACCAGTTGTCAATATAGTCGGGTTGAGCTTAGCTTTGATATTGTCCCTTAAATGGGTGGTTGCTACCCCGGACACAAATGTGAATATCCTTGTAATAACCTGATGGAGTGGAACCATGACACCTTTTCCCTCAAATGCTTCTTTTTACCCCCATGGAGAACTTAATAGAGTTTTAAATACTAGTGACATAATTGCTACCCTTTAAATATCCTTGTTTTAGTCTTTGACTTCTTTCTAGAAGCTGCTTCTAAGAACAATTGCCTCATTGAACTATGTCGATCCAAATACCTTTGTTTCAGCTTGATGATATGATCTCCCAAAATGTGGGAGCTTTATGAGGCCGTAGATGCTCCTGCATCATTTTTACCTTTCAACCATTCCCATCATAGGAAGGTTGTGATTTTCTTTCTGATGTTATCTTTAGAATGGTGTTTGCACACTACAGGTAAAGAACATCTTATAGGAAAAACGTGTTGGAACTTTTTATAAGTACAAATTGGACACAAATAGATTGTCTTTGTTCATTGTTCTTTCTTTGATGTGACTGGACACAAATGACAAACAAGCAAAGCAAATTCTAAGGGTCGTACATAAAAGGCTATGACATGTAGGTTTATGGCCATAAAAAGCTGATTTATACATTTAATGTCCGTTAACTTTATGTCAGGAAGGTGCAGATTCTACCACTTACCAAAACAAGCAGTCTAATTTCCTCTAATGCTTGTTTAAATGGATCTACTGTAATAAGTGATGTTTTTGTTTATCTGCAACTTTGCAGTCCAAATTTTATTTAGAATCTAAATATGATTTAATATTCTGGATGTACTGATTCCTTTCACTCTATAGGGTGGGGGAGGTACTAGAAAGAAAGTCCCTGCTCCTGCACCGAGATTGATCAACTCAAGAGAACTCGAGTATGACACAAAATCTTGCCTGGTAGTTCATTATTTCATGCTAGCTTCTGATCAATGTTTATTTATTTATTTCACGTGTAGGGAGTTCCGCCCTCTCATTCAGTGCAGGAATGATCGTGAAAGTGGCATGAGGTTTGAATTTCTTGATGGTCTGATGTTCAAGGATGGGTATTTATACAAAAAAGTACCAATAGATTCATTAAGCTTCTGGGGTGTTATGCCATCAGAAGAGGAACTACTGAAATTCAAGTCTTCTGAGAACAATGAAAGTGATGATGTGGAATGGCTGACAGAGCTTTATGGTAAGGAAAAGAAAAGACGGACCATCAAAATTGAGGAAGGGGGTGGGAAAGGAGAGGGTTCATCTGGGTGTATGGGGAAAGGAGAGGGCGCATCGGGTTCTATGGGTAAAGGAGAGGGCTCATCGGGTTCTATGGGTAAAGGAGAGGGCTCATCGGGTTCTATGGGTAAAGGAGAGGGCTCATCGGGTTCTATGGGTAAGGGAGAGGGATCATCAGGTTCTATGGGGAAAGGAGTGGGTTCATCAGGATCTGGTGGGAATTGCTTTGAACTGTATGATCTTGTTTGTCTTGGGTGAGTCTTGTACGAACTGGTTGTGTGGCCTTAGTGATCCTCCATGAACTGCTTATGTACATTGAAATGATGTTTACTTTTCTTATTTTCTATTGCAGTCGGAAAGATTTTGGTCTTGTAATAGGCATGGAGAAAGATGATAGTTACAAGGTACATATTTAGTTTATATGCTCAGATCCTTAATATTGCTTACTTACATTCTATAATGTGTCTTAGATTCTGAAAGAGGGGCTGGAAGGACCTGTTGTTCTGATTGTTCAGAAGCGTGAGCTAAAGAATGTTCTTTCTGATATGAAATTTACGGCTTTAGATCGGCACATGAAGCCCATATGCGTTAGTGATACTGTCAAAGTGTTGGAAGGACCATTGAAGGTTTGACACTAATTTGAAATCATTTATCTTAGAATGTGAAAAAGGAGTTTACAGAGTTACATATGCCACCAAAGAGTGGAACATTTTACACTGCTTTATCTCACTTTTCAGGATAGGCAGGGGATTGTTAGGCAAATCTATAGAGGTACCATATTCTTGTATGATGAGAACGAGACAGAAAATGGTGGTTATTTCTGCTCAAAATCTCAAATGTGTGAGAAAATTAAGCTTTATAATGATGCTTGCAAAGAAAAGGTTGGAAGCTTTTTTCTCTTTTGGAAGTAGTCTTGTAAGGTATATTAAATATTAGCATGAAGGTTTTAGTAATGATATTTCTTCCTCATTTCATTCAGGATGGGGATTCAGGTGGTCCTGGTTTTGAAGATTTCATGTCATCTCCTAAATCCCCTCTATCGCCAAAAAAGCCATGGCAAGAAAGAGATAGTAACTGTATGCATGAGTGTTAATGCTCTATTGTAAGTTATCAACTGTAAATATCAAGGTTTCTGCCTCCTGCTCATTAATTATTTTGAATGCAGTTAATCGGGGTGATACAGATGGAATTTTCTCAATTGGTCAAACTGTGAGAATCCGTGTGGGTCCCTTGAAGGGATACCTCTGTCGCATTTTGGCTATACGCCGTGCTGATATCACTGTTAAGCTTGATTCTCAGCAGAAGGTTCTTACAGGTTCGTCAATATCAATTAAGTACTGGGTGTAATTAGTTGGTAGATCATTGAATGTGATTCTACCGTTAACATATTTCGTTGCGATGTAATGCAGTTAAATGTGAGCATCTTTCTGAAGTTCGTGGAAAGAGCTCTTCTGTGCTGATTAGGTACTTCTTTTTAGTCAATTAATCATTTGTGTCAAGCCGTTCTTTACTCATTGTCTTTTCAGTAAGTGTGCTAATACCCTATTTCTCTGCAAAGTGAGGATCCGGAGTCCAGTTTAAAACCATTTGATATGCTTGGAAATGAAGGAGGCTCTAAAGGTGCATATCTCTTGGAAGAAGTTTCTACTTTAATTCATACTTCAGTTTTATCTTGAGCTATTTTATAGGGTAATGTTCTCTTTCCAGACAATTTGGCATGTTATGTTGTCAAAACTGTTAAGCTTGACCCGCATTCAAATGATGATCTATCTGATCAATATTTCCGAATGACAGTTTGACGTCATAACATGCTAGATTATCTGGAAAAAAACACTTTTCTATATATATCTGTTGGCCTTTACCCTTAACAAGTGTGACTTATGGTGCTTCTTGTATTTGAAGATTGGACAGATGGAGCTGGGGCATCAGCTGGCGGTGCTGCCGATGGATGGAATGCTGGAGGGGTATCTGGTGAAAGGTAACATTTTGGTCCTGTGAACTATGCACTCAATCTCCTCATGCAGATACTATAAATTGGCAATTGCAGAATACAGCAATATTGGTCAGGATTTAGTTGAATTTTGATGTAATAGAAAGTAGAGTTCCTGTGGTGAAACTTTTACTGAAGCATCTCAAAATTTACATGTTAATAGAAGTCGTGCACAATCTTTTCGCATACGTTCGCTTACAACATAACTTAGGTATCATGAAAAATCTTTTTAAGGATCTCAATATATATTTTTAATATGCTTGTTAATTTATCATGAAAAATCTTTTTCCATACAAATGTTTACAAATTAATTAGGTAGGTTGTAATAACTACTGGTGGAGGTGGAGGTTGACCCCCTTTTTGACACTTCTACTTTGTATTATTTGTAGCACGATGCTCAACAGATAGAAGTCATAACTCCTCATTGCTTATCATACTCTTGAGCACAATTCATTTATGGTTTTATGAATTAATGTTAATTGTATGATCATATTAATCATTATGGTTTTTTTTCTCTTTGACATGTTTATTGAATGGCTCGTATTGTGTACAATCGCTTGTAATTTTCTCATTATATATATATATAAAATATTGAAAGTCACCTTGGAAAATGGAAAGCTAGTACAGCTGTATTTTTTTTGTAAATTTTTATTTCATGTGTACAATGCTCTGCTTACTGCATTAATACTCGTCCAGTTGTTATTTGGTGTACTTTGTTTGATTGCCTTGACTCGAAAATGATTAAATGAATGCCTCAGTTTGGTGAGGCCTTGATTTTCATCAGAAGATACATAATGCAGATAAATGAAGTGACCTAACCCCACAAACATTATATTTTTCTGCTGTTTACAAAATGTACATTTCCTATTTGTTTATTTGATCTGTTTTCCTTCCATGTGCCATTTTGTATAATCTTATTCTGATGACTGCATTCTTGCAGGAATTCTTGGCCTAGTTTCTCTGCCACAGGCATTTTGGTAGGTTTTTATCCCTCCCCACACCCAAAGAAAGAGGAAAAAAACCCGTCTATATTTGTGCATGTATTTGATTAACGTCCTAACCACTTAGTTCTCTTTATGGTTCCAGATTCAGT